>NW_027287427.1:54283108-54883108 GCF_022747635.1 Hetaerina americana
GGCGTTTAAAAATTCTGATGGCACTGAGAGAGCCTTTGAAAAGGGAAACGGTGCCGACGAGGGAGACGACTGTCAAAAAGAGAAGTGGGATTGGGCAGTGAAATGCCACGGAAGGTGGCGAGGGAAGTCCGAACGAGTCAGGGTGTGAGACGTCTGTTTAGAGGTGCAAACGGGACGGAGGGCTGATTTGAGGCCACTGCAAAAAAAATAAATTGGTCACACAAAGCTCCTCATTTTACTCACACAAATAGGTTAGGAAAAGCGGAAGATTCTACGCACTAGGCTTCCAATTTTCAAGGTCGACGGAAATTTGTGGATTGCAAGCTTTGGGATGCAGAAACCGTGAGAGGTGACGGTAATGACCTCTGACCTCCGCTATCATTGAGTCGCCGATTTACCGATGCTAACGTCTCTGATCAAAGTTTTGTATAATCTGAAAGGAAGTTGCCATGATCTCATTTTAAAACGATGCCGGGTAGCACGAGTTAACGTCCCACCAAACGACGGTCGGCGTCTGAACTCGAAATGCCCGCCACGCGGCAACCAAGTAGGAACCGGGATGGCTGTGAAATATTCTTTCATAACCGGGATTCAAACCCAGGCCCTCAAGGTGAGATTCCAGTACACTGGCCATTGAACCAACCCAGTTCTCTGTTAACAAAATCTTCTCATTCGTCTTATTTTCAATTTTAAGCGAAAGTTTCAACTTAAATATAATATGACAAGTCTCTATGGACTAATATGTATCCACGTGCGCTTTTAATTCAATACTTCAAATTAAGACGGTTCTAAAATAAACATTATTAATCCCATTTACTATCAGCAGTAAAGTGATACGATTATTATTATTATTATTCTTGTTTTAATATACGTGTCCTTTACCAAATTAATATTAACTTTTATCATTTTATAACGCATCGGTAAATAATTTAATTGAAGAATTGCATATGGAATTTATATCTATTATATTATCATCATTAGTTAATCTTACAGTTAAGGTAGGTTTTGGATGGACACAACTACAAAGCAACCTTTTGTTTCTCCTAAGAAAACACAGCCAAACATCTTCTAATGAAAACATGCACCTCTTCATCTCCATATACTTCCTTCCTCTTTTCATCCAGTCCAAACATCACTGTCCTATTCCTGGCCTTTCCTCGTTTTCCTAACATTCTCCCTTCTATTAGTCTTCAACATCCCACTGCCTGTCAATATGCGTCGCGCCCATTTTTCCAGTCTCCTTAGGATTTCTTCTAACAATCCTCTTTCTTCTCCCACTATACCTAACACCACCTAATTAGTTTACCTTTCTCTTAACTTCACCTTACATCACCACATTCCAAAAGCCTCCAATCTACGTCCATCTTCCTGCTTCAGTGACCGTTTCCGCGCCGTACATAGCTACGCTCCACATCAAAGTTTTCACGAGTCTTTTCTTAATATCTTTACTCAACATCCCTGTCATCAACTCCCCCCTCCTTATGAAAGCCACCTTGCCTAGCGCAATTCTTCTCCTTACGTCCCTACTACTTTGACCGTGTTGGTCCAAAACACTACCGAGATACGTAAACTGTTCTACCTGCTCTAGTTTTTGCCCTCCTATTTTAATGTTAAGCTTGGCCTTTTTCTTTCTAGAAAATCGCATAACCTTTGTTTTATTAATATTGATTCTCATCCCATATATATCGCACTGGATTTCCAATTCACTCAGAAATGCTAGCAACCCCTTGGCTGACTGACAAACTAAAGCTTGGTCATCAGCAAGCCCACCTGATTTTACGAATTCCCGCCGCATTGCATTCCTATCTACAGTTCTTCCCTTGCCTCTTTAATCATTTCATCCACATTTACGTTGAAAAGTACCGGTAATAATGTACTTCCCTGCGTTACATCTCTTCCTAACACTGCCCACCCGGACTCTCCGTCGCCCACTTGCACCTGAGAAGTCTGAGACATGTACAGGTTGCGGATTAGCCTCCTTTCCCTCCAATCTATTCCTATTTTCTGCAATATACTCATTAGTTTTTTCAAATTCACTCTATCAAACACCTTTTCGAAATCTACGAAATGTTTTCCTGCAGGAACACACGCGATTATGTACTCCAACTGGTGGTATATCCTATGTACTTCTTCCTTCTTATAATTACTTGGAGGCATGTTTACCCAAAGAATGACCAAGTTTTTAGGTGCTACTTTTATCTCTACTAATGATATTCTATCCGTTGCTTGTTCTACATAAGCGTACTCAACATACAACATGTATGTTGAGTGCGCTTTTTCCTGCCTTTTTATTCAATATTATTCAAACGCCTCGTTGGCTCTCGTCCACTTCGCTGTATATGACTCTACAACTATCACTCCAGTAATCCCCGTCATCCTTCCATCTCCCCTCGCAAAGACTTAAAATGTCTTTATTTCCTCTTTTCATCTTTCTTTTTATAAAATATTTGTATATTTGCATTCTCCAATTACCCTGTTCCCAACAGTGTTCTTTTATTCCAAGTTCCTACTCTAAATAATCAGGTATTCTCCTTCTGCGTCTTCTGTCCTGCTGCTGTCGGTTTCCCTTTCCAAGATTTTCGTAAGATAACGACCGCGGAAGCCTTACCTCTCCCAGTAGGTGCCAGGACTGGTTTTCTCTATACTGCCCATCATAGAAGCCTTGGGAATAATAATTGAGGTGGTTTTCCGTTGATTTCCTCAGTAGTGTTTTTCACGTGACACTATCACTCCATGGCCACCCCACCGGGGTCGGACGCCGCAACCGCCTTGCTGGGGAAAAGACGCTGCGTGGACTACCTATCGTCTGGCTCCTAACCTTCGACCTATCTGGCATGGCTGAAACTACCAGGAGCAACAGCAAACGCCCGTTTATCAAGTCATGGTTGTCCATGGTAGGGATCTAATATACAGTGAACAAAAAATTGTTGCATAAGAAATAGGAAAAGCCATGCATATTTTCACGACTGAAAAAAGTTAGACATTATTTTTCAATTATAATGAAATTGAACATTTGATATTCACATCAATTAAATGCGAAAACTGAAAATTCATGCAATTAAGAAACTTGAAAATAATTTATTTAACGACTTTATTGGGACGAGATTGAGACTTCATGGCCCCTTCTTCCACTCAACCCCCGTACATTAACAAACACCCAAGCCGTAATTGGAGGAATGCTCAACTAGGCGGAAATCGAACTCTACGTTTGCTGGCGAGAGCGTTAACCCGCCACTGCCGGGGTCGGCAAAATAGGAACATTAAAGGGTCTGGACTAAAACCATTGCGTCTGGTTTAAAAAAAACTAAGGTATTAGCATGAACCTGGCCAATACTAGAAGATTAATCTAAAGTAGTGTTATATTACCACGGTTTACTGAGCTGCACATTAAGACGAAATTACTTCATCGGAGTTACTTAAAACAAAGCGCCCAGGAACATGCGTAACAATTTGAGATATATTCCCAATCTGGCCGTCCCGTGGACAAATGCTCATTTAAATACCAAATGAATAAGTGGAGAAAATATTTTACGTAGAAATGAACCATCTAGGGTAAAAATCAACTTCATAGTCAGGGAATCCGGCCACGCTTTCATAAATCCGCTTGCATCCAGCACGAGAAATAAAGTTGTTGATCCTCCTCTCACAAGGTCTCTACCCGACGAGGTGGAAGTCGTCGTGATAGGCCTTTAAAAACAAACAGAAAAAACGCCGATTCCGGGGAAAAAGGACGAAATTAATAGCAAATCCTATAATTAATCCCCGAAAAAGGGAAAATGGGTGGGCGGCGAGGTAGTGGAGGTTCAGTTGGAGAGAGGGGGGATTCGCCTTGCTTTCTCAGCCGGCCGGCAGGGGTAGAGGCGGCCTTGGCCATTCATCATTTCTCACGCCGTTGTTTATCGTAGTGAGTTATAGGTTTATTTTCGGGCTTTAGCGGCGAGTGAAAGTAAGATGGAGCCGAAGAGAAAAGGGCCGAGTGGGGAAGGAAAGAGGGAGCTCGGTGATCCTTCGCGAAAAAAATCCCGCGAAATGCTCACCCCCCCACCCATTCTTCCTTCCGCACTCGGGGATATTTCTTCCGACGTTCCCACGATCCCTCCCATCTTGGGGCGTCCAGAGGCCGATATTGCAAAACTGGGACGTTTCCCATTTCCGAGAATGAAAAACTCTAAGGCGTCCGCGTGATGTACACGGTAAATTATCCGGACGCAACCGGGACTAATGCATTTTTTGTCGTTCGTTTCGGTTGGAGATACTAAATTATTTGTTCCTATGTATTTTTTTGGCTCTGCAAATAGATAACGGTGGCTCCTAAAGAGAAAGATGCGTCTCTGTTGGAAAAAGCGGTAGTTAGCCAGACGAGGCGCGATTTCAGATTAATCATAGTCTACCTTTGCAAACTCTGATCCTTCTGAGGCAATGGCCAAAATTATTGGATATTGGGATTGATAAATACGCTGTGTAATTAAAAATTATGCCCGCTGTAAAGTTCTTAACGAAATATAAATAATAGTACTTCTGGAGACTAGGAGGCTTCTTGAAGTACTGTTATTAATATTTCATTCCGCGATTTTATTGTTAATGTATTCAGCATTTGCCAGTGAATTAAAAATTAATTGTGTTCCAGCGAAATTGCAGGGAGCTTGATGAGGTACCGAGGTAGCAATTGAAAGTAAAATAATAATAATAGTATTTCAAATTGTAGCCATTAGCCTAGGAACTGGCCAAATTTTATGGACATGCATGTATATACAGCCATGTCGCTCCCCGAAGAAAGGCTGACCATATACTTGATCCAAACGCCCCCCAACTGATTCTTGGCTACGTGCCTAACGAAGATAATTTATTAAAATCCAGGGCCAAACCGGAAAAAATATAGGAGGTACGAAGACACTACTTCCATATTTTCATAGCTTTACCATTGTACCCAATTTTTTTAAATAGCTCTCTCCATGCCGAGTTTTTCTTTACAGTGCAGTGATGCTACCTAGCTTCTACCCGAATGGACGGCGAATCGTTGCATGTCCGTCAATTCAAAAAGAGGTGGAGGACCTTAAGGAAGAGACGAAGGGGAGAGAAGAGGCGCGCACGGCTCTATAATCTTGGTGGGTTTGGTGGAGGGAGAAATTAGTGTAAAATTTGCGAGGAAACGACCAAGGGAGAGAGGAGGGAATTTGGACTGTTGTCGAGGGAGAGATTGGTGAAAGTAGGAAGCCAATGGATAGGGTTAGGGTGGGAGAATTTTGGCCCGGAGGACGGAATGGTGGAAAAGAAATGAGAAAAAATATGAGAGGGAGAGAGAAAGGGTGGGAGTAGAAGGGGAAAGAGGAGGGGGTGGTAGAGAGAGAGTGGTCTTATTTTTATTTTAAAAAGGTAATTAACGAGGGAGAGGAGGAAAGCCCACTCTTAATTTTTAATCCAACTCCATGGAACACCGGTCTATTTTTCAAAAAACGTACAACACACAGCCCAGGTCTGCGACTCTCCCTCTTCCCCTACTCCCTCATCTCATCGCATTCACTCCCCGAAATTCTCTTCCTACCCCCCCCCTTTCTCTCCATACCAACCCTTTCACTCATTATTTATTTCCTCACTCGAAAAATGAACGCATCTTGAACTTTCAGTAGCGACGTAGAACAATTGTCACTTGAGGCCCTAAGCCAGCATGTCCTTTCTCTGACGGAGAAAAATCCGGTTAATTTCATCTGCAGAAAGCCTCCATAACTTTCGATCTAGCAAATGTTTTACTAAAATGAATTAGCCACGAAATATTTTTTTTAATTTGAGAAAAAATCATTCTAGTTAATCTCAAAAATATTTTGCCTTCTTCAAAAATAGATAAGATGCTTGTAAGTAAAAAATCAAAGTATTAAATCGGCCAGGTCTTTGCACACACAACTGTGCAAATCAAATAGGTATATCTATTTCTGCAGATAAATTAAGGAAGAAAAAAGTCGAACAACTGGCGGAGTTTTTATTTAAGATCACCTCTGATTTAACTCCAGGAAATATGACCAAAATATATCAATAATTTCAAACTAGTACTTAGCTATTATCTATTTCATATAATCAATCCTTTGGATATCACGTATCTCGCATGACAATATTATTTCTCATTTAAATTGACCAATTAATCATCATCCAAAGAAAAATACGGAACCACCAAATCTGTTCCATTTCATTTCCATTTCCAGTTCCATTCAACCTTAACGGGGAAGGGAAATTAAATGTGTGGATCACGGATTGCCTTGATATTCCAAATATAGCAATGGAATATTGAGCGTTCAGAAAGTAGGGTGCCATTTTAGGTGTTTTTAATAGAAAAAATCAGCAACGTTATTCGTGTAAAAAGTAGGTAATGTAAGTAAAGGTGTTAGGCAGGCATACTGCTAAAATATTATTTAAAAAAGTAATATTTCACAAAATAAAAGAAGTCCAAATTAAAATTCGTAGGAATAATTAATATCTTAACATTTTATTTAAATTATTTTCGTTTTTACGAAGACGTCATAATGAAAATGTGTTGAAAATTAGTAAAAAATACATCAATATCGCTAAAAAGTAAAATATTTCTTCTAAGAAAAATTGCATTCTACTGTAGAAATTTCATTTGGATTACCTTGGTACGCCGACGATGTTCTTTTCAAATGTTTAATCCATAATTATAATTTAATTTTAACTTTTATAATATAAATACACGACTGAAGAAAGCAATGCTATAGGTACATCGAATTATTGTCTATAATTTTTATAACAGACAAGAATATTTAAATAACTGAGCACAGGATTACAGGATGTTGCATTACAGATTAATAGTACTAAAACATTAAGAATAATTACATGTATTGAACTTCTCATAAAGTTTATTCGAAAAGGAACGCAATTCAATGAACTATACTTCAGTCGGTTAAATGGACGACTTTCAAGACTTGGGCAATAACGACGCATGCAATCAGCAATTAAATTAACTGTGTACGGCAAGAAAATGATAACGATGGCGGCAAATGACTAAAATAGTGCTTCAAATACTTCTTACGACTAGGGCAGCAAATTGTACTAAGGAATCTGGTTGTAGAAGCGTTGTTAACAGATCATGAACCTTAAGTGCTTGTCCCTAAAAGGTCCTGCTTCGAGGAAAATTCACACTCTAAGCTATTGGTAGATACTATTCATCGCAAACTAAGAAGTTAAACCCAGAAACGAAGTTTCATTGTTAACGCATGAACCTTACCCAGAAACGAAGTTTCATTGTTAACACATGAACCTTGTATGAAAGTTTTAAAAACAGGTTTACATATTTTTTTACTTTTAAATAAATAATGTTATTATTGGAAGTCTTACTCAAAAGTTTAGTCCACATCCCTTTTGGAGGAACGTGACGCAATATAATTCATCAAAATAAATGAGCAGATAGGAGATGCGTAGATAGTTCAAAAACATAAATGTACATGAAAGGGCAGCGGATAGAGAAGAGCTCGAAGTGAATTAATTGCGACCCTAAGGAGGCGATAAAAATTATTAATGTAAATACGCCTGCGGAGAAAAACAGACCCGCTCCGTCTCGCTTAATTTTTTATATTATAGCCAAGGGCAAGTAAAAATCTACGAAACTGCATGTGTTTTCAATACACATAGGCATGTACATACCTGTGTTCATCCGAGGAAAATGAAATAGAGACACGGCATAGCGTGAGCATTTGGAGTTTATTGACTTTCCTGATGGCGGCTGGTGTGATCGCATGTGCGTGTGTGTGCGCGTGAGAGACCAGGGAGGGAAGCACGCGGCCCTCTCATCCCCTCCCATCACTCCTTGCCTATTCCTCCGCACCAGGGATGACGACGGCGCGGGGCAGGGGTGGTGCGAGGCCGTCCTATCCGTATCCCGGCGCCTCCGTCAGGGGGAGTTGGGGGAGTGGTGGTGGCGGTGAAGGAAAAAAAGACGGGAGAGCGAGGGAGAGGATAAATAAACTCTCCTCTCCCTCTTCACCTTCTCACCCCTTCTTCACCCTCCCTCTCACAATAAAACGCGGGAAAATATTTGAGATCCGCGTCGATTGGGTCAGATGCTTACCCACTCTCGCCCTCACTACTTTCGGCCGTCGTAGAGGCATTCCACTGGGGAAGTGTGCTCCAACGGAGGGGGTGCGGAGAGGGGAAGGAGCGGAAAAACCCTAAATTTTCCCATATTAAGGGGTTTTGGCGGGGGGGGGGGTAAAGCGGTGGGCTGGGGGGAATCGGAGGGTAGATAGGGTTGGAGGGGAGTCGGGGGAGGTGGTGGCCCGCATTCCTCTATGTACCGAGTAGGGGAGGGGGAAGGAAAGGGCGTGACGGGTTGGTGAGGGGATGAGAGAGAGAGAAGAGAGGGACATGAGCGGATATACTCGTAACTCCAGCCCTGGCCGCCATTTCAAAAACCCATCCGGTCCCCTCCCACCGCGCCTCCGCTCCCACTAACTCTCTCACTTCCCCCATCCCACCTCAATCTTTCATGCGCCTCCCTCCCCACCACTCGCCTCTTCTCATGCCTCATTCTCCATTCCTTCCACCCACTTTTCCCTCACCCTTCGTTCCCACCGCGTCACTTGTCAATTCCTTTCCCTTAATCTTGACTGATTACCACTCATTCTCCTCCTCCCGCTTCCTCCTGCCCAAATTCCCCTGCCCGTCGATGATGATCCGTTTTTGTGTTTTAATCGCGTGTTCTCGCGTGCTTACATTTTGTCCCTGACCCGAAGAAGCAAAAAAATTGAATGGCAGCGAGGGCATTAATCTGTCATCGGATGCGGACGCACTCGTGACACCCTGCGCTCGAAACCATTTTGCTCTCCCACCTACGGCTGTCGAAAGAAATAGGCTCCGGATTGGTGATGCTTAAGATTAGTAATAGTAACATTCTATTATTGACTGACTGCTTTAGACTTTTTGGGTGCTGAAAACATTCACGGCGTTTGAAACGGAGGGGTATTGAGGAAAGAATCCCACGGGAAACATGGTGAAGAATAACTGATGTGAGAAATAATGTAAACTAATTATGCGTATTCTGACGCACATAAATCTTCTGGTGAAAAATATAGAAAGGGTTGAATGTCCTAAACAGGAAAGTAAGTGATGGAATTGGGAAGAAGGTATGAGAGCTGTGACTAAGAAAGGACGGAAGAAAAGAGATCAGCGGAGAATAGAGTAAATTGGAAGGCTGTCACATACCAACCTTAGGATTATTTTCTTAATGATAGTGATGATAAGCAATGAGGGCACGAAAAGGATTACGCGTATGAGGAAGTATGAAGACTAATTAAGGAACATCATTAGCTTTATCCCACCTTTCAATAAATTAAATTTTTCCCCAGTCCATGTTCGGTTCTCGTTGTTAATTGTTATGCTGTTATTGTCGTTTGTCCTCTTTCATGTTTGCTATATTTTTCACTGTAAATTGACGCTACTACTGTATGTGAATAATATTTTAATATAAAATATATTAAGTAAAATTAGTCTGTTAAGAATTATATAATGGGTATAAAAGAAACACGTATTCATGCATTCGAGCGACGCGGTAGATATACATAGCCTTCATTTTCAAATATCCTCCCAGTTTGTCCGTCCACCAGTGAGTAAAATTGAGATACCTATCTCCGCTATGGAGAGGAGCATAGTAGATCAGTGGGTAGAGCTTTGGGTTGGGAACGGATGGCCCGGGTCCGATACCGAATGACATCTACTCTTAACCTCACCCAAGCAGGGTAATTTTTCGGGTACCAGGTCTTCCTGTAGACGGAACTGGCCCTCAATACTACCCTTATGTGTGAAAGTCAAACGCCGTTGAACTTAGCATTGGTTGACTTATAGACCCAATAAACCAAACTCCAGGCTGTTTTTAGGGCGAGGGTAGAGCACAGTCGATACTGCTTACTATCAACATCTCCACTATATTATATTAACTTCCCCATCATTTTCAATATTCTCAATTCCTTCCGCACCAAACTCGTCTATTGTCAGCTCTTCGTCGATGCCTTTGACCTCAATCCAAAAGCTTTGTCAATACATATTTCATGGGTGATCTCGACTATTTTATCGCTAGCCCAGGAATCAAATCAAGCTTTCAATTGCCACATACAATTTAATTTAAAATTAAGATTAGCAAAGTAAATGTTCATAATGTCAAAAAGCACATAATTTTTGCCACTATTATGGTCTTGCTATCCTGAGAAACAAATTTATTTTGATTCTCCGGCGGAATAATCACTACTTGATAAGATTAATTTTAACGGTGTCAAGTATATGGCTAGTAGAGGACAACGTATGTCTGTTTCTCAGTTCCGTCTCCAAAAGCATATCAGCTATTAAATTGGGAAATAATTTCGTCCATGGAAATATATATTGGTAAAAAAATCACTGTTATCCCATTTCTTCGCTCTGATTCTTACATTTTCCTCAACGTCCACCCACACCTTGAGTAGTTTTCATTGGTATCTGTCCCTTGGCCTTCAATTCAACTACCGAAATCTTCTACCACAATCCCGTACTATGATTAGCCCTGGCTCCTTCTTAAAAAGTAAAGAAGCGGTCGGTATATATGTATGTATAGTATATTCAAAGAAATGTGAATCAGCCAATCGAAGGGACAATGAAATGAAATTAAAAGATGTTTAGTTTCTGGAGTACAAGATCCTAAACGTAACAAGCGATTGGTGGATGAGATTTTGAGTGTTAGGCCAAGACCTATGAGAATTAGTTTACAAAACTGTCAGCTTGATGAGTTAGAGCGTGTTGACTACTGATAGCAGATTTTACATGAGTACTTTCAAAGCTGTGCTAAATTGAAGAACTTTCTCATTTGATGGCGAGTAGGAAGTACTGAAATGAATTTTCAACCATAGGTAGGTACTCAAACCATGGGCAAAACACCTAACGATACCTCTTACTCATACTATCATACTCGTACATACCTATGTCTTTTGTCTCTTCAAACGAAACCTACCAGACACCCGACTTTTCTCTGCATGATTCTTCCACCACAGACAAAGGGGGCAAGACCACTCAAAATGTACACAAATTCACGAGTCCATTTTACAGTTATTTTTATCTTAATAGCCGTATTCCACCGGATGTTAATAAATTGCATATATATATATATATATATATATATATATATATATATATATATATAAGTACATGCGTATAAGCTTTTATAACAATTAAATAAGCATTTTTGAATCGTTTTCATTTACAGTGAAATTTGCAACGTTATATTTGTACTTAGGGCCTCATTTTATTATTTACATGACGTTATATTGAATGATATGGTGGCAGAAGTCAGAAGAGATACAGAAATAATCGTTTGCAGAAAGTCTACAAGATATTACTTCAGGCTATAGTCCAAAGAATTGAAAAGGATAAGACTCCGGAATAGCATTAATAAGTTTCATAAAACTTAATAGAATGGTGGATTAATAATTACCCTTCATAAAACCAGTTGATAACATACGAGAAAAAAATTAAACTGATCGTTTAACCCTATAAACAAAATAGTTGCATATAGGACAAGGAATAAATAAATTATGACGCACCCCAAAGCAAAACCGCAATGTTCCTTGCCGTGGTCCAATGAAACAATGCAAAATATTTCGATCTCAGAACACCCGGGAATATGTCGTCAAATGTGAAGGTATTGCCAACGTTCAGGAAAGAGAACACACGAAATTGAGAAGGGAACGGAATCACATATTCCGTAACCGTGTTTTTTAAAGGGTTTAGAAGGAAAACGGGGGAAATTTGCGGGTCGAGGTGTGCCTTGATGCCCGAAGAAATTTTTATAGATGGGACCATGAAAAAAAGAAGGGTGGGGGGAGGTTTTGGGAGTGGGAACGGAGGAGTCGAAGAAATGGAATATGAGAATACCGCGTGAGTCAAGAAAAAAAGCCTGAAGAGGGAAAGGACGGAAGAAGGCTAGAGAAGAAGAAGAGGGAAGAAAGGAGGCTCGGTGGGAGGAAGGATAAGAGAAGATAAGAGGCAGAGAGACAGAGGGAGAGAGAAAGTGAAGGGTGGGAGATAGGAGCAGTGAAAATAAAGGCATTCCATGAATAAATCAGAAGTAAACTAAACGAGGATATGCTGAGGGAGATGCGAGTGGGGAAGGGCGTGTGAGAAAGGGAGACGGGTAAGAGAGTGAGCACTGGAGGAGGAGGGGGCGTGGAAGGAGTATGAACGACCGAGGCACGTGGGAAAAGCAGAGTGGGAAAGGGGGGGGGGGGAGAGAAAAAACACTTTAGTTGAGGGAAGCCAAGGGCGGTTTTTGAGGCTGCCCGGAATTATAAAGAATAAACGCCATCTCCATGGTAGAGCGAGTAACCCAATATTGCAGGGGCGCTTGTCATTTTTTATATTATCGGAGGCGAATAATGAAGGATTTTTTCCTCGGCATAAAGTCTCGGGGAGAAAAATTCAGATTCTCATTTCCGTCAAAATTTATATTTATCTCCTAGCTATCTTCTAAACACTCCAACAACGTGGCTGTTATATAAGTGATAATTCAGGAAAACATAATCAGGCGAGTGAGTGCATTATTAAAATACGTCGATTTATGAGTCGAAATACCAGCTAATCATTCTAAAATTCGAATGATGTTATAAAGACGTTTGAAATTGTATTTAATTCCATATGATAGATCTCACACTAGCCATCACGTTATAAAGCTAAATTTAAATGTCGGGATGATTGAGCAAAGAAATATGCAAGTAAAATAAACGGTGCCATCACATAAATACAATACTTATACTAAAATTATGAAAGTATTTTAAGTTCATAGGTTGGTATTTTTGCATTATTGTGGATGTCCCCCAATCGTAAGAGTATATATAAAAGAAAATTATAATCATTTTAAATTACTACTCGCATTGATTCCGATAGGTACCAAATCCGAAATATCTGCAAAACGTATTACGAAAAATAAATAAAATATTAAATACTACAACCACGACAGCAAATTTAAGTTCTAATTACTACTGTTATTGATTATATATTAGACACATTATTTCAGTGAAGACGTCCCTTACAAAAAAAGTTGATTCTCCACATGAAGGTGAAATATATTTGTTCCAGGACTTTCGGAATGATTTTTCTACATTTTATTATACGGCCAACACAATGAGCATAACAACTAACAAGAAGAGATTCGTCTCCCCACGCCACTCGACCCTAGGCAAGGTAACGGAGCTAATGATTGGTTAAGTGGACAACACAAACCTTCCAACTGTCCCGTCCATCTCCTACCCGCCACCTCTTATTGCGGAGGGAGCGAAATTGGGTTGAAACGGTCGTTCGCGGCGGATTCAACTCCGGACGCAAACCTCCGTCCGCCCAACCCACGGATTTGGGAGGACAGTGCGGCTCCTCCTAATTGGCAAGTCAACTGCAGGCGGTGTAAGAGAAATGGAAGAGGGCGAGAAAGGGGTCTTGGAAGAGGGTCGGGGTGGGAGGAGAGTGGGTGGGGCGTGGGTGGTGGGTTTGGGGACGACGTGGAAGGAGGAGGAATTGGTTGAATAAGTCCAAGGGCTGGGAGATAGAGTGGAGCCTATTGCCGGGGCGGAGTGGGGAAGGGTGGGGAGGGAAAACGCATGTAAAGTAAGTGGAGAAAGTGGGCGGGAAAGTGACTTGGCGGAATGGAGGGGGGGAACTGAAAGGGGGAAAAGATTGAAGCCAGCTGAATTTTTATCTCTTTGAGGCTCTTGAGGAAAATCGGACATGGGGTAGGTTTTGTCAAGTTAACCCCCGAGCGACAATGAAGATACGTGCTCTGCCGCTATGGACGGATGTTGTATTTGCTTGAAGACCTGAGCAAAGAACGCCACATGAAACCTCCCCCGCCAAAAACAGAGATGCTCACTAACCGCTTACTTTCTCTCAGTTCCAATTATCAACAGCGGACTTAATGAAAAGTTAGCAATCTCTGATACCACTTAATGGTTGGATTATTACAGAAATACTAATATTAGAGAATTTTCGTTTCATATATATTTGCTTAAAAGATTATTTATTTGTCAATTTTTTTAAGTATATAAATCTAAGGGAAGTAGGTGACAGAAGATATAATACCAGGAAGTCTAGGCATGGGGAGGAAAATAATAGGCATGCCAGATAGAATCAAGGGAATAATGAAGTATACACAGATAAAGGACGAGTTATTGTGGCAAGTAATATGAGGGTTAAGGATATTTTGCATCATTCTAATCAGTGCCTAGGAGCACGGAAGTGAGTAATACCAGAGTCCATCGAAAACCTACTCTAAGATAAGACTACTGCTAATAAAAATGGCTTACGAGTACCTTCTATTTATATCAATATCAGAAAATATATCGCCGACAAATTTTTTAACTAAATCCTCAATAAAAATGTAATTTACATAGAGAAATAATAATCCTAGATTAACGTGCAACAGAAACAAAATATATAATACTTATAAATAAACACAAAGACACAAAAGAGTATTCGTCTGTGAAACTGGAAGGAAAAGTGGCTCGGTAAACCGTAACATCGAAATCAAGCCTGTGGACAATTTAGAGAGGATGGTGAAGATAATTGAGGTAGCAAAGAATTAAACGAGACGAGTGGAACGACAGTGAATGTGTTTACATGGAGAACCGCTGTAACGCAATTCGACGACTGACTGAGTTATGGTCGTCGTTCTTCCTTAGCTTACACTTTTCCCAGTGACAATCAACGGGAGAAAATTATAGACGAGGGGAAGAAAGGGGAGTGAGTTAGAGAGAGGAAATGATTGGGGGAGGCGAGGGATGGATGCAAACGGAAACTGGGAGGGGTGTGAGTGAGTCTTTAGGGTTGACGAAAGGCGACGGAATATTCGAAAAGGGAAGGAAGGGATTGAAAGGGGTTGAGTGAATGGAAGGAGTTGTTGAAACTTTATGCGCGGCTGTGGGTGATAAAAATGTCAGCTCGCGGAATGAGTAGGAAGGAGGAAATGATTAAACACAAGAGACAAGAAGAATGGGATTGCGTAATTGGATTCTGGAGGGAGGAGACGGTGAAGGGAGGAACGGTCGGTAGAACGGTCGTTTTCGGGCGAAATTAAGGACATCGGTGCCCTCTCAAATCCAAGCCTTCGTCGTAGGGAGGGATATATGCGACCATAAATTATCCGCATTAGAAGTAGGGAAAGGCCTAAATGGAATTTCTTTTTCAGGTAAAAAGTAGACCTGGAGTTGTGTCTTCATATGCTTAAACAACGACAATAACAATGCATAATGCAGGGATGGGTGTCTTTGTAAAAGTTATTTATATTTTCTATGAGATTGAATAAAATTACTTTAAAAAGTAATCACAAAAAGTGGCTTTGGCATTAAAGATTGATTTTTATAGTAGATATGGTGTCGGGAATTTTAAAGATGGAAGTGGAAATCAATCTTTTAAAATATTTTAGGGATATTTAGAACATTCATTACTTTATAGTGTCAATACCTCAGGCAAAAGTCATTCAGTAGACCTTGAAAAGAGGAAGAGACTTTTTGATATTTGAGGAAATGTTACGATCTCTATTCCATCCGATTCCTACGTGATCCGGAATACAGAAATATTTTTTTAAATTGGGTTTATTCCATCAAATAAGGCATTAAAATCAAAACACTATCGTAAAAGAGATATATCTAAGGGAGACATAATCAAAGAGTCTGAGTAAATAATTTTGACACATTACATAATAACGATTTCCTGGCTTATGTCGATTTTTTTCGAGAAATTCGACCCTACTGTTTTCTCGGTGTGAGAACGTATTACATGTACGCTGGTACTTACTTCACTAAGCATATCACAATTTTTAACAAAATTTATTCATAAGTCGGTCAACTTATCCGTTTATTTGAATTAGGATCCTAAGAAACTTATGGAGAGAACAAAACTGACGGATAAAGTCAATTGGTATCTTGCCCGCCGAATTTCGTCTCAAGGTGTTTCTGGAGACCTACTTGCTCAGCTAATTCGTGACTGCATGTTCAACTATTTGATGACCTAAATATTTATTTAATTACTAAAATTCACAATACGTATGTGAATTATGTAGGGCGAACACATTCGATGGATAGGCCATAAACCTACTAATTAATATATAGATATACGTAGACCCACTAAAATGAATGAATCATGGCAGTCATATTTCCATTGAAAAAATGTTATTTAGAGGATATGACCGAGATCACGCTTGAGGACACAGTATATGTAGGTTAAGCAAATGAATAGGAAAATATTTGGTAAGAATTCAAATGAGTAAACTCATGCACGTAAAAAGACAGCTGGTGCAACGTGAGTAGCATTAGGGGCTTGTCTCCTTCTACCAATTTTACAAACTTTTGCGATAACGAATGAAGTCCTCTTTAGTTTACCTAACCACCTCGTTTACTACCATATTGCCTGGGTCATCTCAGGGCCCACTAAGATACTGCCCTAATACCCAGCAACGTGGAATAATACTCAGTAAAATTCAGCAATAGCGGTACCAATAGTAACGTGAGGATCTAGTTTATGAGATTCGAACTTTCGAAGTAACAAGGAGGTCACCGAAACGGAAGGGAGAAAGGGAAAGTATTCCGACGGGCGGAAGGTAAGGGTGATCGGAGTTGGCGCAATCGGGTTGCGGACGAGCGGGTGTCCCCTGGGCATGTTCGGCTGTGGTACCCTTAGAAAGTTACGTGCGTGCGTTGGCTGCCGCGTTCTTCACTCGACCAAATCCCCCACCCACAATAACCCCCGGAGACATAGACGCCCGTGGGAGGAGGGGGAAGCCTCGGCATAAAATGCATCGCACGCGCACACACACTCGTGTCTCTCACGACGGCTCAGGGCCGTGGAGGACTCCCGTCGGAGAAGAGACAGTGAGAGAGATGCGAGGGAGGAAGAATAAATTAGCGTTCGGGAGGATTTGAGTGAGGGAGGGGAGGGGGGGGGGGCGTCACCGCTGCATGATTCCGAGCAAGAGGAACGGAGGAGAAAAAAAAGGTCGGAATCCGTACGAGTTATATTTATGCATACGCAGGATGTACGAGGATGAGGGGAATGAGAAGGGGATGGGAGTGTGTATGGCTGAGGACGCAGCAATTAAGGCCACAATTAACGCGGCATTAAAATTTCGCCGCACTTAAATGCTCTAAGTTGCATTTTGGGCCTTAAATTTGATTAAGAAAGGCTTTGTTCCGCTCATTTTGAAGGGAATTACGAATTTAACAAAAAAGAATATGAAACACTTCCTTTCAGTTTTGCTTTTTTTCGTTTCTCCTCAGGTATCCCGAGCGCTCAGTGTGCAAAAAAAACCCTCGCCTTCGTTCCGCACCACCGCCGGCCTCTGCAAAACAACTTTCCCCGTGAATTAATGCAATAGTAATTTCCAGCGGCTCGCCTACAGGGAGTGTAATGTCTTATTTCCTCGGAGGCTGAGAAATATATTCGTCAGAATCATGATGCTCATGCATAAAATTACTGCATTGTTTTTGAAAAATGGTGCGAAAAAAGGATTCCCTCACTGCGAGTTTTGAGGAGAAAAAACCATTCTTCCTTCGTTTGTGAATCTTACCACGAAGGATGCCATGGTGATGCTTCAGAGCGCACTGTTCGGTTCGCCGTTAACGTAGTCAGCCCGCTACGAAGTCTATTTCAGATCTCTTTATCCTAACTAACATGACAAGTTTTCCCTCGAACAGCTTAAAAATTGATTCTAATTAGATTCCTATATTTATATATATTTTTTCCATTTATTTTATTTCGTCCTTCATCGCCAGATCATAGCTATTATAAATGAATCAATAATTTTACGTGCTTGAAAGTATATAGTTTTATATACATATAGTGTGTACACTCCTTTGTTAATTGGGCGTGTTTATGGGTGTGCTTTTAAAAAATAATGTACTGGGAGAACTTGTCCACGATTCTTCTCCAATCATGCGTCAGGGACTCTACGTTAATTCAGATCAAAGTAAATTTGTTAAAAGATATGATAAAGAGTAAATAATGACGAGAAGATTGATATTGTAGAAATACATGGCTAAGTTCGACTTGCAGATATATGATTAAAAATTGATGGATAGAATTATAACGTATATGGATAATATTTTGAGAATATAAATTATATGGCTTTAAAACACTTTCCTGATGGCCTTTCCTACCTCTCATGTGTTAAATTTGTACATGAAACACAATGAAACGTTCTGTGTCCGTCAATTCCTCAATTTGCGATCGACGAACACTCAGATCCTGCATCATACCAAGAAAGCGAACAGCTAACTGAATAACGCCCAATTTAATCCATCATGCTAAGGCTAGTAATTATCCAATGACAATTTCCCCGGTGTTTTCCATCGACCTATCGACCTTCATCTTAATACGCCACCACATCTTAAAAATTTCCCTCGGTACGCCGGAAAATTCATATTGGCCGAAGTGAACGCAGGAAATATTATGAAAAAAATAACACTCCCGTCGAAAGGAAATGCGTATACCCAAAATGAGGAGGGAGTGTGCGGAGATGGATGGGGAATGAAGCGAGGGAAAGAGGCAGATAGCTGGGACAAACAAGGATGAAGGACGAGGTAACGTTGGAATTGGGAAACGGGCCGCCGGTCGGCGAAAGCAAATGTTTTTGATGAGAAGGTGCGTCAAAAGTAGGAGTACAAGAGAAGCGTAGTCAAAAACTGGAGACCCCGGCAGTGAGATGCGTACGAATTTGTCGGCGTTAGGTCGCCAAAGGAGAGCAAATTAATGAATAATTATTAAAAGGTTCCGTAAATAGGGAGTCGGTTGCGAATGGGAATCCGGCGAAAAATTGCGGGGCAGTGGGCGAAAACGCAGCGTTGTGCGGAGAGCTTTAAATTCCGGAAAAAAGTGCGCATTCAGTAATGCATACAGAGGGAAAATTAATTTCGGAACGGGCTCCAGCACTGAGGAACCGTCGAGGGGCTGTTTATTTTTAGCTTTAAAACCTGGGGCATCAAGGCATTTCGCTTGCCGTCCCTTGAATTTTGAGCCGGCGAGAAAAAGTTATAACCATTCTTTAATCTTGCACGCCAAGAACTAAACATTGCCGCTCAAAATGCTTTTCTGGGAGTTATTTCATTCGGCTATTAAAGTTCGAGATCGTGGGTCAAGGAAAATTCAGTGGGTGGAAAAGTGGTGCTTTTATAGGAGTACTTGGAAGTGGTTGGAGCGCACATCATAGTTTATGAAGGATCAAGATAAAATATGTACGAAAAATTGAAGACTAATGATTCATGCAATAGTATCCAAATGCGGGAGCAAGGAATTTGATTTTACCTAGTCCTATGTTATCGGTATCAGACGCATTTTGATACATGTTGGGCTGACGAAGATAGTCATCGCAGACAAAGTGGTATTAAATGGTAGGAGCTACAGAGGAGGACCCATAGACGAAATAGGCATTGTGAAATATGGCAGAGGGAAACAGGCAGGAAAACTAAGTGGAAAGCAGCTAAAAATCAATCTTAGGTACTGTATAGTATCCGCCGTCACTTTGTGGAAACGATTCATAATGAATAAGAATTACTTAATTTTTCCACACAAACTTTTATTTTTACGACCGGGTTTCGACCGATGATGACGATCCTCGTCGAAACCCGGTCGTAAAAATAAAAGTTTGTGTGGAAAAATTAAGTAATTCTTATTCATTATCAATCTTAGGATTAATTTCTCCAGCTCACCAATGACCAGTCATGATGATACTTCAAGTAGTAAAATGAACTAGAAGACAACAACAATCGACTTGAAACATCAGTTTACGACAATAGAAATTAAGGTGGTAAAAATGAACAAGAAACCATATTCACTCTATATTTCATTGTCATTATAAAAACTCAACGCATGCAACTCTGGTTACGGTTTGAAAAATCACGGAACTAACAAATGAAGCGGAAATACGCTACCTACCAAGATGAGACTCAAATGCTTATTGACAAATGAAGACCATGAAAAGAGATAACTTCTTTGCACAACACGCACATTATTTTTATGAGCCTGACTGATGTCAGGCTTACGACTAACGTTTAATATTGCTGTTAGATTAGTACTGTTAGTCAGCACTTCAGTACTGACTACCAGTACTAATCTAACAGCAATATTTAACTCACTATAGAACATTTTCGCGAACCAATGAAATTCCAATAAACTCTCCTATTTTTTTTAACAAGCATTACAGCAAGGCATGTTACTTTTTACAAGAGAATATGAAGTGTAAATATATGAAAGTCTTACCAAACAGCAATAGAATATTAAATTACATCCACTTTTATTCTACGTTCAATAATGAATTATAATGATGCTCTTACGACAGCAAACCGGACTGAAAACGAGTTTTTCACAAGAGGAAAAAAGGCACTCATGAAGAAGAGAGAACAGATGAGAATATTCTTAAGCACTTAATGGAATGAAGTTCCGCTTGAATCACACTCCCGTGAAACGATTCATCACCTTTCATTTCACCTTTGCAGCTTCACAATAAATAACGCACTTAGGTTTCCTGCGGCCTCCAAAACACTTCAGGCTCCTAATAAAAGCGCCAGCGTAGCAATGAGCTTAATGGAAATGAATTAAATATCAGATGTGAGCAAGGGGGAGACGGATAACGTTACCAAGAACGAAGGAGGAAGAGCTAAAATTAAGAAAGCAGAGAAGATATTGCGGAAAATCTTTTCATATGAGAGAGAGTATGCCTCGAGACATAATTCCCTTTGCTTCAAATTACTTTCGATTTGAAGCAATTTTATTGAGGTATTATTCCCATGCATTTTACACATTCCGGCGGCCTGAGTGTGCAGATTGTCTCATCGATATTTTCAGCTCATGATCCGTACCAGCAAGCGGATGCTTGAGATGGTAGGCAATTTTTATAAATGCTAGGAGACTTCAATGTAAACCTTGAGAGACTTCCAACGGGGAAAAATTCAAGTCCCTCGAACGGCTGAGGTACAAAAAAATGGAGGAGCGCGCATGAGGGATAATGGGACAGCGCCAAGCGAGAATAGGTTTTGCTAAGGGCGTAATGAAGGGAACAAGAGTTTGCGGAGAGATATGAAGGGGTGACGTAAATGGCCGGGGAAGCATTTTTAAAGTCTTTAATCCGGCTGGATTAAGATTTCAAGAGAGTTCTTCCCGCGGGGCGTTGGAACGGGTTGTCTGGGGTTAGATGAAGTGCAGAGGGCGATGGGCCGAGTTGGGGGTTTGTAGAGCGCTGTATAAATGGCTTTCAGGAAAAGGAAGGAGGAGAGATGTATCGGACTGAGACGGAGGGATGAATTTCGACCTGCTCCAAGCGAAGACGCAAGAAGATCACCGTTAAACCATTCATTTTTCCCGCGGGTGGGTGAGGGCTACGGGAGCGGGCTAAGCCAGAAAGCACCTAACGCGCCGAACATGGGATTTTTATCCTCGTCGTCGTCCAGGGTGTTAGGGTGAATGATGCCTGTTCGTACGCGCTTACGCAGGATTCTTGCAATTATAAATGGCTCGTGTAAACATCTGGTATACACCGAGGAAATATTATTTATTGACAAAAAATCTGAAAAATCAACCAATTTGAAAGTTGATCCAGCACCAAGAAACTTTATGTGTTGAAAATATTCCTACGCGACAAACAAGTAGACGACGATAAATCCTTCTTTGCCGACAGATAAGCGATTAAATGCTCAAATATTGTTTATGTTCGAATACTAACGTTTCCTGAATACATGGTTTTTCTAAAACACTTTACTCTAAAATGCAGTGCTTAATGTGAAGGAATTAATTTTTTGCATTGAAAAATTTTAAAAAATTGAACATTTACAATCAAAAATAATTTAAAACCAACTCTAACGTTCCAAAATATCAAAATTTCAGCTATTTGAAAAACATTTTCATTCGTAGACTCAATGATATTTAGACCACAGGGCAACAACTAATTGAACGATGCTAAAATAATTCAATCAATGATGAATATATTGTATTACGTAACTTAGTTTTCAAAAACACAACGAAAGTAAAGAACTTATTTACTGAGAAAAACTACTAAACCCAACGATAAAAAATTGAGTGGAACCACGGGGCAGACAAAGGAGCGCAGACGTTATCCTTAAAAACTGCAAAGATTTCTTCACCAATACTTTCTTTTACAAATATTTACCGCATCTTAATGGGAAAGTATACCTATAGGAAAATTAATGTTTAGGATACTCAAAAATTTAAGACCTGCAGTTTAGTAGGATCTATCTCGTGTTAAAATAAATGACTCTCAACATTTAAAAACTGAGAGCCAATGCAAGTATAGCAAACAATTTGAACAATTAAGATTAAAAATCTACTTTCTCCATCAACAAAACCGCAAGGTGAATAGAACAAGCAATTCGCAAACAAAATTTTCTTTTAAAATATCTCTCGTGTATTCCAAATATAAGCTTGAAGTGATTCCAATTTCCTGACGTGAAACTCAAATATGAGTACTTCGACGCGACAGACTGAATTATACTCGACTCGATCGAGCTGCGTGAACTCGAGAAATGAAAACAGTCCGACCTCATTTCCCGGGTGTTGTCATCGGCTCATTAGGGATTTATTAGGACGGGTGGAGAATAGTAGGAGAAAGAGAGGGATAAAGAGGGAAAGAGTCTTAGGAAGAGCGGCTGGACAATTAATCCCTTAATTCCTTTGTATCGACTGATATTCTTCCGGCTCAATCACTCATCCGGACGAATGGTGAAGCATGCTGAGTAAATTTGCCCCGGAATCAATTCTAGTCGGTAGAGAGTGACTGCGGAGGGCGGAAGGGTTTTACGGAAAACGGCGGGGGAGGAGAGTGGGGAGGGCGTTGTTGTTGCATTGGGACGATGGAAGCGAGATGGCAAGAACGAAGAAGGAGAGAGAGAGGGAAGGAGAGGTGGTGGGGGATGAGGAGGGAGGATACGACTATGGGATACACTGTGGAGAGTGGAAAAGGAGAGGGGTAATGTGGGGTGAGGGTGGGATAGGGTGGTGATTGGCGTGCGTTGGATCAAGGTAAAGGCTGGAGAGAAAAAAAAAGTTGGCTTTCGGGGCCGAGAGGGAGGGATACGCCCCATTGAGGCAATTAAAGTTCCTTTAGGACGAGCACGGAAAAACAAAGGGAAGGGAAAAGTGGATGGAGTGGCTTGTGAATGGAGGGGGTAGGACTGGGGAGGGAAAAAGTGGCGATTGGGACTTTGACGCGGGGAGAAGCTCTTTTGGGAGAGACTTTGGGGAAATAAGCCACGGCCTTGATCACGCAGATCCACGGAGCGAGAAACAGTGAAAGGGAGGGAGAAGAAAATAAAAGAAGACAATGAAGAAATAGAACGGGGGAATTGGTGGAGGTGGCAGGAGCTGAGAGGCGATAAGGGAACGTAGGAAACGTAGAAATGCCATTGCCACCAAAATTCAATTAATTCTTTTAACAATATTCACCCTGTCCTGATCCATAAGGCATTAAACTTGAACAGCATTTTGTATTTTATCGTCACCGGAGTTTCTCTAGGAAAACAATCCGTTCTAATTATTGGTGGGGCACATTTATTTTTAGAAGCATTCCGCAAATTTTACTCTAAGATAAAAAAAAACTTTTAAAGCAATATAGTGGGGGAGTTTGAAATACGTTAAAGGACGGGAAGAGGTTGCAAAGGAGGAGGGAAAGAAAATCACCGGGTCAGAATATATGAGTTTATTATTTAAATAAATAAACTGCCACGACCTGACAGAGGCTTAAATGTTAAACGTATCGGTGTACAAGTAGGCTTGCATTTCTTTATTTTAACAAATTAAAGCAGGGACAAAAACAAGAAATAAACGAGGTTTCAAGGAATCTTATTATACGATCGTATCCATACATTATTCCCAATAAACCTCGATAGTTAGTTCCCATCGAAATCAATTAAACGTATTATAATTCAGTATGCTTAGAGAAAAGTAAGGTTTTCTTGATCAAAGGAATGTTCCATGTAGAGAGGTGACTGATTGATTATGAGCTCTTGGTTTCTGATACAGAATATCAGAAAAACGCACACTATGCCAATTGCATTTCTGAGGGATATAAATACCAATCTCTTTTTTCAAAGCTGAGAGTTGCAAAGCTATCTCATTAATATTATTTTAACCACAACACATTTTAGGACCATATTTAACATTTATGCATAGTAATTGAACGATAATTAAATTAGTACGTCATTAAGCAGATTGCACGCCAAATTATTCATGAGTGATTGTGATAGGTAGATTTTAAACAAAAAGAATAGTGCATGTACAAAATTCAAGAGAACTCCACGGCTTGTAGGCACGAAGAGGCCCAGGACAAAAGAAATCTTAGCTCCTGATGAGGGCCAACAGCAATAATATGATCAGTAGGGTGCGAACAACGCTTGGAATGTAATAACTAAACCAGTCCCCCGTGGAATGGGGCATCTGCCAAAACGGTGCCTCCCGTTGAGTGCAGGCCGGCCACCCAATTCCAACCGCGGCACACACTACAATCGCCCATATCATCGTAATTCATCCCAAATCCGAATTTTCCACCTAGAGCAGAATTCCTTAAACGAATACGGAATCCATGCCGCTCTCACGGCACGCAACAAAGGGATCCCGAAGCTGAGGAGGATTTTCAACCTGCTGACGGATCGAAGCGCATGGTGACTCGAGTCGAGTGCGAAGAGGAGGAAGATGTATCGATTTCCGAGTGCGTGAGAGGCGGGGTGGAGGGGAGTAGCGTGGTGGAACGAGGCGTGCGTTAGTGCGTGGGCGGGTGGGAGGGTTTAAAGAGGCCAGAAATGCGAGGTTGACAGCGGGACCGAGAAAATCGACACCGGGTTCCTCGAAACGTATTTATATCCCTTTCTCTACAAAGCGAGCGAGAGCGACCGAAGTTGTTTGTTTAACAACGGCGCGGGATAGGGGATAGAGAGTGAGGATGAAGAGGGATGGTGAAAATAGAGGGCTGGATGACAATGGGAGGGATGGAGGAGAGAGGGAGGAAGGAAAGTATGGAGGAGGAGAGTAGGGAAGGGAGGATAAGGGGGACTTGAAACCAAGGATGTGGAAAGCAATCTGGAGATTTCAAGAGAGGAGATTGAGGTGGTGGATTCTTTTCACGAAAGGGAGGGGACTGCTCCAACCTGCCGTGAGGAAATAATTACCATTGTGCGTTTTTCTGACGCACATCATAATTAAGAAACCGCAACGAAAGCTCCAGCGTCATTAAACGGGTTTACAGGAGACTTTTTTGAAGGCTGGCAAACCCTCCAATGCATAGTTTCAGTTGGAGCACCACGAGAATTTGAAAGCAATGCTTAAATCATGAAAAGAATATTTTTATGTCTTACACAATATACGACCATATAAAATAGCCCTATGTGAAATTTGACATAATAGAATGTGTATCTGAAACTATCAAAAATAAGCAACAAGAGTTGGAAAATACATGAAAAATTAAAAGAAAGATATATTTACAAGAATTTTGGAATTGAAAAATCCTTGGTACACGTTTTCTCTAAAAAAACCAGTGAAGTGGGAACATTTTAAAGAGCATTCAGTGGAAGAGCAAACATTTTTTTCTCCCTAAATCCTTAGCCAACTTCACATACAGCACTGACCACTACGCTTTGTTTGTGAGGAAGGGAAGATATTTTATAATTATAATATGTAGTTGACATCATCCCATGAGCTTCAGAGAGGAAAGCAGGCGTATAATATATAGGCGTACCTTATTGGCGAGTAGTCGAAATCGCCAGACGAAAATGATCGATCCAATACTGACACATTCAAACCGAGAGCCACGGCTTCCGACATAAAAATTCTCGCCACGAAACACTAACTTCAGAAACACCAAAAGACAAGGAGGGGGAAAAAGAGAAAGAAAATATCAAAAACGCCATCGCGTGAGTGGATGTGCCCTGACGGAATTAAGGAAGCATGAACGGTCGATTGAGCCGATTCGGGAATGGAAACATTTTTGAAAGATTTCGCTCCGCCTGATTGGGAGCGCACTGGGAGGAGGGATGGGTTGGGTGGGAGAGCAGAGCGAGGGCGGGGGGCAGTGAGGGGTGTGCGGAATTACGTTATATAAGGGCGAAAGGGTGGGAAAAGGACGGAGCGGAACCGCCGAGAATCGAGAGAGAAAGCGGTTTCGGAATGAGTGAGACGGAAAGAAAAACAGAATAAAGAAAGATCCGACGGGACGATCGCAATTGGAGTTGTAAGAGACCCTCGGGAGAATGGCCGAGATGAAAAATTGGGGCAGAGATGTGGAAAAGCGTGGTGGAGGAGGAAATACCACGGTGGAAGGGAGGGGGAGATGGGAGAGAGGAATGAGGAAAAAAAGTGGGGCGGCGGTGGGGGCGGGGCGTGAGGTGCGCGGCGACCAGAATACTATATTTTCAAAATTGGCGGAAAGGGAAGATGAAATCAACGACAAATGAGCCGGCGAGCTAAGGCTGTAGGACGTGAGACCTGGAGTGAAAAAAATGAAGGGAATAGCTAAGGTCGGAGAGGGTCGGGACGATGAAGGCAGAGAGAGTTACAAGAGGAAAGGAATGGAGATGGGGATGAAGGATTTAATGTGGGGTTAGGCGGGAAACCGGAGGAACCAAGGCACCTACGCATAAGGTTTTCCTAGCAAGGGGGAATAATGACGAAGGATTTAAGGGAGGCGAGACTGGAGTGCGTGGGGTCGGAGGGATGGGAAGGGCGTGATGGAAAAGGGACCTGGGTCTAGGGGAAGCGCTTGACGCCGCCGAACTCACATACATATCCATTTTGATAGTCAAGTTGCATCGTTTTTACGAATTACGGAGATCAAGGAGTGGAAAAGACTGGTTGGGGTGTGTAGGGGCGGGTGTGTAAGAGAGAAAACGGAGGTGGGGCAAAAGATAAAGAGAGGGAGAGGGGGAGAAAAGAGAGAGACGTGGAGGATCAAAGGAAAAGGAGAAGAGAGCGGAGAAGAGGAGGTGGAAATGGAAGGCCACGGGCGCGGAAAAACAGTTGGCGGAGAAAATTAAATGAAGGCACTGGTGGCGCCATAGGGAAATGTTTCGCCGTCGAAGGCACGGGAGATGTGGGGGGGAGGGGGTAAAAAAATGAAAGTAGTGAAGGGAGACAGAATGGAATGAAAGGGGAGGTGGTACATGGGAGGAGGCGGATGGGGGGGAGAAAGAAGGAGAGGGCGAAGGGCTTGATTCTCGCAGGGACGAAGGGAGAGACAGAGTTTTTGAAGGAGCGGGAAGCGAGCAAGCAAGAAGAAAATGGAGGGAGGGGAAGCGGGGAGTAATTCGAGTAGAATGAAAAAGAAGAACAAATGAAAGAACGCGAAATGAACGGAGGCCGGGAATCCGTCCCTTTTCCCGAGATGGCGGCTGTGGGGGAGCATGCCTTATAAAAAGAAAGAAGTCAGTTCTCGGGTAAAGAGGGGCGATGAAAAAGAAATCGGCGATAAGAAGTCCGTGGGAAGTGGTGCATGGGAGATTAAGAACGGAGCGATGAGGAAAAGGTAGAGCGAGGAAGGAAGGGAGGTGAGGACGAAGACCAGAAGGAGCCGAAAAGAACGGATTTAAAATGTGGCGCAAAGAGGGTTTGTTTGTACGGGCTACCCGCTGACAGTTGTGCTTTATTAAGAAAAGAGCGATATTTCCCCCTTCAAACAGGCGCAATATGACGCTTTCAGGGTTTAAATTAACTCTTTTATGGACTCATATCTCGGGAAAACTCCTCATCAGCCCCTGTGTATGATCTTACAGCGTTTTAGGCAGTCGAACGATTCGCCTGATTTGGGTATCACTTTTCAGGATTTTTTTATCCATCCGAAATAGCTGCGAAAAATATTCAAGCTCAACGCCATGGAATTGGACTTGCCAACAAAATCATTGTCCATCGTCTCTACATATTTTATTGGTGTCTTCGGAGTAATTTTGGGGGGATTCTCGTTACTTTTACTGAGACATTCCATCTTAAACTCAATTTTACCCAATGTCATGTTGAAAGTTGTGGTTCCATTCAGGACGCGGGTCGTGTGTTTCATTTTTTGAAAGTATTTGATTTATTTTATGGTTAGGGGCTCTACTTAGTGAAAATTCATGATCACTAAATACTAAAACTTGGTATTTTTTCACGTGAAAAAACCTTTTGTGTGAAAAATATGAAGTTATTTATTCTGTGAGTGTTTGATTTTATTGTTAACTGAGTTTTATCAATAGCCTATTTATTTGATAGGAAAGGAATATAGTTAAACATTTATTTGAAACCCGCAAACGCATAGCCTGGAGAGCTGCCGACAAACTACAAACACCTGAACTGCCATTTTCACTGCCTTTAGTTACTCTTCCGCCCCTATTTAGAGGGAGAAAGCATCCATTCTCTTCACCCGACTACAGCGCTCACCTAATATTTTCCCTCCTTCTATGAACCTTGACAACTAGCCTAAACTACTTTTACATCCGTCATCTTCTTATATCATTAGCGTATTCCTTCCACCACCCCAGCCAGCCCATACGTTTGCCTTCTTTCTCAGACCTCGTCGTTTTATCATGGAATGAAAGATCCAAATGAGCAGCTGATGAATTATGGTTGAACGTGTCGGCGATTCCTTTGCGTGTTGGTTCTTTTATCGCGCCTAATTCGCGCCACTTAAGGTCCAAAAAGGGGCACTCTGTTGACTCGTCCGACGGCGCTCCATTGGGGGCGAAAGCCTGGCACTTGTAGGAGGTGGGGTGTCCAGGTTGGAGCCACGCAGCACAGCAAGCCCAACCCAACGGCTCTCTGATTGCTGGGGTAGTGGAGCAGAATAATGGACAATTCGGCTCGCTGCTACCGTTACTCGACCACGGGTCTGGAAGGAAGGGACTCCAGGGACAGCAGGGAGGGATGGGGGAACGGAGAAATGTCCCGCTCCTTCACCAACCACGCACCGCTTCGATCACATTTCCATTCTTGAACGCAGCGCCCCACTTAACTCGCACCCTTTCCTTCCTCCAGCGAAAGATATACTGCCCTGAGTGTGCTCCATCTCCATCTATTTCGATTCCATTGGTCTCCGGTAGAACTCGGAGAGCAAAGATGGTAGGAGTACATGGGTGGTCTGAAAAGGTTCCGACCTAACAAAGATACAACAAATTTTTTCTGAAATTTTCTTAAATTTTTGAAATCGGAAACTTTTCAGACCACCGTCGTGTAATTCCGACTTAAAAACCGAGAGATATGCTGTCTGCTGAGGCTATCTAACGTGAATCTTCAGCCTCAAATCAGTCTAAAATGATGTCCCTTTAGTGACACTCACTCTCCAATACCATCAATAATTAGCATCATACCACAGTAATTAGTCGGGTATATGAATTCCGTTTAGGTTTCTGCATAAATCGAGGGATTGTCCTAAAAAAATACGGCATTAAGTTCGTTTTAAAAGAAATGATACGGTTAATGGAAGCTATTTCAGAAATGACACCGCAGAGTTTTGAAGCCTTGAGGTTCAATTTGATTCAAAGTTAGAAATCGCAAGGGTTAAGAAAGATTTGTCGATACACACAAATGAAATGAAGCCAGCCTACCGTAGAAATCTTTGAACGCTGAATGAGAATGTCACAGGCCAATCACAAGACTTAAAAATAAAGACCTACATCAGACTTATTAAATACCGTTAGGACATTGATCGCAGTCTATAAACTGAATATATCTTGGCAGAGTTACCTTCGGTGAAAAACTAAATATATTTTTCAACAAAAATTAATGCCAATTTATGAAATCAGTCATTGAAATCGGACTGCGGCGTCTTATCATTGTATACCACTGTTTTTCAGTCACTTCACTGTTTGTATATATATATATATATATATATATATATATATATATATATGCACACACACAAGTCTGGCAGCAATAATATTATCTGTCTCAATTAACTCCTATCCTAATTTGACTGCTAATCCGGATTAATTCCGATGAGTATCTATTGAAAATTCTAAACCCAAGAATTATTTTTTGATAACATATGGTATATTTTTGGCACTGAATAATTGATTTTAAATAGGCCCCTCCTAATAAATTACATACTATTATATATCAGGACCTTTTTCTAATGACGACTTACATGGTTATTGAGTTAAGGTAAATAAGTTTTGATTTACTGCAATATTATTTATACTTTACTTTGTAAAATAATTCTACTTTTAATAAATAATAATAATGAAATAATTTTGAGTATCCCTGCTCTCGGTCATTCCTCCCAATACCTCTTCTTCAGAATTACTTTTTCATATGTTTAAGTTTCGATTTATCACTACCCTGCAGCGAAAGGTATTAGCTTTTAGCGGGTAAAAAGATACCACGATCCCGTTCAAAATAAAGTTGGTTTATTTTGGAGAATATTTGAAAGGTAGGCTTTTTCTCACTCCCCACAATTTTCCCCCAAAATCCGTCTCCGGTCGTCGACACCTCATACTTTTACCCTCCCACATACCGTTCGCCTACTTTATTTCCTCCGCCTCGCGGATCCTCTTTATTGACATCACAAGAATATTCGGCCGTTTGAGCACGCAGTCACGACTCCCTTTGCGCATATTTAAATGATTTCCCCTCCGACGATCCGACATTAATTTCACCCCACCCCGCCACGCCCACACGTCATTATCCTCGCCTCTCGGTGGTTTTCGAGGCGACGGGGAGGGCGAAGGGACGACCTGGCGTCACCTCCATCGACTACGCTTTGATAAAAATGTCTTTCTCTCTCACCTCATTCTCCTCAATTCTCTCGACCTTTCCTCCTTCCTCCCACGTGGCGCTTACCTCCGCGTCCGTCTCCCCTCCCCCACCCATCTACTCTCCTTACATCCCCATCACCACTCTCCAATCTTGGCCGCTTTTCCCCTCCTCGTCTCGAATCGAAATGATTCAACATGGCACAGTCTGATTTGCAAAAAATATACGTGGGAAAGCAAAAAACCTCACCACATTGCCCTTTCACCTGGATTGGAAGTCATTCGAGAAAATAATTTTTTTCATTAAAAAAAAACTGGTTGAATTAACACCAAAAACTTAGTCAAATCTCTGCATCGGCTCGTATAATTGCTAATTACGTTTCAAGAAAGAGAACTGGATGAAGAGATGTCCAGACAAAGGTGGGAAAGTATACGACATGACGATTTCCGTGACCGACATACTATACATCGATGAAAAGCCTCATAAAAAATTGAAATAATACAGAAATTAATTGGCGGCGAAGTTTCATTCCAGTTGGCCCACAACATCCTCCTGTCTCACTCCCAATCCAACCTTTTCATTCACCTTCCTACGCGGTACCCCTTTTCAAAGGAGCTCTCCTAGATCCCAAGCCACCGCTCTTTCATTGCGGTGCGAAACCATACATATTCCTTCCTATCGCCCTTTCTCCAACTTCCTTTACCAACCCAGTCCACCGCTCGTGTAAGTTTTCCGTTAACCACGATTAAATTTGGTAAAATAAAATGGAGTGAGGGGATCCCGGAGGAATTTTACTAATTACGATGAGCGTTGGGAGGAACGGGAGCACGAGATGAACGGGAGAAGATTAACATTAGGGTAAACGGATGGTAGGACAAGAGGATGTAGGATCTGACAGAGTTACCAATTTTTGTTATATCGGTTTCGATTAGGTGAATGCAGAGAATATTTTGATGAAATCACAAAATGCAGTTGAGATACAAACACAAACATCCAAATTATTATCAATACAATCCATACATTATATTTTTATCAAGAAATGGAAAATTATCCAATGCATTTCCACTAAAACTAGCATTTATTCGTGCTATATCATTTAATATGATTTGATACCTCAGCGCGAACGATTGTGCCAGCCTAAGTAACGATATATTTGACAAAGAGGCAGGATTAAATAAAATTTGTGATTTTTCATAGCCTGGTAAAGTGCCTCCTTGAAGAAATTTCGGCACATTTTAACTAACTCATTTGGTACTTTAAGGAAGAAAAAAAGCGAAGTGGCAGCAGCCATGAATGGGTGGAAGTCGTTTCAGCGCGAGGCTGGAGGGGACTGTGACAGAGGGAGAGAGGAGAAGCGTGGTAAGTGGAGGGTGTTAGGGCAATGAAGGGGAGTCGGAGAGGAGTGTAAGAGAGAGAGAGAGAAGGTAGATTCTGAGGCGCGCACAAAATTCGGCGGCGAGCTCCAAGGGGAATGAGTTTCGAGAAGAACCCTTTGCGGCCCCATGGCACTAACAAAGCCTCCGTAAGGCTCTTGCGCGCGGAAAGAAAAGTTTGGAGGAGAATTTTGGAGAGGGAGCAAAGGAAAAGAGGGTTAGGGGAGGGCGACATGGGGAAGGAGGGTTGAGGGGAAAGGCTGCGTGGGTTGAAAGGGGCGAAGGGGTTCGGAAGAAAGTTAGGGGGCTTTTGGGGGAGGAAATCAACGGCTGAAGGGGACTAGTAGAGAGGGTGAAAACCGTAAAGGGCAGACAAATGAAGGACCATTTCACGGGGGCTATAAGATGTCTCCTTACAGTTATTACCATGTCCCCACTGTTAATAGGGCAATTGACGTTGCTCGTGCGCCATGAAATAGACTGAAAACACTGGAGGAGGTTAGACCGCTTGATTTGTGGTCTTGAAATCAGATCTACAATCGAGAAAACAAAATTTGACCCTTCACATTGCTACCGATAATTATTCCCCAGATGTTACGCCATGTTTTATTCTTTATTTTATCCGGTGTATTCTTCCCCATCAACTTTATGGGCTAATCAAATTCAACCCAGAACATAGTTAATGAAAAGGAATATTATAACAGAAATTAATGAAATTCAGAGGCAGTATGACAGGCACCGCATATACATTCATGATAGTCAACGGAAACTCTTTAAGGTTGGGATATAAAAAGAACCAAGATGAAGATAACTAAGAATAAATGAACGTGAAATAAGAAACACAATGTATTCGTCCACTAGTTTTTATTGAGGTAGGACTAGCTTCAACGCTGAAGCGTCATCACCAAGTACATCAAGTACCTAAGGCACCGGATGATGACACGAGCGATGTGACTAATCGTGCCTCAATAAAATCCACTGGACGAATACATTGTCTACTTATTTCATGAACATGAACTTCCACATAATTAAACCGAAACCATCTAATTCAAAAATGACTGAAATAGATTGAGAATCAATATAAACGGATAGCCATGAAACGAAGCAAGTACCAAGAGGAAAAGGTCATGCCAAAAGTCTTATTATGAAGAGCTACGCATAGGAATCATTCAAATATGGTGATATGAAACACAAATTGGATTGAGAAATTAATTAATTAACCAGTCCAAAAACACGAACGAAAGAGATGAAGTTTACATGGTAATTTTATGACGCATGCTACAAAAAATAGTCTGGCGGAGAAAATAGCCACAAGGTGTAAAAACATTCACCTTTACATCTAGTAATCTGACCGAAATGATTCGGAGCATACGCATTATGCGAGGCGAGTAATCACTCAAATCCATGAAATTACCCTTGCAAAACAATCGAGCATCGAGAGAGCGGCGGGAAGGAGATACGACGGAGATGCGAATTATACCCAGCTTGCGATTTCGTGCCGAGCGGTGAAAAATACTGCCGGAGGGGAGCGAGAGATAGGGAAGCGAGGGAAATATATGGAGGAGAATGAAGGAAGGAACGCCATATAGCCGACGTAACGCTACTCTGAGGGAGGAGGAAGGTTGCATTGAGAGGTGGGGGGAGGGAGGAAGGGGTTAATGAGGACCTTAAGATGTCGTCGCCGTAAGAAGAGTCGGGTGAAAGGGAGATGTGGGGAGGGGGTGAGTGGGGACACTCGGGGGTCCTGGAGGGAGGTGACGGAGGGCCGGGAAACCGACTCTCCCTTTCCATCAACCACCATGCTTCCACTGTTCCGCCTTCTACCCACCCACCCTCACCTCCCCTCCTCCCGTTCTTCACCCCCGAAGAAACCGTTTCAAACCCGAGTCACTAATTGAGCCCTCGGAAAAGCAGCTTCGACTCATGGAAACGAAGGAAAATGGTGAAGGGCAGGGAGAAAGGTTGGTTTTTTTTATTCTCTCATCCGAGAAGGAAAAAGGGAAAGGGGGGGGGGAAGGAGAAAAAACTTGTGAGTGGGGATCCGAGTTAAGGTTTGAGAACGTCGCAAGTGGTTGCGGTGAAGGGTGAAGGAGGGGAATGAATAAAGTATAGGGAAGTGAACGAAAGAAGGGAAACAAAAGAGGGGCGGCGTGAAGGAAGGTAAAAGGGGATAAAAGAAAGGCGATTGGACATGGCCGGTTGGAGATCTAAAGGATTGATTGAAAAACCAGGAAAGGTGATACGAATTTCCTCGGAAATGTGAAGCCACGAACATAACGACTCTTTTTTCAACGCCGACGCGACCACGGGTCGAATTTCATGGGAGAGGTCGACAAGATCAAAGGACGAAGGGGAGAAGATGTAGATGTGCAAAACTTTTCCAAGGGCCTACTTTTTCTGGAAGAGGATACATCTAAAATATTGGTGTGATTTAATGAAGTGAACCCTGTGAAGAGATTGACTCATGTTTTTTGCTACCATAATCTTTGAACTAAATAAGTATAAATAGTAGCAGTGCGCAAATATTTATTAATTCCTCTCAGCAGTAATTAAAATTCACACTCAATGCTTTGCTACTTTTTATTCAGAATATTATCAACACCAGCCCATTCACAAATCTACGACATCACACAACACCAACTTACCAGCACAGTATAAGATCCAGAATAGCATGACAAAAAAGGTACAAAACTTTGAAATTGCGTGAGGTTCAAGGATAATATTTTTAATAGTGACTACGGAGTTGGTATGAGAAAATCTTCACCAAGTTTAATTTTCCTTGTCTAAGCAATGAGGGAAGAGAGATCTGGCCGTTAAACTTGAGTTTGTTTAACTAATAGATATGGTGGTCCAGCCCACTACGTGGTTACATAAAGAGAATCGTGTTGACAAAAGTGGAGGATGAAGTGCAGCTTTGGTTAAGAACGTAGGGAAACTAGTGGAAGCAAAAGTTCTCTAAGGCACTTGACGGCTTAATATAACAACAAGAGGTGACACGAGGTCGGACGTTTATGGGGAGTAAGCGAAATTCGCTCCAAGTTCCACGGTCATTTCTCTGGAGGAGCGAATTTCTTAGACCCAAGGATGGGATAACAACGACATAGTTCAGCTCACGGAACCTAGTACGAGACAAGAGCGTCTTGATAAATTCGAGCTAGCGACGACGAAGTAATGAGAAAATACTAGTGGGAAAACTTGGACTGATAACGGAAGTAATGAAGGTCATTTCAATTCGGCAATGGTTTGCCCAACACAGGCCATGGTTATTAGTTCGGAAATTCTTAGATGATACATTTTTTACACATAAATATATGTATTCAGTCAGTATTGATTAAAAAGAATAGGAATTTACATAGATAACAGGATAATATTACACGAACGAAGCAGTCGAACTTACTCAGAAATCAGACGAAAGGCACATCAAGGAAATACACAAGGTCACAGGGAAAGGTCGAGGGTCGAGGATTACAAGCAGAAAACGGTTTCCTTAACTAGGGCTCGAACCAGAGACCTCCAACTTACCGAATGAATATGCACATATTCTTCATATCTATACCTTATATGCTATATATATTCTACCAGTGAACCGGAAGAATTTTCTTCCCTTCAATTTCTATATTTTTTATATTGCACTCGCCCAATAAAGGTGAAGACTTGACGAAAAAGAACACTTTAGATAAAATTACTGAATTTGTCTTTTTTTCTATGCATAGTAAATTAGTTTTCTATTTCATGATCTTTGTACTAATTATACAGATACTATAAAACGGTAAGATTGATACTTTCAGACTAAAATGTTATCCTCAAAGATACATATCATGCCAAAAGGAAAATATAAGACTCTCAGAACCGCCATACGTTATAATTTCAATACATGAACTAAATTAGAGGGGAAGTTCTTCTTTTAGTACTTAGAAAGGTATCTTCTTCCCATTGATAATTGGCAAATTTAAATATTACTGTAGTCCGCTGCTTTCCTCAAGAAATTCACTAGACATTTCTATTTTGCGATGACCTCTGGAGCCCTAGGTAACTAATTATGTACAAGTTTCTCTACGATCCATAGGGAATTTTATAACTCCTTAATGGTGCTCGAAGGACCGGTTGCCCTTTTCCCTGTTCCACCAGTGAGCACCATTTACTCCAAGAGTATGGAAACTGCTTGATCCCGATACTCCCATTCCCGCGACCCCTCACAATTTACCCCGTTGTAAACATCCCACTAGGGAACACCTCCCCCTTATTTCTTGATTTCCACTCATCCCTATCTCTAAAGCTCATACCCCGTCACTCTCCATCGCGAGTGGCATTTCTTCACTGCGGGTTATGCTCGTAACGAGTGTCGGAAAGAGCGGAAGACGGAGAGGTGGGAAGGATGGGATGGGGCAATGAAATATGGAGAGCGGACAAACGAGGATTAAGCCTTTGTACGTTTAATGAGAGAGAGAGAGAGATCCAGAGAGACTGAGTGAAGTTGAATAACGTTTTTATGGCGGCGGTCGAGACTTATGAATTATGCAGCGTTATGGCAAAAGAGGTGGAAGTAGATGAAGAAAACTCGCCGACTCTATAAGGAACTGGAAGGGGAGCGGGGGATAAAGGGAGTGTAGGAACCCTCTTGGAGGCTGTATGGAAGGTGTATTAGCATTTAGGACGTAAAAAGGCCTTGTCCTCCAACCATTGTGTAATTACTGTTTCAGAATCGCGCCGGGAGATAGAGAGAGAGTATGAGACAGATAGAGTGTTTCAAAGGAGCTCAAAAGAGTGTGGCAGTGGAGGCGGAAGAGGAAAAAATGTGAGTGGAGCGAAAATTAATTGGTCGGAGATATGACGCTCCTCTTCATCCGAGAAAAATTTTCCACGGATTTGGAATAAAATATGCACCCTGGGAATTGTAAATAAGATGTGCGCGGTGGGAATTGAGGTGTGCGAGCATCATCGCCAGCTGAAAAAAATTCACGACCGTCAAAGGGCGAGTTTAAAACAAAGTAATATAAAACATTGCTCAGTTATGCGTGTATTTTACAGCCTCGGCGAACATTTCTTGAAACAGGATCAATGGAACGCTAAAAAATGAGGTAATTAATTAGATGGCCTTTCAACTGTGCCACCAAATTGTTAAAGGCAATGTTTAGCAAAATGTTTACCGAGTAGACACTGCGGAGTTTAACTATATATAAAATTGTAATAATATTAAAAATTAGATCTGAATATGGACTAAAATTTACAAAGTTCATACACAATGCAAAATGTTACACGTGAATAAATTTACTCAAAATTAAAAATATGGCTATGGATACGAAAACACTGCAGAAATCGCATTAATTTAGGCAAAGGTTGCTAGTTGAGAAAAATACAACCTATGATCATATAAATTTCTCCATGCATTTTCCGGAAAGGTTATAATGAAATTTCACCAGATACATCTGCTTAAACTCTTTTAATGGCTTCGTCGTTATAAAAAATATAGGAAACGATTTAAGGCCAAATTGGAGTGTCTGATCTTAAACTTAGAAGGAGAGAATAGAAATTTACTTAGACAGCATGATGATATTACACGAACGGAGCAGTCTAACCCCACCCAGAAATCAGACAAAAATGATTTTTAATGATACGAAGAAATCCTTCTCCTCAACATGTTCAAGTTTGAGAAAGTTACCATTAGAGTTTTTTGTCAAGAATTCTTTGGTATGGAAGAGAAGCTTTTCGCAAGCACTTGAAAAAACAGATTGAGAGTATCAACAATTGGTGTAAGGGGAAAATAATGAAGAGCGCATGGGTTGGAATGATCAAAATCTACGAATTCGTATCAAGATTGGGAGAAAAAGGGAACTTGGGCAAAGGTTATAAGTTATTCGATACAAGTATTTGTACGAAGAAATAACTTACTGATACACGGAAGAGAGAACCTTAAGATATCAGAGAAATGAGAACACTTGCGAGTGCGCCAAAGATTCTTCCAAATGAAAGGTTTGGCCCCAAAATTAGAGATAAATGGGAATAAAAACAATTCCGAATTTAAAATGCAAAGAGGAAATGAAAAAGGAGAAAATCTTAGAAATGCTGAGGGACAGTGTATTATTATAGCTTTCATGGATTCATTATGCGCAAGGAAAATGCTTTCAGTCCAACAGAAAAATAGACATACTTGAGTTTCCATTTAGGACCAGGGATGAATATTATATCCACACCGCTTGAAAATTTTATTTCATTCTTATAAGTAAATCCCCTGGTTTGTCACCCGCCAAATTCCGAACCGGTAAAAGAATATTTGGAAAAATGCATTTGGAAATAGCTCAGAATTTAAGGTGTATACGAGTAAGGTGGCATTTGATGATTTCAAATTATCCCTAAATGTTTAATATTTGAAAGTTGTTGGGCAAACGAGGAAAAGGCAGGAACAGGATATGAATGTTGGACGGGATGAAGGGAGGAAGGAAGTACTCAGAGATGAAGAGGAACCTGATGTAGAGTAGGATGCGGGATTTTGTGTTTTGTTAGGAGTGATAAAATATTAATTTGGTAGTTGTGTTCATCTAAAAACCTAACTTAACCGGTAGATTACCTTAAAAAATTATGCTAAAATAAATTTTTATCTACCTTCAACCTCAAAGTAATTTTTCAAAATCTAAAATGGTTACCAATATGTAGCAACTTATTTTGCAAATTAAATAAGTAACCGCTGAGTCATTATCAACTCAAAATTATGCTACAAGGTGGTAACAGAGAAAATGTCCAGAAAATATTTACGGGACCGTAATATCCAGAATAAATGGAAAGATCCTTTTGGGCTATTATTTGAAAAGAACAAACTTCTATTTTATCCAAAATTCTGAAAATAATTAGGAAACATTGCCATGGACTTCTGCCCAGAAAATAATTTGATATAAACTTTTTTTTATCATTTTTATGAATCTACTAACTTCCCTATGCACTTCGCTAATTCTAAATGTAAATATTCAATGTGAATAAGAAGTAACTTAACTAATTTAATGTAAAATATTTCTAGAAGAAGAATTCAGAAATCCACGATACCACAAGTTTAATCAAAACTAGGTAATATTCATGTTCACGTATATATCCTACAGAAAAAAGAAAAATGGCCGAGAAATGTAGCGGTAATTTAAGTTTCTTGTGTTTCAGATGGATATCATGTAACATGTGGCAAGTCGTGAAGCTTTCCGTGGTGATGTACAGATAGCACCATGGTTTTTGGACTGGCCACACGTTTTTCCATCTGACTGGATGCTCCGCTGGCGTTATTGTCAGCGGTCAGCCGTCGTCCAAAACCGTTGTCCAGCCACATGGAACGACACGGAAGGAACAACCCGAAAACACTGGTGTCAACAACTTCAGGAAGTAATGCGTTATGCTGAATGAATGAATGAAAATTTATGAAAAATGGTAAGCTACCACATTAAATATTCTACGCAGTGCCAAGGTACTAAAGTTGTCCTTTGGCTATAAATACGTAACTGACCGCTTTAATTTAAAATATGTTCACAACATTAATTAAAATCAGGTTATTGAAAAAGTATCAATGGTTACTTTTATTTTTCCTTAAATTATATGGGTAATTTACAGGTAATTAGTTGGTAGTATAGTGATATGCCCTTCCTTATTAATATTTTCCTAAATTTCGGATTTATATACGTGGGGGTATTTCTTACAGTCCATGGTCTGAAACACCCATCAGACTTATTTCTTTTCTGAGAACTAAACATTCACTTTGATAGAATTAATTTACTATCTATTGCTATTGATATGTAGTTCATATTTAATCGAATTTCCAGGGATATTTCAGAGGGAACTCATTTCATTTTAAAGAGAGTTAAGTTCCCTGAAATGACATAAACTCACCTTTTTATTTTGCCTACCACAAAAGGGAACGCTGTTGGGGGGGGGGGGAGTAACAGGGTATGTAAATTTCAGTTAAATTCAAGGAAGAGATGGCAAAAGCTAAGCTAAAAAGCAATGGAAGCTACTTGAAATGTGAATAGAAAGGGTGGATAACGTGTGTAATAATATTAGGTATATAAAAGCACGTACGATCGCGCAATTTTGCAGCAATAAAGACTGGAGCTTACCCTTTCTCACACTGATGATGAGTTAGTTGCTTTTATCCGTCCTATTAAATTATTTTTTTATAAATTGTAATATTTTTACATTAATAGAACTAAATATTAAAGTCTAGCTTTAACTGAAATGTTCTAATTCCAATGAGACAACCGTATTGTGGATAAGCTGACGTCGCGAGATCACTTTGAAGCGGATCGCGGATTATGCATTGGTTTTTGCCATGCCTGCGCAGTCACTGCCGACACATTTCAGGCACGGGCCTCGAATAGTCTAAAAAATCTAAGAGGAAATCCTTGCCCACAAATGCACTTCACTAGTAGGATGTGGAGTTCCGAGTGAGTGGACGGAAGCATCCGGTGGATCGAGGGAAAATGCTGCTCGTTTTAACATTTTTTACCCACGCAAGAGAACTGCACGAACAGCCGAATAAAACCGACTTCTCTTGTCCAGCCTGCAGGGTTTACTTCTAGGAACTAGCTCACCTTCCCCCAAAGATGGTGAAGGGAAGTGAAGGAAAATAAAGGAGGAGGTAGTCTGGGTGGTGGGGAAGGGCAGAAAATTAACACTACTCTATAATAAATGAAAAAAAAAACAAGTTATCCGAGGGGAAGTGACGCCTTAGGCTTCCTCTCGAGGACCTTTAAGCGGGACTTCAAAAGATGTACTGCGTTCAGATATATATCTATATATATAAATGGGTCGCGGTAGTCCAGGGGGTAGACCGTTGGACTGCTGACCGGAGGGTCCTGGGTTCGATTCCTGGGCAAAGCACTCTGGGCACCTGCAGCTCCACCCAAGCTAAAGTGATTTTTCGGGTACCAGATCTTCCTGAGAAACCATAGCACAGGGAAAGGAACTGGCCCTGATGTGTGAATTTCTCACGCCGTATAGGGCTTAGTACTGGGGCTTGATTACTGTGTTTATCGTTATATATATATATATATATATATATATATATATATATATATATATATATATATATATATATATGTATATATATGTATGTGTGTGTGTGTGTGTAAATGACGTCTATATCATACGTGGACATATAAAACGGACGAACAGGAAAAAATGGAGAGCAAACGAACTCCCAGTGAATGTGCGAATTCCGTTCCCTGGCGGGAGTGGTGGCGCGGAAGGACCTCTACAACGCCACGCGGGACTAACGAGGGAAATGGTGGAAGGGAGCGACGTTAAAGAAACGGCGGGAAAAAAGGAGAAGGTGTCCTCCCCTTTTATGGCCCACCCCGCCCTTGCTTCTCTTCCTCCTCCCTCATTCGGGGACCGCTCTCAATTTGGTCTTTTTTTACTACCCTCCCCCCTCTAACGGGTGCATCAGTCTCTTGTGCGTCTCCTTTTTCTAGAGGACAGTAGTTCGGGTGGTGGACAAAATAAAGAGAGCCTTCGGTGTTTCGGTGCCCTAATTTCAGGTATCTCTTGGAGGTAAAGGAAAGGAAAATAAAATAAAGGCTTTATTTTAGTGGAGAAGGCTACTGGAGGGGGCGAAGGGGGGAAAGGAATTATGTAAAAAATGAAACAGGTAAAAAGTGGGTTTGTCGGATTCATCACCGTTGCTCGGCGATCTTCTCGCGTACGTCCGCGTTGGGGGGAAACCCCGAAGAATGAAGTTTCGGTCCCCGGAGAGAAAATGTCCGCGCCGAGTGACAAGGATCCCGGGTTGAGAGACGATTTGTGGTGAGAGGAAAGTGCGCACGACCGTGCCTTGGGGCGGAAAAACCACGCGCGGTCCCGCTCTTAGCCGGGCATCGTCGGCCTGACGACTGGATGTGCGCTATCCTTGATGCCGTTGATCGCGCACGTTCGCAACCTACCCGTTCCCCGCGAGAGCCCTTCCCCTCACCCCAGACACGCACGACCGAACATAAAAGGGGATGAAGAAATATCGTCGGACGAGGATGCACACACGGCTTGAGTTAAATAGAAAGATTATATGGCGTGCAATTAATTAATGCGGATCTGAGCGGGAACAGTGTCTCCGTTTTGTCGTGGCGTTGGCGTGCTATTCGACTGAATCAGCATCGGTGCCAGATAGTGACAAAGAGGGGAAGGGAAAAAAAGAGATATGAATGAAGGCCAGGGAGGAACGTAACGCTCGCGGGGAGAATAAAAATTACGGCAAAGAGCACACGGCGAGCTTGCCTCGTGAACGCTGACCTAGGAAAAAGATAACGGTGGAATATGACAATGAATTAAAAAGGAATGCGTCCTCGGGGAAAAGGCTGAGATATAGAGATTTGCGCGCGGCATGGTGGATATTAAGCAAACAAAAGTAGCTACGATCGTGAAGTGATTCGAGTCAAAATAGAGAATAGATAACCAGGATTCGCTGCAGTCATGCATAGCACGACGGATTTTCTTTTTTAGTCTATATACCACTTTATTTTTAAACGAACACCAGAAATATGGCGAAGTTTTTGGATGATACAGCCAGAGGCAAGGTTAGCGGTGCAATACAATGCTTTGGAAGAAAATGCTCACGCTTGCGGAGCGAAAACGACTGGGCATACTTTCTGGTAAATGTCAACATGCTCAACGTCAGAGATAGATACACTGGTATGTAATTTTCTGGGACATATGACTACGGTAGGTTATAAAGAGAAGCGCCTCAGTCAGAATCAATGAAAAAACTGCTCTGGCTTAAGTTTGTAATATATGCAACGTAAAAAATGTTTGAAATTATAACTCCAACATCTTATTGCGCATGATATGAGCTTCGCGTGCCTAAATAAACTTCATTGAAATCACTGACGAAAAATTAAAACATAACTGAAATAAATGGGCACATATATAACATGCACATACATTTCATAGCTTTCTACTTAACTCATTAAAAATGAATGGCAGGCATTTTTAGAGAGAAAAATTAGCTTACATCTGCATGAACGCCACTAAAATTTCAGCCCAAACATTCTTTTAAATATGTAATTAAATGACCGCATTTGAAAAAAATCAATTGCAGAACTTTTATTTACAAGTGAATAAACTATACCGAACACGAAATACTATGAAAACTCATTGTACACATTTAATTATCATGTCTGTTTTTTCTTTGAGTATTTTATATTTTTCGACCAAACTTATATGCATAAAAAATATACTTCGCGTTGCGAATATATTTATAACCATCAACTTAGAGCATTATCTACGATTTAATTCCTGAAATCTTAAGAACAAGTTTATACTCATTAGGCAATGAAATTAACACGAACGCCTTTATTTTGATTTCTTATACGACTCATACTTTTTCAAAATAAATGTTTCTTTTGAAAATATTGCTTCATTAAAATTAAATACATGGGGAAGTAATAATAGTAGGCAGAGCATGGGCCGCTTTCATTCGGAACTGGTGGAATCATTGAGTTTTGTGAAAACGTAAAAAGCGTAGATCTGTCTGCGTTACTCTCATCAAATTCGGTCATCCATTATTTCTCCCGATCAAGGCATGGCACTCAAGAGTTGTTCAGCCGCATGGCGTCCTACACCAAATTTCCTACGACGCCCGCACATTCACCAGGCAAGAGGCGACGACGAAATTGGATATAAGGTGCGGCTGCAAGCGGGGACCCGTAAAAATGACCGTGACGTCATCTGGAAAGTTCGTGAGGAAAGTTCATTGGTCGAGCATGTTGTCGCCCAGGAAATCTTCCCCATTATCACACTCCCTCCCATCTGGATATCCGTCAAGTCCGCTATAGAGCGGTGCACTTTTTTCGCTTAGAGGCAAGCTCATATGTTCGACAGAGGGCACAAAGCGATGACCATGTCATCAAGACCCAGTTATGGATGTTTCCCTACGAACGCTCTTTTAACCTTATTTTAAAACAGCCTATTAAGAATATGAACACTGTCCCGAGAACATTTAATCGTAGCTGCCCTCTATTCCATCGTTGTTGTTGCTGTTTTCATAGTCTGCATCGTGTACAATGAATTGCGGGCTTTTCAACCACTGCACTACAATATTTTTCACAACTCCTCCTCTCTCATTGCATACTTTTTACGAATTTTAATTATGCATTTTGTTTTTCTAATATAAAACCTCGTCCAGCCATACTGCATGATTTCAAATATAAATCACTATTTTCAACTGCATCGGTGAGCCTCAGCTCTTTCGCGAACAGGCACAAAAAACGTACTACATTTACTGGTGCATACTTCCAGGTTCCAGGCTTCATCGTGCGGAATTCCGATGCTTTCCATGCAGCATTATAACTGTTTTACCTCTTTTACGCACCATTTTATCAAGTCCACTACATTTCTTGCTTCATACGAATACTTGTACGAAGCAAGCTACGTATTGATCATATTCTGATGTAGCGTAAATTATGGCGCGTCCAAAGTCAACGGAAAAATATTCATTTAAGTGTTACGGCATCCCTAAGGAAATATTATTTTATACTACCAGCATCACCTAAACACACATTTTTCATTCATATATAATTATATATATATATATATGTATATATATATATATATATATACATATGTATTCATTTATATTTGCTTTAAATTCCATCATAAACTATATAGTCCATCTTTTGGTTCCTATGTTCCTGGATCGTGGCCAGGTCTCCAGAATTTCAAAGGAGCCTCAGAAAACTGAAACGACATTGTATTGTGTTGAAGCAATTAAAAATTAGCCACTTTCCATACAGTGAAATTCCAAGCTAAACTTGAGCTGAGTATTGCACTTAAAAACCTCTCTTGTGTGTGTACTCACTTGTTTTCGAATTTTTTTTAGTGGTCAAGCCATTTTTCTCAAGGAAGAGAAAAAAGGCACTCAAGTTGGTTCGCTAGGGCTAACTTCACATGCATTATTATTCACATTCGCGAGACTTCCACATAAGTTATATATATATATATATATATATATATATATATATATATTTATATATATATATACATGCAATCCTATGGAGGCAGGAAAAGTGGATGAAGGGGGTGTTGACCGGCAGTGGGATTTTGAAGACTGTGATAGAGGGTAGAATGTTGGGCAAAAGAGGAAAGGGAAGGAACAGGATAGGGATGTTGGACGGGATGAAGGGAGGAAGAAAGTACGCAGAGATGAAGAGGGACCTGATATAGAGTAGGATGATGGATTTTGTGTTTTGTTTGGAGTAATAAAATATTTGTTTGGTAGTTGTGTCCATCCAAAAACCTACCTTAACCGGTAGATTACCTTAAAAAAAAATATATAGTATATACATACATACTTCTATATCTTCAGATGAAGACGGATTGTTTCCGTCGAAATATCAAGAAAATACGTGTGAGTGTTCTTTTTTTTTGTGTTTCTATATTGTGTGTTACTGTGTATTGTGCTATTCGGCACTTCCGTGTTACGTCTACGAAAGCATATATATATATATATATATATATATATATATATATATATATATATATATATATATGATCTAGAGTAGGATGTTGTGTTTTGCTAGGGCCCACAAATTATTTAATTAGTAATTACGTCCATCCAAAAACCTACCTTAACCGGTAGATTACCTAATAATAAATAAATATATATATATATATATATAAACACACTTCCACATAAGTTTTATACATATATAAACCCCATAAAACCCATAAACACAGTAATCAACCCGAAGGTCGGTTTGGTAGGTGATGGCAGAGTTCACCCAGTACTAAGCCCTATACAGCGTGTGAAAATTCACACAGCAGGGTAGGGGGGCCAGTTCCTTTCCCTGTGCCGGTTATGGTTTACCAGGAAGACCTGGTACCTGAAAAATCACTTTAGCTTGGGTGGAGCTGCAGGTGCCCAGAGTGCCTTGCCCGGGAATCGAACTTATATATATATATATATATGTATATAGGTGTATGTGTGTGTGTATATATAGACACATACGTAAATGTATACAAATATATGATTATTGGTATTCCACTGATTAAAATATGTTTCGGATGAATAAAGACTATTATTCATCGGTACCATTCATGAAATATTTGTTTGCCTCTCTTAACGAAACCAACCCTAACATTTGACACTGCAATATGCCCCTATTTCTTTATTCCGTCCTATACATCCGTCATGTCACCCTTCCTAGCTTGACTAAGTAAATCCCCCCCGCCCACGATCTTCAACATCCCATCGTAAATCAAAGGGCAGGAAATACGTGGAACATTACTCCACAATTTTAGAATTGTAAACTACATCTTTGAAAATTCTTCAGAAGGGTTTCAAGTTCCCGTTTCATTTCTCACATGTACCGACCCTCTTCCATGTGGTAAGCCGTACCGAACTGGAGACTTGATCAATGGCTCTCTCTCCACGTCCGCCTTCACACCATTTCCCCCTTTCGTACCCCTCCTCTCTCTTTTCCCCATAATATTTCAAGAGATCACGTGACAAGGGTGTGAGAGAAAAGGTTTAAGGTCGTGACACCGGGTTTTTGGCGAGGGTAGGAAGGGGCTAATGAGGGTTAAGCGATAACGCCAGGTGAAGGAAGGGGTGCAAAATGGGGTCTACCATTCCTAGTTGCTGCGAAAGATTAATTCAATCGGCTGTTCGAGCCAAAACTTGTTTAAAGAGCAATTAAAGCAGAAAAACTACAATGCACATGATATGACTAATTTCACTTAGTCATAAATTCAAGCGTGATTGCAATAGAATTTGAACCCCAAAGAAGGCCATCCACTCGCACACAATGTCTCATTAACTTGTTGCGATTAAATTCAGAGAAAATTTTGTAGAAGATGAACCATAAAAGTATTCCAGATGTGATTAACTTTGAATGAAATATGTCGCGCATGTCCCTGCAACGTATGTTTTTAAATTTTATTGCTTGGTCGCCATATTTATGGCTTTATATCAATGGAAAAAGATATTTAGCAGAATAAATATTTGCTAAACCGAGAACATAGTAGAATTCGTCCTTAGGAAAGTTCATAAATAGAGTAAACATGAATCAAACTCATGGCTTCATCTTCACTTCAACAATGACTCCTGGTCGGAGATTCGGTGTAGGCTGGACTGATTTATAAAATAATTTCACTACTACACTCGTGTAGATTTGGCCAGAGTAGTGGAAACATCGACCCAAAAAACCAAACTTTTTTCCATTGTACACGCTGTTCACACGATTTCGCCTGCGCCCGAGAGAAAAGAAACCCCGGACCATGTCATCCAGCACCGGCGAACAATCATATCGGCTGGCGGATTGGAGCGGTATTGTTGGGAGGTGGGGAGAAAAATTGGGAAAGGGATAGGGGTACCTAGGTACGTCAAACGAATAAATGAAACTACATTTCAAGGATCATGTACCAAGCAGCCAACGTCGAGAGCGACCAAACAGCCAACGCCTCTCACACCATCACCCCACCGACCATTTGCATCGCGACAGATATATCCGCGAAGGAAAAAATAAACAAGCCTCGCGCGCGCGCAGAAGTCCAGACCCATCAAACGAATTTAATACTCACAAGTCCCACGACAAAAACTGCATCGGTTTGGTGGGTGGAGTGGAAAGATGGGAAATCGAAGGGCAAACGGCAAAGGAGACGGGGAAAACAGGAAATGAAGATGAAAGGAAAAAATAATCTCGGGATTTCGTCATGGAAAACAATGCTGTGCGAAAAAGAGAACTGCCTTAAAGAGGTTTTGGAAAGCACCTTTTCTTCTCTCGGTAAGAGATAAAAAAGGTGCTTTCTGTCAATATTTTCCGCTACTGCTATTAAGTGTCAATATATAATTACATGCATGTATGTGTGCATGCATGCATTTATATATAACATTCGGACGGCACAATAGAACACAATAAAAGGGATTACGAAAAAGAACACTCACATTTTAGATTGTTTGAGCCTTCGGCCTTCTCTGAAGCCGGCTTCAGGTCGGACAGATTTTATTTTGTATGTATATGTATAAATATAAATATAAATATATATATATATATATATATATATATATATATATATATACACACACACACACGCGCACACACATATATATGTGTGTGCGTGTGTGTATGTTAATTATGTAATCTGAAAAGTTAAGTAAGTGAAAAAATAAATAAATTTATATAGCATATATACATTTTCTGTTTTTGTGATGGAAGGAAAAACGAATGAGAACGGGGGAGACGTCACCGATCGACTATGGAAACATTAAGGAGCACGGCGCAGCATCCAGTCGGGTGTGTTTGAATCCCATTGAGCTCCACCCACAACCACTGAGCACTACCCGTCAGCGACACGCGGCTTTAGTGCCCCGCGCGCGAGGAGCCTCGCGGCCAATAATTATTTCACCGTAAGCTCTCTCGGGGTGATTCGGTCATATTGTTATGCACGTCACAGATATGACACGTCTTGCTCCGCTCCATCCTCAGGGTGAGGGTCTGTAGAGGGGGAGACGCTCAGAGCTACCATTAGCCCCGCAAACTCTCCCCTCTCGAACCTTCCTCTCTCCCAACCTCCTTCCTCACTCGCAATGACGGCCTTTTCTTCTCTCATTGCGACGCGATAGGAGCGACTGGGTGGGAGCTCTCTCGGCGGGAATAACGTATCTCTAACCGCACGGCCTACACCCACACTCCGGCAATCCCCGCCCCATCTTCACTTACTCATCAGCCCCGGGCAGACGTCCTGGGAGTTCCCCAATGACGCCCGCCGGGAAAAAAGGGTTGGGGAGGTATTATGTTGAAATTTTTCCTCGCCCCAGGGTGGGAGTTGATGGATCGTGGAGACAAGGGTGCATTGGTTTAAAACGCAGCTGAATATTTCTGCCGGCCCAACCGAGTGCGGGTGGGGATCCTCTCCGAGAGAGGGTGTAATGATCCCGGTGGATAGAGGATCCGATGACGGGGGTCGATCCGAAGGCGCTACAGCACGGCAATCTTAGCGCGACAATTACCATAAATACATAAAATTTGGAAGAGCTAGGTGGGCGCGTCTTTATCATTGCTGTTCCTAGCATCGTTCGGACTCATCTCAACGGGGTCTCTTCCGGAGATATTCGTCAACTCGGATGCGCGTCGCCAGTTCCGGAAATAATTATACATTAAGTAATGTTGATAATAATTCCCAAAATTTTGGGCCATGCCCTTTGGAACAATGGAAATGATGCAGAATTAAGGCTAAAATAGTTCTAAGAATATTATAAGGTTAAAAAGATAGCCGGAAACATACAGTGAGCATGGTAAAAATGTCTTAACCTATTGCTTTCTGTCTGGTACAAAGGTGAAATGGAATGACAGAAATTCTGTGATAAACAATGAGGCATAAAAAAGAGAACGATCAACTTCAGACTCCGTGAATGCAACACAGCTCCTATCCACAATGAAGGAAGGCGTTTCCGTGATATTCTATTGTGTTTAAAGTAGGCCAGTCTCTGCGGTTTGTTAAAGGACAGATGCCATCTATGCTACTGGAAATTTAGCTTCGTTAGGAGCAATGCTCCTCACCCTGTTCTAGTTTTCTTAATGATAAAAGGTGACACCATTTCAGCATCAGATACTGTATTTAAAGCATGTCTGTCACAAATTTGGGCATTTGGCATACAGAATTGAGTTTAGAGAGCACCTGATTGTAATTTTTGATAATATAATATAAGTGAAATTAGCAATTAACTGTGATGTGCATTTGTTATCAATTGCTAATTATAAAAAGTTAGGATTATCAGGGTAATTAAAATATAGATCATCCATTATCGAAAAACATCTGTCATCGGAAGCTGTATGTAACAAGCATTATCCAATTAGCTCTAACCCGGTTTGCTAATTTCAATGCACCCAATTTTACTTATACGATACGAAAACTGTTTCCTATAGCTTTAAAACTGCTGTGTTTATTAGAAAATTATTTTAAAAATCTTTTTAGCAAATTTACTTTCAAACCATTGTAAAAACAGGAACACTTTTGTACAAAATTAAAACTATATTTTCGGAATCACCTTCTGTAAAAAATATGACATTATTATACAAGTAGTAGTAGTATTTGTAATTCAAAAAAGCTACCCTACGTCCTACACACAAAAAATTAATAACATTCTGGCAAAGAAAATACTCTTAACTCTGCAAATTTAAGCAATAAGTACATTCGCTTCAGAACAGCCAGTCAATAAACATCTTCCCCTTTTCTCCCGAATGATTCAGAGGCAAATAAAAAAATTCTAAATGCGGTTCCCTCGATCTATTTATATTTAATTCCTCTTTACGTTACGTTCCCTCCAAATCAAAGATATCAGATCCTAAACCCTGTTCACACAACCCGCATAAAATCTTTACGCCGAAAAACCCTTTCTTAAAAACGTTGTCTCCCCTTTCTCTCAAAAAAAAACTCCTTTGGAACCATTTCTTTCTTTACACTTGACATCAAATCAAACATTTCCCAAATCAACCCGGCCTCTTCCCTCCCACCTCGCTCCTTTCCCTCTTCCTTTGAGACATCTCCTCAACGTCTTTCCTCCGTCTCATTTCACCTCTCATCTCTCTCTCTCTTCTCTCCCGCCCACCTCCGTGCCCAGCATCCATCCTCCTCCTCTCACGAATCCTCCCCCTCTTTCCTTCAAGTCCCTCTCCCAACAAAACTTCCTAATACACCACGACCCCTAACTGTTTACTCAGCCTGACTCAAACCACCCACCTCTCCCCCTCCTCTGTCATCTCTCCCCCTTCCTTCTCCCTTTCGCCTCCGTCCTCTTTTCCCAATCCTTCGTCCCCTCCTCTCTTTCCACTCCCAGTCTCTCATTCTCCCTTCGTTCTCAGATTCTCACCCCTCAGTCCGCCTCCCACGGTATCTTCTCCATCAAACCGTTCTCTTCCTTATTTCACCTAGCCCCGTCCCTCTCGACCACCACCCATTCCCCCTCGACCTTACCCAATCCCCTCACCCTCCCCCACCCTTCTATCTCTATTCCTCTCCTTCGCACAGACTTCTCTACCAATCACGCAGCACCCCATTGATGGGCGCGATAAATGTTCCCCAGCGACGAACACTCCCCCTCACGCCCTCCACCTTCTCCCGCGCCCCATCGACCTCCTCCACGCAACCTCGGCGCTCCCTATCACACAGACGCCAAACTTAAATTCCCAACAAAACCTTCTTCCCTCACCTCTCTCTACTCCCAACCCTTCTCGCTCCATATGCCCACCTTCCCCCTCCCGGTGCCTTTCCTCACGCCACCCTTTCTGTCTATTTCTCTCTTTCTCTCCTCCAAACCGAAATCATTTCCCGTCCCACTGAAACATTTCTCCTATCAAACTCATCTCAACGCCAATTCGTTAACTCTCTCTCTCTCACTCTCTTCCCTTCGATCCTGCCCTCACTCTCTCCTCTCAATCCAGTTCATTTTCGGACTCTCGACTTCTCACCATATAAATCTCCCCAATCTTTCTCTCATATCTTCGTTTCGGGTTAATTCTTCCGCTGACTAGTCTGTTTTTTCTTCCGTTAACTAATTCACTTCCCAACCCTATCACCGTTCCTTACTTGCTATCTCTGCTAATATATTTCTCCTGGAAAATATCTACCTCATCAATCACACTACATCAATTTTTAAGCCATATCACCTGAAACACTTTACTGACTCCATAATTTGCGATAAAAACACCCCCCTTCGTTTTACCAGAGCGCTGGGCTCAGTACGCCATTTTATTTGCGCGTTCTAGTATACGTTTGCGAATACATTTCACAATTTCTAATTGGAAACACTAAACTAGCCTACAAATTATAGAGCTAATGTTATTGGACTGACATTCTAGTATTTCATTTAATAGTTAATCGTAATTTCTCCCCTCAGACTCCTTAGGTGGGTACGAGAAAGAATTTTTTTCCTGAATTGTAAAACTTAAAATTTCCTTAAGACCTAGCAGACGAACACCCCCATTTCTCTTTGTAATAATATCGTTGTCATGTTTTGAAAGTGTCACAGTCCTCTTGTCTTGATAAAATAAAATTGATGGTCATTTTAGCACTTTGCCAGTGATGTAAATTAGGAATAAGAAATTATATACTGGACGTCGCTGGGATTATTTTAGTCTATTGAATATTTCACTAAATAATGCTAGTTTTTAAATCTGTTCAAGATTTTAAAGGAAATTGCGAATACATTGTACTACTACCGGTTGAAGTTTGTTTATCATTTCTTTGCGTACTACAGGGTTGAATTATATAGTAATATTTTCTCTGCCTTTTTCACTAATTTATGCATTTCATAAAGTAATTATTCAAGCTGCTTCTGACTCTGAAACTGAATTTGTTCCTACTCAAAAAATATCAACAGTTAAGGATTTTGAAAATGATACTGAAGATTATATTATTAAAATGTTTGCATTAGCTTTTGGTGGCATTATTTAGTAGTTTTCGATGTTTAGGTTTTCATTTACAGATGGAAGTAACGTGGGCTGTTTTCAAGCCTTACGGCACTAAACTTTCTGATAAGGGCATGCTGTGTGTGATCAATAGAAATGGTACCGATCTTGAGAATTTGCTAAGTTTTACAGACTCTACACATATATATCACTCAATGTGAATAGTTATTATTTTTCCCATATGTTTTTGCTATATACACACACATATATATATATATATATATATATATATATATATATATATATATATATATATATATGCTTTCATAGACGTAACACGGAAGTGCCGAATAGTAGAATACACAGTAACACATAATATAGAAACACAAAAAAGAGAACACTCACACGTATTTTCTTGATATTTCGACGGAAACAATCCGTCTTCCTCTGAAGATGTAGAAGTAATGACTCATGAGTCATTACTTCTACATCTTCAGAGGAAGACGGATTGTTTCCGTCGAAATATCAAGAAAATACGTGTGAGTGTTCTCTTTTTTTGTGTTTCTATATTATGTGTTACTGTGTATTATATATATATATATATATATATATATATATATATATATATATATATATATATATATATGTATATATATATATGTATATATATGTATATATATATACATACATACATATATATAAATATATATATCAAAATTACCATAAATGGTAATATTTGCATGCGTCCGCAGTCGGAAAAAGATGCGTAAATATTCTTCCTAACCCTCAAATAATAAACCAACCGCATTTTCTACACTAAGGTCTTTAACTTATAGATTTGGAAGGTATTTTGTCAATAGAATATCTCTATTTCCTCACTTCTGCTCTCATTTGCTGTATCAGTGGGGTTTAATACTGTCAAGATAAAATTAGTTTGATGGCTTAATCGATTCCACGATGCTCTTTCTACGAGGGCGGTTCAATAAGTACCCGTGTTTGACGACAAAGGGTGTTCCTGAGGGAATTTATGTTATCATCGTCTGCTGCCATTTATCAAACGACGGCGTTACAAATTTCAGACTGATTTTAGGGTTAGTTTGGATTTGCCTCGAGTAAGACGTGTTTCGTGATTTTCGCTAAGATGGAAAAAGAGCAGTATAGTTCGGAATTCGCTTTTTGTTTTTGGATGGGAAGAAATGCGAGGAGATAAAAGCAAAGTTGGATGCTATTTATGGGGACACTTTGCCATCTATAACCACAGTTAGACATTGTTTCAACGAATTTAAGCGTGGGCGAACATCTGTTTTTGATGAGGAGCGACCAGGGCGCCCGGCAGACGTGGTTACCGTGGAAATCATTAAAAAAGTCCACGACATGATTCTCGCTGATCGACAACGAAAGTGCGTGAAGTAGCAGAGGCCGTGGGTGTGTCGACCGGAACGGCAATAAATATTTTACATGATTCGTTGGCGATGAAAAAATTGTCGACCCGATGGGTGCCGCAATCGCTCACGGTGGACAACAAGCTGATCCGGAGTTGTCGCCGCCAAACTGCATGATTTACGTTATGAATTGCTTCCGCAACCCCCGTATTCACCCGATCTGGCTCCCTGTGACTTATTACTATTCCCTAACATGAAGAAATGGCTCGCTGGAAAAAAATGTAACTCAAACGAGGAAGTTATCGCCGAGACAGAGGCGTATTTTTAAGAGTTCGACAAATCCTATTTTTTGGAGGGGTTAAAAAAATGGCCGTAACGTTGGGAGAAGTGTATCTTTCTGAAAGGGGACTATGTTGAAAAATAAAATTTTTTTTTGAAAAAATGGTTTCTTCATTTCCAACACGAGTACTTGTTGAACCCCCCTCGTATAATAACAATTTCCTGGTTTCTTCAGTGCCATTGCGACAGCTGCGCTTGAAAGAACTTCTTGGAATGTTATGTTTCTTAATCTTTTTTTAATTAATTTACATTGTTTGACTCTGCACGATTTGCTTTGATTGTTATAGTATCAAGTGTAATTAAGAGAACGGTAAAAAAGGGCATTTTTCAACTATACCGTCATTTAGAAGGATACAGAAGGGCCATTAATTAGCTGTAAATAATAATAAAGCGTAACTAAAATGTAATATCTCAATTGGAATTTTTTTATTACCTTGTGCAATGGATGGATGAAAAATACATATCAAGATTTATTGCCAATAGGGATTTCTTTAATATTCTGTAAGCTCATAGGACAATTTATGTAAAATAATGCCAATACTGATAAATTTTACTATGGAAAAAGAAGTAAATGCCGATAGGTGAGTTTCTGATTAATCACTATTGCCTAATAATTGGACCGTGCATATGATGAACAGACTTTAGTATTTTGGTCAGTGCTTTCTTGCAAAATTTATCGGAATAAATACATATGCAAGGAAACATTTGAAAAATACGTATATAGTATTGCAATATATCAAATAAGATTGTTAGTAAACCACAATAAAGTAATAATTATTCTTGCTCGTGACTGAGCTTTGCTGAGGAGAGGTCTTTATTGTATTCCGTTATCGGAGGTAATAAATTCCTATCGTACAGAACAAATAGTTTCCCATTGAAGGAAGGATTTATTTAAAAATACATTCAAGCTTCACGACTCCCGTAAAAAGCAAAAATAGCACTTTCCCCAGACTATAGTTTCACATATCGTTCCATATTCAAAAGTATTCACAGAAGGTTTACCAGAGGATATATAAATTTAAGGCGTCAATAAAATCTTATACTGCTTTAAAGGTAGAAACTTAAAGTAAATGCTAGGAAAGGCTTAATATTGCAAAACTTACAGCAGTAGATTGGCCAACTAGAAGTTATTTCCCTGGATATTTCGCTTACCTGCAATAGAAGGAATATCAATAGGTATTATTATTTATCTACTAAAATGTGAAATAATACCAGCAAAAATTATGAAAATCATTATAGCACGTCTAGTTTGTCGAAAAGCACACAATGGCGTAAAAAAATGATTATAGGTAAGTTAATAATAAAAATATGCACAAGTAGCTATTCATGAAGATTCTACTTTTCATCACAGGTTTTATAAAAATAATATTATTTTATCATAAGAATATAATTTAGAAACACTCACTATATATTACGGCCGATCAGGGATCCGGAAGTTGTAACATAATGTGATATAATGAGGGGCATAGATGCATTCATATCGTGCCTTGATCGCCTGCATATTAAAGTCAACGCAATCCGCGAAACAGAACGGTGAGAAAAGTTACATAAGTTACAGGAAACACATATATTTTAATATTTTCTATTATTTAATAAATATAAATTATTTATACCGCGGAAAGTATAATTAAACATTATGAATAACGTTTGGATGAGACACTCTCCTCGTCTGACTTCAAATACAAAACACAAACCATTCTCAAAACAGTATGAACATCCAAGGTTCGCTGGATAAAAATCTAATTTAGTATATGAGCATTGGTATTTGTGTGAAATTACGTAAATTTGAGTAAAGAGACCGTAATTAAAAATATAAAAGTCATAAAAACTCTTTATATCAGAGTACTTCACCATAATATAATAAAAAAATGAATATTAATAGCAGTGAATGATGATTTTGAGACCTCATTTTAAATATCCCTTAAAATACATCTTTCAACCATGGAAGGTGTCATAAAAATTAAAAAAAGAGTGATTTGAACATAACTTTGAGTTTTTACTTTTTAAAGTTTAATAAAATGTAATATCTACCGAAGCAAAGATCACAGTTTTAGAAGCAATGATTCAAGTTGAAGATTTGAAATATCGCTCTTAAGTTCCGACGAATGTTATGAACTTAATTCAAAAGAAGACGAGCCGATCAAAAATGGCCAATTTTCCCACCCCAAAGAAACCTAAAAGGATTCCTGGACCACGATTCTCCACGTCGGAATGGAATTAGGACGTTATTTCGTACCGAAATGCAGTGACCGCAGAAGAGGCGAGTGCGAAACACGGGAAGGGTAAATGGGAATACTTGGGAACGAACTCTTTTGCCTTCTTGCCTCTTGTTCGATCCCTCGATTCGGAAAACTTGTGCCCATGGATTAAAGGTATCGAAGGGAAAGGAAAGGGCAAAACTGAGGAAGGGGAGAATGCGGATGAGGGTTGTGTGGGAGTTGGGATGGTAAGGAGAAAGCGAGGGTCCGCGGGGGAAGGGGTAGTTTCGGAGGAGGATGGAAAAGACGAGGAAGGAGAGGCGTGCGGTGGGAATAGTCGGGGATGTTTTTTCAAAAATAAAAGGAAGTTTCCCCTCACCCCAACCCGTTCCCTCCTGCTCGATTTTTTTCCACCCGCCACTCTATCATAATTTTCGATAACTTCGATTTCCGATAGTTGCCGAAGGCGAGGCTCCTCCGCTCCCTCTCCACCTCCTCCTCCACGACCAACTTCTTAGACCGATTTTTACTCGCGACCCACCCGTTATCCTCCTCTCCTTCGTTTCACCACGCGAAAATAAAAGGGAGGAAATGCACTTTCGGGCACCGAGCACGTGGTTCCGGGCAGGCGTCTAAGGACGACCACACGGTTGGAAGAGATGGAGACGAAAAGAAGGAATATGAAGGATATGGAATAATCGAGAGAATGAAGATGAGGAGGGAGATTTGGTTGTTTTTAAAAGAAGGGTTTCTCTTCCTTTTCATGGAGGATAACGGAGAGGAGGAAGATGGGAATAAAGACGGAGGTGCCTCGGCACTCCAACCCCATCTCTCGTCCCGGCGTAGAAGCAGAAAAGGTCGTTACAACGTTGGTGGAGGGAAGGAGAGGGGTGGGTCCTCTTCTTCTTGAGGTTAACGGCTGATATAGAGGCGGGGGAGGGGAGTTCCGCAAGGATGGTAGGAGGAGGAATAAAAGGAGCGCCGTCGCGGGGGGGTGGGTATTGATAAAAATGGTTGGGAGGTACGGAAACGGCGTAGACAGACGGTGTGTGACGGCGGATTGAAAAGAAGAGGATGGGGAGGGGCTTTCCGTGGAAGGGAAGCCACTGATACGGGGCTATCGAGTAGTGCCTTAAAAATCTTTTGATCGGACCCAAATATTTGCCCCAGCATTATGAAGATTAGGGCCAGAATTGTTCGCAAATGAAGTTTCGTTTATTAAGAGGCGCAGATGTTATTTATTGGTGATCAATTCTTGGAGAGGCATTTCTTGCCACGTTTTAGGTCCTTACTTAAGAGCTCGAGATTTTTACCCTTCGCTCTCTGAGAAACTGAACTGTTTCGCTGCTCCACTAATTAAAAGTCTCCGTCTTTAAAATGGATGTTTAACGACCCATTAAGTTAATTTCAAGATCATAGTTAATAACCCAATTTACGAGCTCAGTTTAAATTCTACTTTTAGATGAACTCTGAGAACTTTATGAAAATTTTAATCAATTATAACTCCCTTCAGTAATTAACGGTGCTGAACTTTAATTTTATACATAATGAATATATGTAATTAACGGTGCTAAAATTTAATTTTCTCAAAAAATAACGAGATATTTAGGTAAATTATGATCTGTTTTATAGCAAAATATAAATGATAACTTGGACATTGAAGTAATTACATTTCTAAAAATAAATACTGCAAACAAAAAACATTATTTTAGGACTTGCATTTATTTTCGATCTGAGAAACAACTTTTCAATCCAGAATTAATCCATAACTTCAAAGGTTAATTATCAACCCACGATGTCGTTTTAATTCTCATGATAGCTCAAAACATTTTAACCATTCTTACTTGAACGTAACCGGGTTTGGAATTTGAGTCGAAGTGACTTTCTAAGTGGTACTTATGGAAGTGTAGGCATTTGGATTTAATGACTTTATCAACGGTTGAATTTGAAACGTTTTGACATAATAGGAAGAATTTGATATTGTTAAAGAACTAGAGGAATCGGTTGCAAAAGGCGGAGATCGGAATGGTGCGTTGGCTAGCTAACTAGCTAGCCAACGCAACATCCCGAGGGCCCGCATTCGAATCCTGGTGACGGCAGATCTTTTCAGCGGTATCCTCATCCTTACGTGAAATGCTTCGTGGAGAGCACTTTGAGTAAGTACGCCGACCGTCGGATGGGCGTTAAACTGCGAACGCCTTGGCATCTTTGGAGGGGAATAGGGTAATGCCGACGCCGGGTTTCCCTCAACCATTTCTCCTTTACCAACCATCCCTAATAGTGCACATGACCTTAGCTCTCCGTCGCCTCCTTAAATTTATTACTACTTGGTTGAAAAAATCATTGATATCGAGAAATCTTGGAGAGAGAAAACAATTATGACATTAAGACAGTTATAACAAGACCGGAAAAATTACTGCCATAGATCGAAGAGGGCGATGTCAAGCAGCGAGCTCAATGGATGCGAAACACCAGTGGGGGAGAAACGAAAGTATCATTTTTGGTACCAAGGTCAAGTAGGTCGGGCAGTTATAGGAACAAATTGGGGGGGATATAACGCTTTCGTGGGGGAATAAAATGATGGGAAAAAGCAGCGAGGATATATGTTCTTTAAAAAACTGACACGCTTCTCGTGCATTTTTCTTGGGAGATGGGACGTACATATTTATATTGGCGGAGAACCTTTCACATCGGGTGATCCCCTCCGAGCCCTAAGGGGCTGAGTAACTGAAGGGTAAAAAAAACATACAGCCTTACTAAGCTTATCGATCGACTGGGAAACATCTCGATATATATACATCGCCAGTCTTGACGTCGACAAAGTGAGTAAAGGGAGTGAGGAAGATTTCGGAAAGGGGAAGAGGCGAGCTGTAGCCGCGAGAGAAGATGATATAAATAGAGAGTGGAAGGATTGGGGGGAATTGGGGATAGCAGCGTATGTGAGATGGAAAGCCGGGGTGGGGGAAAACGGGTTGTGTAGCAAGGGATAAGACGACGGAGAGGCGATCGTGAAGTGGGATGGAAAAGAGAATGAAAGGCTACCCAATGCTACGAGGAACAAAAACGTAACTTTCTGGTATGAGGATGGAGGAGCGGGAACAGGTGGACGAATATTCGAGCGTAGCCCCAGGGAATGAAAGATATTGGGGTGACGATGTGCGTAAGGGATAACGCATACCGCGGGGGATGAGGTCTAAATCGTAAGGAAGGGGAATACTGGACGGGCATGGTGTAAAAAGAGCGGGGGAGTTTGAACGTGTGAGTTGTGTAAGCGATGGGAATTGAAGGGAAAGAGGAAGAAATAAAATGGTGGGTGCGAACGTAGAATTGGATATTCGTAAATGGCGGACAGCAAGCCGAATGAACACTAGAAATAAATCACATTTCCTTTTATTAATAAATTGCATTTATTTTCTCTAGAGTATTTTAGTACCTGAGTTGCGCAGAAAATATGCAAAAAATCAATTGCACAGACATTGTCCACATAATTTGAAAATGAAATAATACCGAATTAAAATAATCAACGATTACACCATCGGTGTCCCGTTGTCCCAAAAAGCTCGTGGCGGCTTTAAGGGTTAAATTTAGGAGTAGTTAATTAGAAACATGATGAATACGCAACAAAACACCGGTGTAAAGGCTAAAGACCTTAGTACGGAAGGGACACAACTGAATAAAATGAAGTAGACACTAAACGGAGTTGAAAAATGGTTTATTACACTGTCGGGATTTACGGTGTTGGTACCATATTAAATAAACTTGAGATGCGTTGCGACAGATAGTATCTGCACCCAGCAGAAACTTACACTCAAGAGTATCATACAATTCCAGTAATACTATTGCTTCGAAATCTTAATATAATTTCATATTTAATTTAAACGTTCACCCTATCATCTCTCATGCTTACGTAGTTACCCTGTACTTAAGCAGAATCACTATCATTTAAATGGATTCAGCAATGGGACAAAATAATGCCTCCTCACCTGCAAAATCCTCTTCTCCCGATGAATGTATGCTAGCATACGAACGTAATCCGTTTCAACAAACTAAAATGTCTCCTGCACAAACACACCTCAGATTCCCCGTCTACTCACCCTTTCCCCTCTTCGACTTGCTAACTTAACGCCGACTATTCTACCAAGCTAGCCGACTTATCCTCCCTCCCCCAAGGCCCCTCGACCCCACAGTATCATGCAATTAAGAGTTGATCCGAGAGGAACAATATTTGCCCGTGTATATGTCGCCTCCGTGTGCTCCTCCAATGGCTCCTCCACGGCCTCCACCTCACACGCCTTTCTTCCGCCAATTCCCACCGCCCTCCCATCGCACCCATCCTCGCGTAGACCTCCCCAAATCGGCTTTCCACCATCGGCCCCAAGCAGAACGAACACGGGCGGGTGTGTGCCAAGGAGGCGCGCATGCGTATCGTGTCCAATTTACTTGAAATGCAAAATGCGATTTTCCCTAAAAGATATTTTCAACTTTTTCCGTTGCACGTTGACAATGTGTCTCTAACGTGCTTTCGTTTGGCATTTGGTCGGTATTGTTTAACACGGGAATGTTTATAAAGCGTTCTTAAACGTAATGATCCTTTTCAATCCTCACAATTGGACGAATATAATGAACACAATAAGGTTACCAAAATTTTTCACGATATATTTTTTTAACCTAACCCTAAAATAGTATTTTCCACATAAACATCAAATTGCTTATGACCTATCTTTATATGAAATCGTATTTTGCTCTTAGTTTCCTCATTTTCTACAGTAGTATTTTTCCTGGGAGAATCGATAGAGAGCTTTTGACCTCAACTGATAAGTAGCCAGATTGCATGCTGACAACACGACACCCAGAAACATTCAATGATAGAAGCTACACACTGGGATTCCAAGAATGATGAATTTCAAATTTTCACTCAGTGGGATTCACAGGTGAATGTTGATTTTTCTCTGACGATTTAATCAGGTTATACTGTCTGAAAAACCGAAGTTCAAGAGATAACACTCCACTCTGTTCGCGAAATTTGTAATTGAAAGCTACGAATTGATAAAATATATCAGTAGGGGATGACTTTTGACGGCGATTAAGTAGAAATAGAAATGCGTACTATAGGTAGCAAGACACTGGAACACGATTTAAGCGGGTACTCCACATTTGTTTCTAATATGGGTAAATCTTATAAGTGACCAATATGGAGGAATCGTAATTTTCACCTCATGATGTGTGGCATCAAATAAAGAAGCCAGTAATATTAAAATCATGATTGGTCGTTTAACTTGTCATTCTAGAAGACGAATGATTCTATCTCAATTCCGATTAATCAATTACGCAATTGATAAAAGTTTGCTTAAACGCTAAATACTACTTTCCGATTGCTACAGCTCTAATTTTCAAAAAGCGTTTTAGAGATATGTGATTAGAAACAGAAGAGGAAATCGTGCCCCTAGTACTTCATATTTTCTCATTATATCAGTAGTAACAAAATTATACGTCGAGCTTTATCACAGGAAAAATTGGAAGTACTATATGATTGTTATTATTGAGATTCTGCTGGTTAGAATAGGTATTGGATGGACAAAGCCTATGCAATGGTGCAGTGATATATTTACTTGCCTCTCCTAACAAAATACAGCCTGGTATCCGACATTACTATATGGTATTACTATTAAAAGTTATATTCCTTCTCCAACTAGAAATTATGCAAATTGTCCAAAAACTCAACTACTTTGGCAAAAAATGTAATCACATTAGTGTAACATGCTAAAATAAAATATATACACAACATAAAAATTACTTTAGAAAAATATTGGAACGATATCTTCAAAGCGGAAATTAGTAATTCAGTTGAAATAAAATGATATTATTGACTTTGTAATTCAGATTGATATTTAAATTAGTATACTTCAAATGATATAAAAAATTGAATTACGACCAGCTAGGACTCATAAATTTAATGGAATTTCAAGTCACTAACCTCTGAATTAGTTCAGATGGAAAAGATGGATCTCATGGAATGGCTTACTTATTAAGACATGATAAACCTAATTATTTTCATGATTGGGAAGATGATTATATTTGTACATTATTTAAATAAGTTGTGAAAATACTTTTCAGGGGCAGAATTAGTTAAAAATAATAAATAATGCGCTTTAATTAAATACCAAGCAACGAATTTACTTGGAACTCACTCATACGTGTAAACTTCTATTGAACAATCGTCAGAAAAATATTTGGAACCGCATTAAAGGTAATTAGTTAAATTAAACAGGTGACAAGTAATGTAATGAAAAAGGATATAAGAGATGCACTTTATTTAAAACTTCCGTTACACACTCGCTTAATCTACGATGGCAACATAATCAAGATTACACACACGAGGAAGTAAAACCAAAAACTAATCTACTTATTGTTTCCGCGGAAAAGGTAGGCATTTAAAACTTCACTCAGAATCAAAATTGCACAACATATAAACGATAGAAAAGGTGATGGAACAGAAATCGGGTGAGAGGAAAGCAGACAGCTACCCAATTATTCTAACATCAACTCCATCCCCCACCAGGATAATGAGTGCGTTGCTTGGAAAATGATCACCTCGGGAGACCGACAATAAAAATAAAAACCGATCCGTTAAAAGTCTCCAACGCTCCGACGACTCCGAGCTCTCGAAATGGATTTCCACCGATCCGAGGCCGACTCGGATATCCACTTTATTGGAGTTTACACGTCTAACGCGAACTCCTCACCGTCTTCCTCGTGACGGAGACGGCGGGGGTTGGTGGGGTGGGGGAAGAGCAAGCCGAGAGGGTTGGGGCTGAGAAAGGAAGGGAGGGAGAACTAGAGAGTGGGAGGGAAGACAATCCCCACACCACCCACGATAAACCTAGCCTTTCGGCCTGGCTCCCGTCGTCCCCACGTCTATCTTCCGACTCTCGGGCGTACGCGAGTGTTGTGTGTGTGTGTGTACGTCTGTCTGAGTGTACGATTCCCTCTCCTTGCTCCCTCCTCCAAACCAAAGACTTCCGCCGAAACCTCCCATTACATCCTCCCTCCATCCATCTCCCTCTCTCTCTACTCGCATCGTGTGCCTCCGGGCTATTGCCTCGACATTGCCTATTGCGAGCAGTGACACGAGGAATACGGGTGCGGGTGGAGCGTAGCGGGAAGCGTTGGAGGTGGGGGGAATTGAACGCTCTTCCTTACCAATGGTGGGAGAGGGGTTGAGAGAGGTTAGAGAAGGTCGGGAAGGGGGAGCGGGATTGCCGGGATGGCGCGATGGAAATGTTGGGCGGAGGGGATGAGAGATACGGTGAGAAGTCGACGAGGGTAAAAAATAAAGGACTCACGGCACTTTCATTGTATTTTAGTAGGCATCAATGTATATATTCGCAAATTCTTCATGATTGTGCAGACTGAGATCTATTTTTGTATCTATTCCTAAACAAATAATACCCATACGTTGTCGTTAGTAAGACGGGTGGATAATCGTAAGTACATGCAAGTTTTCTAATGACGACTAACGACTTTGGGCCAAGATGTTATAATTTTATCTTTATTCAAATGCCTTCCTGTGAGCGCCCATGAAGTCGATAGCAGTGATAGGACCTTAAAATCGTGTAATACAATGGATAAAATTTTAGAAATATTGCAGCAACATTCTAGTAATGATACCCTCAATCACAGGTAGCCTTTACCATTCAATATTCTATATTCAATGACGACATTGTATTAACGAAGATCATACTCTGGTTATAAACGGGTATACATTGTAAAAATATTCGAAATATTAATTAAGAATATGAAAAAATACGGAAGGAAACGGTACACTCTTTTAGAAGGATAATTTTTCCTAAGTGGTTTTGTTGGGATGGCATAAGAAGGTAACGACATCAAATTGTTAAATCCTTGAAAGACACTAATCAAGACAATTTAGGGACATTATATTGGGAAGATGATTCTATTCTGCTAAATATTTAGTTAAATATGACGTAAAAAAGACACATATAATGGATTCGTGCAAATGCTAGAAAGGAGACTAATTAAACTTATAAAACTAATCCGTGGTATTATTGTAGGCGTGAATATACCTTGTAACTCAGAGAAACTAACAGTACCGAAAATAGAGAAGAGAAAATAAACGAAATGTATTAGGATTTTGACAGATTGAAATGGCGTCAAAGATCTAGACAATAATAAATCAAATAAAAATGAGATAATAAAAAGCAATTTATATATTTAAAAAAACTTGCTCTTTTTTCCATATAAAAATAAAACTAGTTCAAAAGGAAGTTAGGAACCAAAATATTGCATTTGGTATTAATGAAACGATTGTCTACTTACATATGAGGACGAGACTAAAAAAGTGCCAACGGGCACTCCATATATTTTTGGATTTAGAAAAAGAATTGGATGAGAAGAATGATATTTTAAAAACACCGTTTTATTTGATAAATATAAGATAGAGCAATGCAGCAAGGACATCAGCAGATTTATTATACCTAGACTCGCTTAAGAGTGCATTAAAATAAAAGAATAATGTTCAATTTTACTCTGTATCTTTAACATTTAAATGCAATAAATTCACCGGATGAGAAACGTTAAAGGAGTCATATAGCAAAAAAGAAAAAGTCATTGAGATCCCATTTAGTGATCATAGAGTATTTGTGGCTCAGAAAGAATATGATATGAAGAAAAAACTTATGAACCCAGAGGTGGCGCTGAAATAGTATAGCCTGAATACTATATGTAAGCAAAACATTAGGCTGCGGCAAAAGAAAAACAAGAAAACTTATATGATTAAAATTGGAAAGCAGAAGGCATCCCCAGCACAAAGATACCTTAAAATTAGAAATGACCTCATAAAAATCAACGCGTAGAGAATGACTCTCTATGGCTGTGAGATACGGTTAGTGGAGGCAGCCGAGAGAGGAAGAGGACTAAATGGGCGGTGGAGTATCAAAAATATGGTGCTGGAAATGATTGCGGAATATCAAGTTGACGAATAGAATAACTTTCTATCATCAGATGAATAAAAATCCAAGTAAAACATGTTAAAGGAAGGGATGGACTTCTTTAAGCATATTTTTAAACAAAACAGCACGTAAAATTACAAGGGAAAAACCTCTACAGAACATTCTGTAAGAGATAAATAAAACACAAAACGTGAAAGCGAACACACAGAAAACGTTTAGAGGCTACGCGATAAAAGAACTGAGAGGAGAGCTACGCTATAACAATCCGAAATAAGCAGCCAGTGATCATGAAAATATTTTAACTCATCTTGGAGAATTTGAGTTGTAAATCATTATTATAATTAAGAAAATACAGATTGAAAAAGAAGAAATAATAAATGCCTACTTTCATTACAATCTACAGAGAAAATTTCTCATCCAACTCATCGCATTAACGTACACGAATCAGAATTTATTCACAAAATAACATATCTTTTGGACAAAAGAGCTTCAAGCGCCTCGACTGACGAATCCCACTATTGATTTCTTCGCTTTGGTAACTCTTTCCCCCGCGAATAAGATCCAACATTTCCTTCAATCTATCAGATTCTTACGCTCTATTCTCTCTCCAAGGGTTCACGCGAACCTTCATCGACCAAGCGATTAGGCACTTGACATTTCAAGGAAGGGTCCAACGACGGCAACCCACTATTTCTATTCCGTCTTCCTCTAGGGAAAAAGAAATTCCCAATGGAGAGAAGGATGGCGCGGGATAAAGAAGGGGGAGGAGTAAAGGGGAAGAATGCGTTGGAGGAAATACGGGAGTGAAGAGGGCAAAAATGTGGAGGAGAGTTTAGTCGATCGGTTGGCTGGCTGATTCCTCTGCTCCTCCCGTCTCGGATTGGGAGTGGGTTCCCTTTGAAGCACACGCCGGGGTTCGTCTAAACATGCTTGAAGGAAAAGACGCGGCGGCGGCAGAGGCGGAAGGAGCGTTCCGGAAATGAGTAGGTGAGTTGGCGGGTTGGATGGGCAGGAGAGAGGGAGAGAAAGACTTGTAAGGGAGGAGAGTCAGGGTTGAGGGGAGATAACGGAAAGGGGAAGAAAGGGACGAGAGGGGTAATGAAAATGGGAGATTATGGAAATGTACAAGGAGGAGGTGGGGGTGGGAAGAAAATGCCGGTTGTATCCCTTTGAAGGAGCCGCGATATATACGTAACACAACACGCGCTCGGATCCATTTCTCAACTGGATATTCGATTCGAATTCGACGCTAAGACCTCAAACGAAAAAAAAATACTCTTGCCAGGGTGAAAAAGGGGTCGAGATATATGTAATTCTGAGGCACGGTGAAATAAAATCGCCTCTATCATGAAAATGCGAAGTTTCGTCGTCGGGCCATAATACGATTACATTCATGCCTCCGTGCGCCCTTATAGGGGTCGATTCTCTCCGCCTTCGAGCCCGACAAGATGAATACTTCGGAATAAACATACCCTGAAGAATAAATATAAGGGGTATTTAAAGACTTTAGCGAGGAATTCTAACATCTCTTTTTTATCATTTAACGAAATTGAAACAAAAGCCATGTGGATCATCATAGATAAATATGTTTTGGACGAGGATATGGGACTGTGGATGCTGATTCTCTGCTCTTTTGAGCTCCTCAGAGAAAACATTTTAAAACGCCTGTAAATATATGACTAAGCAAAAATAGACGATGGCCTAATCTTTCAGCAGAAATGTGCGAATACTTTTTATTAGTAAACCAAAATGAGATAATAGACTAAAGGAATATAATGAATAAATTTATTTTTAAGACGAATACCATTGAAAAGAAGAAAATACAAGGAAACTCAAAGCGGATGCACAAATTGAGATGGAATTAACACACAGAAGAACAAAACCATAGCAGGAAAATTAAAATGAAAGAGAGCCAGGAAAAAAAGCATGTTAAAAAATGAAGCCGACGAGTACAGCGTTTGGGAAAATTAAGACAGCAGTGAGACATTGACGAGCAAAATAATAAGGGTAACAGTTAGCTGTCAGGAATTCATGAGAATGGAAAATTACGACTATCTCAACAAAAAGTGACGACAATATAAAACGGATATAAAAGGAATTTGAGAAAGGAATACTTGCCAATACGATATACATGAATTATAATTAAGTCATTGGATCTTGCTAACCTTCAGTATCGATTTCACTAATCCATTGTACATAGCCTTTGAACATTTTCATGTGAAGTTATAGACATGGATGGACATGATATTCTTTTTCCCAAAATTGCTAATAGGTCTCACCAACCTCATTTTAAATAAAATCAAGCGCGTAAGAGCTCTTTTTTAAACGTGGGTGACCCACTTTCTTTTCGGCCAATATATATTCTTCTTTTTACTAAAAATTGAATGATAGCTTTTTTTGTTTGAACTGATAATGTAACCGTCATTTTGAGCATATTCTATACTTCCAAATATAAATAAGCTCCAATGATTGCAACTCTATACTTTTTCTTCGTTGATTTATCAACGTAATCCTTCATTTGAGTTACTACTTTGGCCCATTGAAACTTTTAAAATGGTGAAATATTGGTGGATTAACACTTTATGGGAGTTAAAAATGAGGGAAAGTGAATAGTTTTCCTTTTATAATAAAAAATGAGGCCATAAAATTCCACATAGAAATAAACTTGATATTTAGGCTGCATGATATTTCTTTTAGGTGTTCATACGGGTATAGTCCGTATAAAACGATCATTTACCAGATTTAAAAATAAATTCTCTTTCATGGCCAAATTACCTCACTATAATTCCGGACGCTCATATCGTTCAAAATGGGCTTGTGCTAGGCAGTGTGCACAATTTTAAAAAGGTATTAGCTGAGTGCGATGATTTTGCGGGAATTCTTAGTTCAGGAATAGTTTGCGGGATGTATTTTCTAGATATTTTCTAGATCTCACCTCTTGCAGAAAAACATTGCATAACCAGTGACCTGGAACGGGAAGGAACTTGATGAGGTAGCGGCTATCGACATTTTTTTACTCGAAGCAGCACCCGCACTTAACAACACCGCGTTGTACTGTTTATATGCTTTTTATGGTAATTGCGCATGAGGAGTTATATACCCGAACAAAACAGTACAAGCAGAGAGTGTTAGAGTGGAAGGGGAGGAGGGAGACCCTTTTGGGAGTGGTGCGATTGTTATCTATGGGATCGATAGTGGCGCCATAAATTTCAAGGGTGGTGGGAATCAAGGGAATTGGTTGAACAAAAGGGCTAGGGGAAAGGGAAAGGTGAAGAGATAAGGTCCGGAATGAATGCAAAGGTGAATGGGGATCTGAGGGAAAGGGACATGAGGGAGAAGAGAATGGATAGGGAAACAGGACGCTAAAGCAAACTGAATAGCAAGAAAAAGAAATGCAAAGCGAATGCTGTAGGTGACGAACACAGAAAATGAACACGGCAAAGGCTATTATTATGTATGCGATTATTCATTGTCCGTAGGAATAAATACTAATTATGTAAATCAAGAGCCTCGGGCACTTCTTTTCCGGGCTTATTCAAATTAATTTCGTTTCCAGCCCTCCCCCATCGCCGTTTTGCGGTCTTATATCCTTCGTCGTCCATCCTAGCCGCGCGAATTCCCTCCCTCATGATAATACCCTAAACGTGCACCTGTGGCAAAAATTATTTTTATAGGCTGTTAAAAACGATTTGAAATTCATCATGGAACTCACAAGATACGATCTAAGGAAGCTTGCAGATTATTTATACTCAATATTTTTCAATTTCCCTGTTCCGCGTAAATTTTCCGAAAATCTATGGCATGGAATATATGAAACAAACATTTGACAAAATTCCCACCAAATGAGACTAAAATGGTTGCATTTAAAATATTAAAATTGAAATTAAGGGGTACTGGTTGCCGATAAAAGAAAGAAAATAAAGGAGAAGTTAGTCCAATATTTATACTTCCTAAAGAAAATCAGGTACAGCTCTGAAAAACTCTATTAATACTTCATCAAATTTATTTGCAAATCCACTAGCAATCTACAACCGAATTCACCTTCATAGCAATTTAATAAAATGTCCGTACACGAGATGGATTTCTGTGGGCATCGCTCCAAAATTCTATTCGTTTAAGTTAAAAACAATGACCAGAGGTCGCCATGGCCTGTGCCAAATTGAGCAGGGATTTGAAAATATAACCAAGTCATTGAGACTATCCTTATACATACAATAACATAAATTTTTGACTCGATAAATAATGGAAGGTAAACACAGGCATTTGATGATAAAATGCAAGATGGTATAGAGATAAATAGGAGTTCATACTATAAATACAAGGAAGAGTATAATAAATGGCTTGAGAACGAGGGACTCATAGGAAAAAACACACATATCTGGAACTGCGAGAGGATCACCGAAGCGCTAGTGCAGAGGATAGAGGCCATAATATGCGTGGGAAGGGAATCGTTGAACCGAAATGGGTTTATGCTGCGTTTAGATTGCATGGGGGATATATCATACACGCATGTGATAGAGCAATAATGCCTGCGGATTTCACTGCAAGGATTTCTGGCGCCGCTTGCGTACCGAGGGTTGGTGCTTCCCTCGGTACCTCTCACTCAACAATGTCCGCCCTGGTGCAAATGCCACCCTTCCCCGGATGAATCACCGCCCCTGCCGTCCCCTTCACTTCCCCAAACCCCCGCCGTCGTTATGATACGCCTCCGCGTGCCGACCCATTCTGCCGTGAACGTTCACACATAAATTTAATTGACATACGCGGAAAGAAGGAGCGAACAAAAGAATTTATCGCAACGTGACCACCGCGTTTTGCCGCAACCCGACATCAGCATATGATCTGGTGACCGTCCGCTCACTATGGAGTTGCACCACCGGCGGAAAAGCTCTTGTGGGAGCATGTCCTTATATTGAGGACGCCTCTGCTGCGTCCAGATAGATTAGTGCTTGAATATTGTCTTACAGTGTTTTTTTTTACTTTCCAAGCATATAACAATATTAAGGAGTCTTTAGGAAATTTTAATTTTGCATCCAATGTTAACTTAAAATTTCTTTTCCCAAAATATTTACCTAAGAACTAAAAATAAAAAATAAAAACAGACATAAAATGGTTGAAGCTACTTCGAATCAAATCAAAAGTTTGCCTAAATTCAATTCAAAAGGAAAATCCCTCCAAACGAAAGGATTTTATATTGTGGTGTTTGCGGTCAATATCCATCTATTTAAGACTTACAGCACTAATGTAGCTAGTAGCGAGACCAATAGTGTATATCCCGACGAAAATAACTTATCAGATTGAATGCTTCACTTGTTAACAATGGCATTTATTATTTTTCAGATGAAGAAAAAAAATAATGCGACAGGGCCATATAATTTGATGATCTTCTGCAAATCTTTTTAGTGGATGAGCCCTTTGACTAATCTGCTATCACTCAAAGAAAAAAATTGACGGAAAAAGTTTATAACGCGACGTTTGGGGATAAAACGAAATTCGAGAGGGCCAAATAATACGTATGAGTGTACGGGCACGCATTACGGGGCTTACGTGCTATTCTCCTCAACCTTCTCTCCCATCAATTCCCCCTCAGGGAGCCCTCACCCTCATGCGCGAGCATCGCGCAGCACCGCGTCACTTTCGCTGGCCTCGGCTCGAATAGCACGGCATCCCTCCCTTCCTAGCCGTGCCAAAGCCCTTATCTCCGCATTCATTCTTGCCATTTGTACCGATCTCCACTCCACTGAAATTTATCTCAGTGACCAGGCCATTTTAATCCTCTCATCCTACCCTACCCCATCCCTCACTCTCCATATTCCACAACTCACTCTCCACAGTGAATCCCCGAACCGTGACCCTACATCCCTCCCACCACCCTCGCACACACGCATTTAGCGGTGCTACCGTCACACCCTACCTGAAGCCACCAACACCCTCCGCCCCAAACGAAAACCTGGCGTCCTTAATTCCAGCGCACTACCGGAGTCGCAGGGTATTGTACGGCTAACCCCTCCAAACAACGGTCACACACACACACACGCACCCTCTACGGAGTACACAGACCCGAGGGTTTGCCGGTGGGGACCAGGGAAGGGGCTCCCTTGTCCTTCAAGGTAGAGGGGGGAGTTCATGGAGTAGGGAATGGCGAGGCGGGATAGTCCAAGTCGCAGGGGGCGGGGCGGCGAAGGGTTGGAAGGCCAAGAGGCGGGAATGAGGACCTCCGCCCTTCTCCCATTATGTGCGTTTTGCGACATAACCCCGCACAGTGGGGGGAGGAGATGGAGGGGAAAAGGAGACCTGGCGCGGAGGGGATGGAGGGAACCGGACGCCTTTCATTGTACTTCCGCCAAATATCGCGGAAAGGAGAAGTGGCGAAGGGGATGGGGCGGAGGACGACGCAAAAAATATACTGGAGAAAGTGGAAGGGGTAGTGAGCGGTCGGATGGAGTTTTCAGGAAACGCTTCCCCGTCCTTTTGTCCACCGCTGCTTTCTCTTTCAGGTCTCAGCACTATCACATCGCGTGGAACAGAACGTGCCAACAAGTCCCGTAATATTCCCTGCAGAAATTTTGCTTGTTTACCCCAAATTATTAAAAAAGAGAATGCGGGGTGCATATTACTCAAATTACGCTGTTGACGGCTGTTTGCAAGATGCATGTCTAGTGTTTTTTAATAACAGAAATTCTGAGTTATCACCTTCCCTTGTAGTAATATTCAACTTCACTGATTTTCACTAACATTTGCATAAATCATAAGAAATAATCTAACGACCCAAATTTCATTTTAAATAATTACCAGATCCAGGCCACATCATTAACAGTTTTTGATGATCACTCATTGAAACCGGAGTCGTGAGTTCCTTACTGTTCAGAGGCTAGGGTAAAAGTTTTTAACAAATAAACCAAGTTATAATGGTATACACGAAAATTAACATGGATTGAGTTTTATTTATTCATATTATTTCATACTGATAATACATGCCTAGCCCTGAATCGCTCTCTACCACATAACTTAGCAATAAAGTCAAGGCTTGACTTGAAGGTGTCAAAAATATTAAGAATATAAGACAGGAAATAAAGCTGATATCGCATATTTGGTAATAAATAAATAATTATTTCCAATACATTCAATGGAATCTATTTTTGTTTTAATTGCATTATAATTATTTTTGGATCCTCTAATTACGATTATATTAATAATATCCTAATTTATCGTCAAAGCCAGGCTTTCAGAGAGCTCATTGGATCATTGAATGAAGAACACAATGTATTATTCCAATGTTCTTTATTTTGGTGCCACTAGTTGCAACGGTTGGGTGTCATCATCAGGTACGGTGTCATCATGAGGTACTACGCCATCATTAGAACCTGATGCTGACGCCTAAGCGTTGAAACTAGTAGTGCCAAAAATAAAGAATAGTGGAAAAATATATTGTGTCCTTCATTTAATGAACATAAACTTCTACAAAGTTGAACCAGAAACAATTGAAAGCTCATTGGATATCTGCATGCCCTCTGGTTACCCTGTTTTGTGCCTTTGATAATTGTGATGATTTTGATGTTTCACCCACTCCTAGTAGGACGGGAGACGTAGGACAGGTTATTCAAACGATATATTTTAATGATGCATTAGGTTTTACACAGAAAAATCATACATATATACTTGTCCACCGTGCAGAGAACCATGTTGAAGAAATAGTTCATGTTATCCTTTATTTTTCCATTTGTTTCACTCATTGATTTTACAAGAATGGGAAATACAGTTTTGCTATTTATACAGGCTGCGTTCCAAAAGAAATGCAATTGAATTTATCGCGTTGCTCCTATTAGTTTGAGGAGAATTAAACTTGGAGTAGGCGGAAGGGACGCTAAGATTGCCGCGAAACCGGCCTCAGTGCTCTCCAAGCCATAGAAGCGGCAGTTAGGTCAGTTATTGTAAACTTGTGCGCGCCGACCGTGTCAGGAAAGACCAACCGAGCGGAAATTTCAGATGAACCTTTGCAAAGTATTGAAAATGAACCTGATTCTTTGGAAAATGTCATCACTGGTTATGAAATCTGGGTTTTTGAATACGACCTAGAAACAAAACACCAAAGCTTTGAGTGGCATACAACCAGTCCCCAAAGCTCAAAAAGATAAGAAGGTGCAAATCAAAAGTGAAATCAATGCTCGTTGTCTTTTTCGACAGTAAAGGAGTGGTACATAAGTAGTGTGTTCCTCATAGACAGAAAATTAACGCTGCCTAAAACATGGATGTGCTGGAAAGACTCCGAAAAGTGTCATCAGGACGTGAAAAGACATCTCCGCTACCTGGCAACTCCATCACAACAACGCATCCTGGCACAACGCGCTGCGAGTCCGCGAGTTCCTGGCCAAACACCAGGTGCCAATGCTGCCCCACCACCACTAGTCCTGATGTCTCCCTAGCTGACTTCTTCTCGTTCCCTCGTAATAAGGCAGCCCTGTAAGGAACCCGTTTTTCATCCATAGAAGAGATCAAATCAACCGTATCGAAGACCTTGCCAGAGGCCCCCGAAGACGCCTACCGGCCATGGCAGATTCGCAGGAAAAATGTGAAGAGGCGGAAAAACAGTAATTTGAAGAATTTTTAGCGTTTATGCAAATCTGTTCAATAAGTTACTTCAAATAATAATGGCTTTTGACAAATCGAACGGTTTCAGGGATGATTATGTGAAATTGATCCATCATGGAAAGGAACAAACTATGCAAAATTTCACTATTTAAAAAATTTATTTACGACCCGGGTTTCAACAGTTTATTTCATCTTCAGGTCAATCACCTGAAGATGACATAAACTGTTGAAACCCGGGTCGTAAATAAATTTTTTAAATAGTGAAATTTTGCATAGTTTGTTCCTTTCCATGAATAATGGCTTTACTTTTGGAACAAACCCTGTATATGAAAAAAACTATTGGTATATCAGTGCGTGATACATGTCGAAATTCTATGGATGTATATACATGCATAGGAGCAGCCTGTGCATGTGACTGCGAGTGAGCGCGGAAATGACGAAAATCGGGTTAATTACGCCCTCTCTCATTAAACCGGAAGCACGGGAAGCAGGATTGAAAGAGGGGAAGGGAAAGGATTGATGTCAGAGAGAGCTGGGGTTGGAGGAATTCAGAGGGTCGGGAAAGGGATGTGGGGTGGTCCGCGGATGACGACGGTTGATGAAGAAGTGAGGAAAGATCCGCAGCGGAATGATTGGCGTCTCGCGGTTTCGATTCCACCGTTCCGGGAGATGGGGCTTAGTTTGGTCGCAATGGGTTACGTGGCGCGCAAATCGTATTAGCCCTCCTCGCCCCATTATTGCTCCCTCTCCTTTCTCACCGCTTCAAATCCATCCACTCCCGCCCCCTCACCTTCCCAATTGTTTGCGTGCGAAAATTAGCATCGGAGGCGGAAAAGGGGGGGGGGGGCACATCTCATAACCATAAGGCAATCGCGCATTTCGAAGTGTTCGAAACGATCCGAACGTCACTTTCCGTTCCATTTTCGCTTATTGACTGTAAAACGTGGAATGCTCGCTTGTAACGGTGCGACGATTCTCAATTCTCCTGGAAGACTGCTACAAAGAGTCCGTAATACCACTACGTTCCATCATTTGGGTGTGTGCTTCATTGAGCAGTCGTGATCATTGTGGGTTGTCGTGGTTGCACTTTGAAATTTCCCGGTAGTGGAAAAATTAAAGAACCTGTACTCAAGTAAGTGTTGAACATGTATAATAAATACCTGGCGTCAAAAAAAATGTAATTTATAATTTTTTAATTATTGAGGATCCATATATCCACCACCTGTTTGTTAAAATTCGTAATAAAAGCTGGAAAGAAGAATGAGTAATTATGTGCTACAGTCCTGAGGGAGAAGTTTTGCCACGCTTCCTCGGAAGCATTCATATGCACACATTTCGTTGTCATTGATGCAACATCCAAACTTAGGTGCTATAAACAATAACCTTTAAAAATAAGCGTTACATTTTTCCGGGATAAATACCGTGGTTTGATTTACAGAACACAAGAGAAAATAATCAAGGGAAGTTGATTTAAAGGCTGCTCTTTATCCAAGAAATGAAATTTATTTTATATTGTGTGTCGCTTTGGGATACACGATGGGATACTGGGATACACGATGATTTTTTTCTTGCACATTTTTCTAGAGTATAAGTAATAGCCTAGATAATAGGGAGCTGAGGGAATTTGAAGCCTTACCTGTGATGTTCAAGCGTAGTCACTTGCACATCGATACCAGGGGGGCCTGTCATGCATTCGATGTGCTAATACGTCAACGACGGATTGCATACGAGATTACCAACGATGTTAAATTTCCATCAACGGTTGAAAGTCACGCCGAGAGGGTGTTATCCATCTGATCCCCCAAAGATGGGTAAGATGATATTGACTCTTGACAAAGGTGATGTCGGGACGCGTAGCATTGGGAAATACCAATTCCGGGATAACTTGTTAACACAAAAAACGAATTGATTTCAAATCGCTTAATGACGGAAAATGACACATAAATTGACTATTTCTCCTACAAATCATGTATCTTGGCAGGATAGAATGAAGCCAAAAGTTAGCTCACGGGAGGAGAGAAATCGATCCACAGTGAAGTCGTGGTGAGGATAGCATTACAAACTACGAATGATTAAATACGGAATATTCATGACTGAAATCCGTTGAATTTTACGATATTTCGGTTCAAGCTTCTCGGTCGACACATAACATTTAGCTTAAAATTACCTCCGTTTACACTGATAATCTCGTTACTCGGACAAAAAATCATGAAAAAGGTATAAATGCAATATTAACCGAAGAATAGATTACGCGTATATATATCGGAATATTGTGAGATATAAAGGCCGCGGAAAATTGGATATGGGTAAAAGCAATTATTTTTCGGCCGGAGGTTTGATTGATCAAACTGGATACACTTGTAACTTATTATTGTGAGAAATGAGCTCCAAATATTTCAGAGTCTGGATGAAAAAATCAGGAAAGTTAGAGGTGTGCACACTATTTAACAGAACACTTTTCGGGAAAGGACTAATTTTTGAAAAGGACAGAAAAGAGTGATTGATGCTATATAATTTAACTTTAAATCTACTAATTAAGGATTAATTTCCGCGACCTGGTTACTGCCATAAAATAAATGTCTAGAGGAATTCATATCACAGCTTAGCTTATTGCTTATTACACAAAAGCATCATTCTACTAGTAAATGATATGAAATTTAATAAAATCATAATTAAATTTTAAGCCCTGAAACATTAAGTCTCCGAAATTAGGGCTGTCTAAAGACGAAAAGCGCGGCTACCTGAACACTAATGCGGAATTCCTAGTGAATCAAAGGATTTTGAAGAGAATGGCACCCCAAGCTTGCCCAAGGGCTCGGCCGTCAACGAGAAAACGTGAGGAAACCAAATCCTCACTCTCGCCACTACCCTACCCGCGAAGTCGTGGGAGAAATAAAGTTAAAAGTCCCCGTCAGCAACGGCGAGAGGGAAGTATGAGGGAGGGACGATGGAGAAGGGTGAGTGGCAGTGCACCCAATAAAGAAATTTAAAAAAAGAAGCTGGGAAGAAAGTCTTCACAGGAAGGGAAATTCGGGTGGTTTGCGGTGTCAGAAGTGAGGGTTGAGGGAGGTGGGTGTGGGTGGTGGCGGGCGGATAAGAAGAATGTCGGGGAGTTTGGCGGTGGGGGTCGGGCGGGGGAAGAAGAGGATGGTATGAGTGGAAAGCGACGGGGGAGCAGGACGCGAGGATGTGGTGAGGGCGAGCGGAAGGTGGAAGAAAGGGGTGGCTTGGAGAGAGGGAGGGGTTGAAGAGGAGGCGTGGATAAGGCGGAAAGTGAAGTCTTTGGAGCCGTATCACCCTCGTAATTGAATTAACCTGCTTTAATCAACTATATCCGTTGTGCCGTTGGATAGATGCTGAGGGAAGTTGAGAGAAGGGGAGGGGAGAGGACTGGGAGAAGGAAAGTGGGTTCAGGGAAAATGGTGGCTGTGGAGAGAGGGGGGACAGCAAGGAGGAGGCGGAGTGGGGGGGTGGATGGGATCGTGGGGAGGATTGGGGGAGGGGGTTAATACGGGGATTTTAGCGTGGAGGGGGTGAGAGAGGGAGTGGGGGATAAATTTGGGGTGGGGTGGGTGGAAGGAAGGTTCGGAGATTCCTTAGCAACGAAAAGATCTCGGCTCCCAAGGAGAACAAGTGGAATAGACGGGCGTGAAAGGCATTGAGACTCGACGGTAATTGATTAGATTACGGCGGCCGCCATTAGTAAAGTGGGGTGGGGGTTGGGGAAGGGTACTAAGGGGTTTCAGGGGGGATGGATAGAGGGGGGTTAGGGGGGTTTGCGGATGGAGGCGTTTTGAGGGGTTAAGCGAGAGGATAAAGGGAAGGAGGACGGAGGGGTGTAGGAGTAGGATTTAAGGGACGGGAAGACGGGAGTGCATGCTCGGGAGCAAGGCGACCGAAGGGCGGCGGCCCTGGGTGAGGGCTGGTGAGAGAAAAACATTAAAGGAATCGAGGGAAAAGAGCTCCCGAAAACAAAAGTTGGATGGCAATCGATCGGAAAGGGTAGGCTGCCGAAATAGGTTTAGGATGACGCGACGGACTTTATTTCCTTTCTTTACGGGATGGATATCACTCTTTCCTTTGGGATTAATTTCTACTGGAATCATAGCACAATCCCATTATATAGTGAACCACTGCATTCACCTGGGGACGGGGATAGTCTGATTAGAGCCGTGATTTGCAGCGCAACCAAAGTGTCCACCGGTACGTCCGCAACCAGCATCACCAACGTCACTTGGTAATTTATAAATATGCAAAATATTATTTTACGAATTTCAGTCTAATGCGTTTTCAATTTGAACGGACACCCAAAAAATAACGAGCAAATATTTGCTAAAGAAGGGTGAATGAGATTTTGTAATTAAAGGCAGTCATTCAGGAATCATTAGCTATCTATATAGTTATAGATGATGATCAGCCTTCATATTACCAGAAATATTCCTCCAATAACATATGGTGATGAAAATCCTTGTGGAATTTTGTTATTAATGCGGCAATTCCTGGCGTTAATGTGATGGAATTTTCATTTGTAGAGCTGCGATCCATTGAAAGAGATTTCCTACGCAATGTGCAATTTTCAGAACAAATATTAACGATGTATGTTACCATGTTTGAGGCCAGAATAAACTGCATTTTCAATCCAGAGGGTTATTATTGAATTTGAAAGAGATGGGATAATGAAATGAAAAATATATTTGTCAAAGACTACCAAAAATTTACCCAACATTCAAGGATTATAATTTCATCCCAGAAATAACTAAAATCAAGTTTTTTCCATAGTTGAGTTGATTTGCCTAAACAATAAGTGCATGAAACAATTTGCGTCGCAGATTTTTCAAAAAGAACAGTTGAAAGAAATGCACGCTTGCCAACGGGCCAACAGAAATGTCACCTGTCTTAATTTCCCGCAATACTCCGATTGGACTGAAGAATCTACACAATTAATCTATCTGATGAGAGTTTGGACGACATTCAATTAATTGAAACCAGGTATCGATATGAAAGAATACAACAGTACTCTCTATTGCGGATAAATTTCTTACATGTTCACCAGGTGATATTATACTGATGCTTCGAGGATTTGTTTTTCCTCCGCACAATTTAAAAATAACACAAAAGGAATAATTCCCCACAAAATTAATGCCAATCCCGCAGATAGAATTCTTACTCCCTATTTCAACTGATGATGACCTGATATCCACATCCTTCGCGGAGAACTTGATTAGATCCAGATGCAAATTATGTTAAAGTTCCTTTTTCAACCTGATATCAAACTTGCTTTCGACTGAGACTCAAAATGGTAAAGCCAATACAAGTTCGTATTGCCATTTTTCAAATTCTGAATGCCTCATTTCATTGTGCATGCCCACGAATCCTCCGCTGCCGCGTGCGATGCACACAGGAGGCTTCCGACTCGAGTGCAATATTTCCGCCGATCGCGCACCGTGGGGATCTGTATCCCCGGAATTTCTCCCTCTCTCATATCCACCGATTATGCAATTAGAGGGAACCATCGACGAGGGAGCGAGCAAGGCAGAATCACCTACTGATCGATATCAGATCCGGGAGAGCTCTTTAAAATGAAAAAAATAGGGATTGCTTGGGCTATAACCAGCGCCATCACCACCCCTACCCATTTTGCACGCATTCCCTAATTTGTCGATTCCGAAATGAACCATGCAATTCACTTTTTGCAAACCATTTCGGTCGGGCAAAAATAGGAAATGAGAATCCCTCGTAATGAGACCCCAGTGGTGCCCCAATTGGGTCCATATGAGCCTTTACTTGGGAGGGAGAAGAAGCCACCAGAGTTAGCATTGCGTCCGTAACCATGGCGATACTTACAAAAATCCTAATAGGCAGTCTACCCTTCGAATTTAGATTCTGCACAGCCCACGATAACTATTACATACCGGTGTCATAACTCTTAGTTTCCCTTCTACCACCCTTCAATCCATCCAATAAGCTTCTCCCCTACGGTAACTCGTGATTCTACCCTCAATCCAGGCTTACATCATTCCACTCCCTCTCAATATCTCTTTCATCTATCTATTCTGCCTTTTCCGATTTTTCAGCTACTTCCTCTTTTCTTCCAAAATATGCATATAATATCAAACCTCCTTCTCCCAACTTATTTTATTGTTTGTTTGAATAACAGAATTTTACTCGTTCTTTAAACAATAAGCTACAAGTTACTATGCCGGTAACTGTCATCAATAGAGTATCAAAAGCATATTTAATTTAATGCAAAAAACGCGGTAACGACTGAATTCAACCTAAATTCTTGGAAATGGGGTTGGTATATCCATCGATCGCTGTTAGAGCAAATTTATTGGCACCTTTTACAAAGGATATATCATTCGGCTTCGGCCAAGAGGGTTCCGAAATCAAATCCCCGGTAATTCCTTTAAATCATCCTATCTAAAAAATCCAACTTTAACGCTATAAGTTCGAAGTCTGTCTACAATATCCCGACGAACTACTACCTTCACATGATGGAAAGGCCAGCGTTTTCTAATTCGCCCATAGGTGCACTAGGGAAGAAAATATTACTAGATTCGCGAGAGTTCTGAGATATGAAATGGAAAGAGAGAGGTAGAATAGAGTAGCAGAAGGATTGTGCAAAAGGATAGAGATAAGTAGATTAAGCATAGAACAGGTGAAAGACAGAATAATATTAATAGAAATACAACAAGAAGCATCGAAACTTTTTCGTATTCAGGAAATGCATATCAACTAGCAATCATAGGGAAGAATAATTCCATTGCGCACATAATGACTGAAGGAAATGAGGATTTACCAGATAGGATACGCTCTATCGAGAGGGAGGGAATTCATCTATTTAGGTAGTCTTTTTGATGAAGATGAGCAAAGTAACCACGACATCATAAGAAACATTGAAATGGGCAAAGAATATTTTAAGAAGTAGAAAAAGGTGATTGAAAACACCTTAGGTAAAGTTTTAAGGAAAATATCAACTATCACTTTGAAATTTGATATGGAGCATAGACTACTGTCTCAGAATCCTAGGCGTTAAGACAAAGGTAGAAGCGGATCTGTTGCTTTCCAGGGTGTGCTTACGGGTGTGGAGAAGGATGAAAAAATAAAATGGACAAAAAGGATGATAAACGAAGTAGTTTCTAGTGATTGCATAGGGGAGGAGAGATGGTTATTGGGAGAGGTTTAATTAAGGGAGGGAAAGTGGATGCAGGGCATATTGAGTGGAATATTGAAATGTATCATGGGGAAAAGATTGTTGGGAAACAGGGTGATGGAGAGGAAAAGATTAGCCATATTGGACAGTATGAAAGGAGGTAGAAACTATGCAGTATTAAAGGGCAAGGCTCTGCAGGGATTATTGCCGTGTTAGGCAGGAGTTAGAATTGTAGCAGCTACCTAGTTTTACCTACCATAATCAATAGAGTAATGTCCATATATATATATATTTAATTATTTATATTTATATAGAACGGCTGAAGAAGCACAGTTAACATTAGACTTTGACGAATTGGTTATACCTCTACTCTGCCACAAACAATAAACCTACATTCAACGGCTTCGAAACTCTTTCGATGGTAATAGTATCACAGTTGAGTGTTTAGTGATTAAGGGCTCATCGTGAATATCTGAAAGTAGAATAGAGAAGATTGCGGAATATTCTTTTCAGAATACTCATTTACCCGTTCAAAGGATAAATTCTATACCGAGTTTTACATCTTAATCCGCTCCATGTGAATGCGCCGTGTAGGGAAAATATTCGAGTTAATACCAGATATCATATCTCTACTACGAAATTTCAACTCCGATTTAGTTTTCATAACACTTCTACTATTCCATGGATTATGGTTTGAATGCGACTGAATATGAAAGGGGCCTCCGAACTGCCTGTTTGAAATGAACGCTGTAGTGAACTAATCTACCGAAAAGGTTTTCATTTCCTGCTTAATAGATACACCCATTCAATATGAGCAACAGTATCTGTAAGAGTGGATAAAGATCATGTATGTGAACAAAATTTATTTGAAAATATCATATATTACAGAAATACGTATATAGTTAAAGTTTGTGAAATCAAATGATCAACTTCCTTAATTCCGCCTGCAAATAGAATCACCACCGAGAATTTGCAGTGAAAAATCTTGCAAGCACACTAATCCCTTTATATACTCTCAGATGCGACAGTGACAAAAGAAATCTAAATGATTTCTAGCGCCATAGTTTGATATGAGCAAAATATTTTCGTGGCCATGATTTTCCTCTCGTAGAATACCGGTAAGTGCATTAGGAGGATCGGAGCCGAGCAACTCAGCTCCACGGCATTAAGTTGACGAGGGAAAAAATCCAACGCCTCGGTGATCACCGTCACCTCCATGCCAAACCGGATTCGGCGGGCATCGGCGTAACGCAATAAAAAAAAACTCCCCGGCCCTCTTTCCTTATTCCCACTCGTGGGATTTTTTCCTCGCACTTCCGCTCACTCCTTGGCCCGCCGTACGTTCTAGTTACGTCGGGTAGGGTCCTCTACGACCCTCTTCCCTACCCACAACGCTCGGCCTGCCATAAGTTACGCGCTACGCTCCTGCCAATCCATCCCGCTTACGAACACGCATCCATTCATCCCGTGGGCCCCGCCACTTAAAATCCACCCCGGCCATCCATCTCGCACCTGAATTCCTTTAGCCCGTCTATCCCATTCGCGGGGGAACCTTTCGCCCAGAACCCCCTCTTTTTTTCCCCAGACGTCAAGCACACGCGCCTTGCGGCGTGGGCACAACTCTCTCTCTCTCTCTCTCTCTCTTCATCTCCACTCAACCGCACCCCGCGCTCAATCGCCTCTCCTCGTCTCATTACGGAAAATGCGGCATCCTGCGTGGCGCTAGCACGCGCGGTTCCCATCTCGAAGCGACCTTCTTTCAACTCATCTATCTACGCTGAACGAAGAGGTTTCGTCGGTCGCCGCGAAGCACCATCGCTCCACCGTCATATTTGCAGGTTTCCACAGATGAACACTTCCCGTGGCACACGGACCCAAACGTGGTGTAGGCTTACCTCTGTGCTTATGCTAGTTGCTTTTGTAAAGTTTATATGGTTTCTAAAAAACTGATCCTAGAATGCAACAATTTCAGAGCGTAAAAATCATTCGCCTTGACTGGGACTCGAACCAAGATCCCTCAATATCCGGTCGAGTGCTTTAGCCACTTAAGCTACCGAGGCGTCCTCTTAAACTCTGAAATTTTGGGGCTTTTAAAGGAACTAGATGTTATGACGAAATACCGTACATACAATGTCACATGCATTCGTAGTCGTGCGCGAGGCGCCACTGTCCACGAGGTTAAAAGCCAACTTTAAACACGTATGGTGTTTTCCCTTTGACAAATTCCAAAGAAACTGCGGGAGTTGCCGCAACAGTAACTTTTAACGGAGTCATCCGCTAATGTGCATTTTAATGCAACAATTTCAGAGCGTAAAAATCATTCGCCTTGACTGGGACTCGAACCCAGATCCCTCAATATCCGGTCGAGTGCTTTAGCCACTTAAGCTACCGAGGCGTCCTCTTAAACTCTGAAATTTTGGGGCTTTTAAGGCTTTTTTTTTCGTCATAACATCTAGTTCCTTTAAAAGCCCCAAAATTTCAGAGTTTAAGAGGACGCCTCGGTAGCTTAAGTGGCTAAAGCACTCGACCGGATATTGAGGGATCTGGGTTCGAGTCCCAGTCAAGGCGAATGATTTTTACGCTCTGAAATTGTTGCATTAAAATGCACATTAGCGGATGACTCCGTTAAAAGTTACTGTTGCGGCATCTCCCGCAGTTTCTTTGGAATCTGATCCTAGAAGATAATGAACGAGATTTGGGAATTGATGAAAGTTTTATCCAAGTTAAATTAGGTCATATTTCGATTCGCCGACAATTATCGAAATGTTATATGGAGCCATGAGCTTGGGTGCACCAGCAGTTCTCATAACGGTAATTTTTATTCCCATGATAATTTAGAATACATAGGTTCTTAAAAATATTTCTAAGATAAGCTGGATTATGCTCATAAGAATCTCGGAAGAAAATCGTAACTATGGTCATATGGGGTAAATCCTACATATTTAAATCTTATTAAGCATAGCTTTGACGCAGTAAGGATACTATCTTTTCTTAAAAATAATAAGGCATAGACATATTATCATTCCCACGGAAAATACGAGCAATATTCTTAAATACGGAAAAATGGCTGCACGTGCATTGGAATTTGTATAATTATCCCTACAATTCTGCCGACTGCCCTAAAAGACTAGTATCAAACCCGGAGGGATAATCGTTCAAGATAAATATGAAAGAGAAAGATGACCATAAAAAAGACAGCCAAATTCCATTTTTATTGGATGAACAGATACTTCATTGATTATGGTATGCCTGAGTGTATGAACAAGGTAATTTTCATATACATGAAAATTAATTTTGTAATTAAAACCTGTCACCAGATCCGTCTCTTCTCATGAACTATTTTTATAACTATATCTATTCGTTATTAAAATCCAGTTCTTGTCCCTCAGTCGGAAAGAGTCGGAGTGATAACCTTTTCCTCAAAACGTTTCTCTGGGTTACTATCCATACTAATCTTACTCATAAGCCTTCAGTTTCCAAGAGCCATTCGAAATCCACTTCTAAATGCTTTCTTTGAGTTCCGGACGTTGGTTTTCAGAAATTCTTCAGTGCCCATTGGCCTTGACCTTATGGGAAATTGCCTTAGCAGCGATTACTTTCATTGGGCAATGCATCACCAATCAACGACCTCGTTCAATCCATATCTCTTGCCTAGACTTCCCTCGTCTCTATCATCATCGACCACACCCAACCACGTCAATTTTGCCCATCACTTTCCCTTAGAAAAAATAACTATCGGTCTCACCCCGCCATGCAAACGTACCCATCCCGTCCCATATCTTTTCATATCCGACCCCAGATCTAGTCTTCGCCCTGGATATCCTTTGGGTCCACTTTCGCCCTGCTCGACTTCCCCTCTCCCAATTTCCTTCCACGACTTTTCCTTCTTCCTCCGCCATCGTCCCGCTACCATTTTCCTCCGTCTACTCACCCTTCTCGAGTGAGGAGAGGGGGATAGAGGTGCCCGGGGGAAAAGGGAGGAGTTGGTGTCCCTCCCCTCTCTTTCCCCGTTCCCACTCCCTAGCACATTCTTTCTCAACCCCTTCACATCATTTCCCTTGGCAGTCAGCTCCCGTCCCCGAGCAATCTTTGACGTGGGAGATTTTTCCCCATTCCGTTCCACTACCCCACCCGCATCGCTCCCCGCCCGCGCGTCCTATATTTCGCTCGGGCAAGCGTGCCTGCACCTTCAAAAGGGCGAACACCCTTCCCCGCCGCCCCATCGCAGAGTGCAGGAGTTGTAACGGCTCCTCGCGAACGAGACGATGGCGCAGGGGGTTACAAGGGGCCCGAGAGCAGCCCCTTGTCTTCGTGAGCCTCCCATTTCATCACATCAACTTGTCCGGAGAAGCAATGCTCGTGAATATAAACAGGCACTATCACGAGTGCTTGAATACAGTACTCGCACTAATTTTTAATCTTTGCTATCCGTATCTCTCACGACGAACCTTTTATTTAGCACAGCAGAGTTGCGAATGCGAGTACAAATCCCGATTGACTGAAGTTTCGTATTATCCCAGACGCTGATTAACCTATTCATGCATCCAAAAATAGTGCGTCAATTAACTTTTTTGCGGCTGTACCATTCATGTGCCAGGAGAACTTCGGAATACGTAAGTGAAAATCGTAAGTGGCAAGTGGGATTTTTGCTATCTCTAACGCTACCGTTGCTATACCGTATTGTCCGCGGGAAGGAGTCCATAAATCTGAAATCTATTTCTCGAATTTTATATGTATGATTCAAGCGACTAATGTATGTCGGAGTGCGAATAATTAGCGTGACCTCGGCGCTTAAACTTGCGGCTCTGAATTTATTTAGCAAGTTTAACCTTGTACTGAATCACCTTTCTTCTAATGATTCCTAATCCAACTTCAGAAGCATTTCTGCGACGATTTTCGTCTTATTGCAACAGATTTTAACGAAACGGGCTACCCGGAGTTGGACCTTCTCAATTTCCCGAATGAGTCTTTTTTCAGTTGGATCCCATGCACTACATGTATATTCTAAATGAGGCCTTAAAAGAGCGTGGTTACAATGTTCCTTGACTTTGTAGTCACTGCTGCCAACAATTCGCGTCTAATAAATCCCATTTTTTATTTGCTTGCCCGCAGATTTTACGTACGTGGGTGCCCCAAGTTGTCTTTAGTGATTGTAACACATAGGTATTTTACCGTATCAACCACTTCTAGGTCAGATGCAACTTGTTTATAAACGAATTCCGTTGATCTTTTAAAGCAATTTAACCCCGAATGTTCTTTATGATTTAATGACAATCCCTATATTTGACACCATTACAAAATGAAATCTTGATCCATTGCAATTATTAAACAATCCTCATTCCCCAAATATCTCCGGATAATTTTCAAAAATGCTTGCGGCGGCTTGCGGGGTATTAAGTAGATGTAGATGTAGAAAATATTTATCCTTTTTTCCCCGTGTTTTCTTAAGAGACCTTGTCTATCGAAGAAAAAGAGAAATCCCCAATGTTTTCTACTATTCCAGTGAGCGTGATCACCGTGATTCTGTAAGGCAATGCCATCGAGAGCTGACTTAATTCGCATCATTCGAGAAGATATTAATATATTAGAGACCCTAGGATTTAAAGAAGAGGAACCCTACCTTCGCGTCAGCGGTCCCTAATCGAAAACAGATTCCCGTACAGGAATCGGAATGCCACAAAACATTTCTATTCTTCTTCCCCGAGAATAGACCCCGGACTCCAGGCGTGTTAGGCCTTAGTGCACCACACCAATCCCGAACTCCGAGAGTTCCAGTTTACGCGTAATTCAACGACGGCATCTGTCCTATGGCATAATCTGCGGATTGGTTGTATTTACGACGGAACCGTCAACGAGTGCTGTCGAAGTTGGTGATTCATTAATACAGAAAATTTCATTTACAGCAGGAGTAGAAAATGCCGATACTCCCACGAACAATTTATTGCCAAGCCCTTAGTCTTTTTTGGTTACTATACAAACAACTGGAATTTGTTTCAGCAGAATACGGCTGGTGATTTTGAAGTGATTTTTTTCTTACCACGTGATTGCGAGGGAGTACAGAAAGAGAGGTAAATACGAGTGATTACGAAATAGATCTCCGTCCACTGTATAAAAAAAACCATTTGTCTCTCACTTGTTTCATGCAGTTGCCGCTCCAACCATTGGCGACGTTTCTACGCTCGTGGAGACTAAGGATTGAATTACGCGTTGCATATTGAATCAAACGGAAAAGCATGCGTGTAATTAACGTCCATTCTGATGTCAGAATTTGCAGCTATTATTCAAACGAGAGATTGTAAAACACTTTTTACGCCAGGAGGGAGTAAATGACAAGTGTAAACCACCAAGCATACTTAATTGGAGCCAAATAATAACTCTTTTGTATTTTAGAAAAAAACGGAAATTATATTTTAGCTAAAAATAGACGAAGAATGCTTTACCTCCATACAGAATGGTCCGCATTATCAAGTCCTGGGCGCAAAAACATTGATTTTAGAAACTGCCACCCAACAGCTTGGTTGCCTAACTGAGTCGATCTTTTTCCTACTGACCGGTCGCCCTCGGATTCAAGTCGTGGGCGGCAATTTTAGACAATCTCATTAAAAACCCGAGTAGTATGATTTCCTGGTTACAAACCATAGGTGGCACAGGGAAATAACTGGCTCCCCCTTCCTTATATGTGCCATTTTCATACACCTTAGGGCTTGTTTGGGATATGCTCTACCCCCACCTATCAAAACCAGACTTCGGATTGGATACTATTAAGACAATAATGAGTGCTTTGAAATTTCAACTATAATTAAATCAGTACCAAAACTGACAGTATTCAGTTACGATTCTAGATTGTGTATCAAAATTATACTTCTAAGTAATTGTTTATCATGGATTTTACACTGGTTGAAGAATAACAGCGTTTAATTTATTCAATGATAATGAGAAAAACAAATTTGCACTTTTTACATTTTATTCGGGATTTTATTACCTTTCTCTAAATTAGATTTTATTCATAGAGGCCACGTACATCAATACCTGCTTCAATTATTAAAAAAACACATGAATAAAATAATTTACTGCCTAATTCATGGGATGGGAGAACTAGTAGATATACTTCAAATATCACTATAATAAAATCTATGGTGTGTCAACGTCGAGAGAAAAAAATCTAATGAAAAAAAACAATAATTATGCATTAAACAACACAATTATTACAATAGTGATTCTCAATCTTGTGATTCTATTTGTAAGAAGTTGAAACCGTTACAGAAAACCTAACTTAAATCTAATTAGGAATGCCAACTTGAGAAACATATGAAAATTGAATTAAGTTCTGTTCATCATACATCGTCGAAAATTCCCCAACTAGAGTGAATGCTTGAAATCAATCTTTAACATATGCACATTTCGTTGCATTCTCCACGATGCGTGCCATCGGATTTCAATGGGTATTTCAGATTGCTCCGCGTTTATTGCTACCATGAAAATGTTCTACCGAAAAAAAATAAACATTTAGATCGCGAAACTAACGAACATTTCGAACCTCATCCCACTTTCAAATGAATAAAAATGCATCGGTATCAATGACGCTGCCAAATCACTGGGCACCGGACGAAGACGAATGACTGTGGAAGTGCCCACCCGAGCAGACCCGTCATTCCTCTCCCCCGCTGCCCCTCTTCCCACCCCGGCCACTTCGCCGGGATGAAAATCGAACCAGGAGCGGGCAGATGGCGCGTCGCGTCGACTAATTCGGTGTTAACGTCGAAGCTGCCAGTTTGATGACGTTTTCAAAGTTATAATAGAATGCAAATTTTATCCTGGGCGCCCGGACCCCGAAACATCCCCCTCCCTCGAGGAGAGGGCGAAGTATTCAATCTTGTCGAACGAATAAATCCGTGTAAACATGCAGCGGACGGGGCCGAGGGAGGAGACAGAGAGACCCGGTACACCCGTGCGGGGCGACGTGCGGGAGGTGTGGGGAAAGGGCAAGGAAGCGGGATGGTAGAAGTGCATCCATTCGGGAACCGGGGACCCGAGAGGGGCAATGCGGGAGGTGGCGCGGGTGGACGGCATGCATACTGCGGGCGGAGGGAGTAAAAATATAAATTTTCCGTAACGACGGTTCCGAAACATAGGTTCAAGCGCGCGGGTGTGGAGGGAGGGGGAGGGGACGTGGGTCTTAACCGCGGCGGCTGCGGCTCTACCAGGCGGCACTCGTTCAACGCGCTCTCGCCCGAAACTCGGCCCCCGCTAGCCCACGGCTGAGGGCGACGTGGAGCGAACCTTACAACAACCCCCCCCCTCAATTCTTTCTTTCTCTTCTCTTTTTTTTGCCCGGCGGCCTCATCGATCAAAGCCACGAAGGCATGGAATTCGTTATTTCTTCAATTAATCCGTCTGGCGATCAATCATCCTGCCGCAAACTATTCATGGAATCGACCTCTCGTGCTCCTCACAACTCCTTCATTCCACGGACGGGAAAGAGAAGCCGTGGAATGGGAAGGAGCAGAGTGGAAGAGAGAGAGATGATGGGAGTTGGCGGGATTGAGGAAGGAGAGAGAGGAGGAGGGGAACGTATATGCGAGAATGACGAAGGAAAATACAGTATGGAGATGGGTAAATGATAGCTGATCGCGAGGGAAGCGACTATATAAAGCCTCTTCTGAAATAAGGAAAATATTGGCAATTTTGATATGTCTATGATATGATGAAATCCAATGTAGTTCTCAAATAAATCGGGGTATTTGTTAATTGCACCCTATCAATGCAGGCATCGCACTTCATTAAAAGAACTAAATCTTAAACTTCCTACAGACTTTAGGTTGCACTTGAGATTGCAATGCTAGAAATGTCACGCCTATTCTCAGCAATGATTTGTTCAAATCTGTAATCCAAGTAGAGTTATTGTTTATATTATTAGAGTTGAAACAATTCTTACTACGTCAGATCAGGTCCAAAATGAATCTGTGAATATTATTGACAGTTAAAACATATAGATTATTAATAGTGAATAATAAATCTTATCAGCAGACCTGTTAAAGACTAAAGTTATAGGTTTAATCACAAAAAGTATATCCTACCCTTAACATGCAAAAGTAAAAAACCCAAATGCCACCAACGTGCGCCCGATTATGCAAAGGACGGGATCCCTCATAAATACGTGAAAGCATAGGGTACCAATTATGTGTAGCATACTCAAGCAATGCGAGGAAATATAACTGCTAATAATTCTAACGTTCTGAAAATAAGTTTGAAATTTAAATATTAGCACTATGTACACTGAGTGGGAAAAGAGCAATTTAACAAAAGAGCACTTTAACAAAATATGTGGAATAAGAATTATTATCATTAGCAGCAGCCTAGAGAGTAATGGTACGTTTTGGATGGATCCAGGAAATATAAACAGCTATGCTCCTATGCACTGAGTAACATGACAAAAACGTTCTTTAAACCACAGATATATATTAAAATAACTCTTTCTTTATTTTACACGGAGGAAAAAGAATAAAAACCACCACAATTATCAACCCGGAGTTGTTTTCACACGTTAAGCTAGAGCTAACCTAATACTAAACCCAAGAGCAGGTTAAAGTTACTATAGAAATGTTCATTTCTCTGTGCCACCTATGGTTTTCAGGAAGATCTGGTTACGAAATATTGCACTGTTTGGATGAAGCTGAGGGTTCCCAAAGGAGGCACCGAAAAAAAGCCCCGGGCCCCCACGTCAAGAGTCCTGCGCTCTATCCATTGACTGCGATGTGCCCTTGGAATGGAAATATACACAAATATTTTTTTTTTATCTTTGATACTAGGTGATTTATTTTGAATCACGATATTTAATCAACAGAACCAAATATCCAGCAAAAATTTCCTCTGCTCATGGCTCTAATTGCCGGCCTAAAAATCCACCGGGAGGGAATCCCGACCGATATCACAATTCATTAATGAATGATGAACTATCCGGTTATCAATAAATTACATGTAGTGCTTCATGGATAAAGATGAAAAATTTATTCCCATAAAACAAATAATTAATTTACTATCTGGCCATTATTCTGAGGTATTTTCAATAATTTGGCATAGTTTTGCGATCTATGTCTCTAAAAACATGAATTGCTATAAAAAATTAAAGCAATTCACTATTGCATTAGACATTAATCTGAGCTATTATTTACAATATCCAGCTACGGTAAACCATCATAGGATTTATATCTATCACTAATTCAGCTCCTAGTTACCCCAAACTCCTAAAAGTTTATTGTTATTTGGCAATTGATTTACCGGAACGAGGTATCGTTTCAATCCGGGCTCAATTTTTAATGACTCAAGCCCAACGACGTGTTTGGTCAAATTACTCTGCAACTGATCCGAAAGTCAATACCATTTTATTCGCAATATTCAGAAAACGAAGACGCTCTAGGAAATTTTAAAATCAGTTAATTAAATGTTGGATGGTATTATATTTCATTACCAATGAACTAGAAAACCTAGAAGTTGGCACATGCGGACAGAATAAACGTCCCGGAGTAAATAGTCAAGTATATTCTATTAGATAATCCCATTAGATCGCGCTAAAAAGATGCTGCTTGGATGAAAATGGCTCCGCACTTCCTAATTGTACAAATACACACTCGGGCTTTCTCCTCGACGTTGGCGGATGAGATGATAAAATTCTCCAGAGTTGCGTATGATAGCGGGAAAAAATTTGGGAGGCCAGCTCTAAGGCTGATATAAGCGCTGTTCCTTTTTTATTTCTCTTCCAGGAATCAGCTGAGTTCGGATTCCAGATACCAGAGTATCGGAGAAATCCATGAAGCGCACTCGTACGCTTTTAACTTTTTTTCGGCGTCCGTCCAAAGCGAAGATCCCTCCAAATTGAACAATGCCTCGGTATCATGCGACGGGGCAATATGGGAAGGCGATTAATTTAATGCACCCCGTAAAGTGTTCAATTAGCTCAGTTTTGCCCTGCTGGCCCGCTATCCTTTTTTATTCGCACACTAGAGGCCGCATTGCGGTTTTAAATCTAGATAACAGACCGGATTAATTAAGAGTTCCTGACATTCGAAATAAAATTTACTGATACGAGAGACGATTTTTTAAGAGCACCGCAGATAAATAAAATTATATGTTCTTGTCTGACAAGAGTTAAAATTCCAGTGTGACGCAAAATGATAATTCGAGTAAATAATTGGAATAAATAATATTGAAAGAAAAAGCACGATAAACCGTAGATGAATCCGAGAAAACAGTAAAATAATTACAGTAATCCTCCCGAAGGTTGATTTGATGTGTGAGGATGGAGCTCACCTAAAACTGATTCCAACGGCATGCGATATTCAAACATTAGAGTTGGAGGGGGCCAGTTCCTATCCTTGTGCCTTCTATGGTTTCCCAGGAAAATTTGGCACCCGGAAAATCACACTTCTTAGGAGAAGCTGGGAGGGCCCAGAGGGGTGCTCGGGAATCGATTCCGGCCCCTCCGGCCTGGAGTCAGTGTTTTCCACTGAAATATCCCTTTTTATAATTTTTTAAAGAAAAAAAGACCTTTGCAGCAGATTAGATAAACAAACAGATCACTGCAGCAACCTTTTCATTTGGAAAAAATATGAAATATGACCATTCAGTGAAACTCTGTGTTACATCTCGTACCTATAATGCAAATTTTTAACGACTGGAGGAAATCACTCCAAAGTAGAGGAATTATATATAAGTTTACATTATTGCCTGTGGTCAAGGGACACGAGCTATGGTGCCTCCAAATTAACAGAAGTCGTTGTACGTGTATCTATATATGTATGTATGTATATATATATATATACATATATATATGTATAAAACCATAAACACAGTAATCAACCCGAAGGTCGGTTTAGTAGGTGATGGTAGAGATCACCCAGTACTATGCCCTATACGGCGTGTGGTACTCACACATCAGGGTAGGGGGGCCAATTTCTTTCCCTGTGCCGGTTATGGTTTCCCAGGAGGATCTGGTACCCGAAAAATCACTTAGCTTGGGTGGAACTGCAGGTGCCCAGAGTGTAAATTTCACACGCCGGTCAGTAGTGTCCAACGCTCTACCCCCTGGACTACCCCGACCCACATATATATGTATATATATATGTATATATATATATATATATATATATATATATATATATATATATATATATATATATATATATACATATATATATGTGTGTGTGTATATTCACAGTAATCAACTAGAAGGTCAGTTAATATGTGATGGTTGAGTTCCCTCAGTACTAGGCCCGACGGCGTGTGAAATTTACACATCAGGGTAGGGGGGCCAGTTGCTTTTCCTGCGTCAGTTATGGTTTCCCAGGAAGATTTGGTGCCCGAAAATTCATATAGCTTGGGTGGAGCTGAGGGTACTCAGAGAGGCTTGCCTGGGATCTGAACCCGGGCCCTCCAGTTAGTAGTCCAACGCTCTACCCATAGACTACTCCGACCCACGGACATACGTGTACATATACACGCATACAAACATATACTGGCAACTAAATCTCGTCTTTAATTATTAAAAAATAATGAATATATCTACGTTCGATTAAATGTTTTCGTAAGAAGGGGTTCATACTAGAATTTTAAGCAAAGTTTCTTGTGGTGTTTCATTTCCAACTTTAAGCTTGAACCGCTGAGAAATATGCTTACGAGAGATAGACTATGCTCCTATCTGCCAACTGTGAACCCAACAATTTGCAACTAATTAAAATTTCCACACCAAACTTGAATGCGAATTTGCAGGATTAGTACTTTATAACAAAGCCATTTCTCACAAACGTGAAATATAATTGATAGCACCTAAGTTTCAACCAGTCTATCACCTTCAAATGGCCCTAAACATTAAGCTTGCATTTACGTCCACTAATTCCTCCTTATTATCCATACCGTTCTATGTTTCAAATCGCACCGGTGTCAGCCAATCCGCAAATTCCATTCTCCTCCGTGCGCTTTTAATCCATCCTTCCCCATACATCCTTTCCTTCCTTCCTACTACGCCAGATATCTCACCTTTAAATGTAACCACAACTGAATTTACCTCTCCACCAAACCTTTAGTCTCCCTTCATCTCCTGAATTCTCTCCTCTCCTCAATCCTCCCAAACCACCTCCAGCGTGTAATCCCCTCTTTTCCACTACAAACAAGGTATAAACTCGTGACTTTACATAACGATACTTCGCTCCATGGTCCACCATTTGTAAACTACTGGCTCCAGTTGTATATATTCTTAGTTTTTCTATCTCACATGTTGCAGCTGGAAATGATTATTTCGCTTTCACCACAAAGAAGGAAGGAATGCAATCCATAGTAACATTTTCTCTGTTAGTGTGCTTCCCGGTTCCTGATCAGAACAGTTCGAATTTTGTAAAAGGATCAAATTATGAGGAGAAAATGAAATAATGCTTGCAGCTATAGAATTATAACTTATGCCCTAAATTATTAGTACATTAAAATTAAAGGAAAACAGTAAGTAGAATTTCAAAATGAAAGAGGAAAACTGGGTGCTGGACATAATAGAAGATAGCTTTCACAAAGCAACCCTTGAATTTCTTGCACAGTATTATGTGACCTATTGTAATTCACGATATAGTGAAACTCAGTAACATAATATGAGCATTATCATTTAAAAAGCTTATGTCTCGCGTGTGAGTACTAATATATTGCTACCTTAGCTTTTTTATAGTTATGAGATCATTTATACCAATAACTAAGTGTAGGAAAATAACGCATGACCAAAGAATAATTTAATGAAACCGGGCTGCTCTTAATTGGTCGACGTTTTTTAAAGAACTCTAACCAATATGGAATATATTCGAGTATATTTCACACACGTTACATAATAGATTTAAGATTGACCGTTGAATAATCAGATACAATCCGATCATACTTAAAAAATTATTATATGCCACAATGATGTCATAGAAGAATCCCTAATTATATTCTTCTTTCCTATCGCCTTCAAACATAAATCATAGAACCCACCCCAAAGGATCTCTATCCAATTTCTTTCACACTGTATTCTCGAACTGTTTATCGTCGACTCTTACTCAATTTTTAATCATTAAAGGGTTAAATGTTGGCGGAGGGAAAAGCGAGTATAATGGCATCGATTTCGTGCAAATACGGCCGTTTGTTTGTCCGTCCGTCATTCCCACAACTCTCCACACTTCCGCTCATCGAGCGTCGACTTCCCTCCCCGCAAGCAGCCCTCCGCTCCTCCTTCCCCCCCCGAACGCCTTCAAAACAAGACCTCTCCTCCTCGGGTGCTGGGTGGGTGTGGGCGACGCTTACACGCCCCGGCTCTCGTCGCCTCCATCGACTCCCACACCCCCACCTTACCCCTCGCGGCGTGCGAAGCTTTCCTCCCTCACGACCATCTCGGTGCCACCGTGGCCCACCCAGGACTCCTTCCTCCACCCCCCACCCATTACCCCATCCGTTCTCCCGCCCCCACCTCACTATCCCAACCACCCCCCTCCCCGCCCTCGGTCCGACATCTTTCGGAACACCCCGACGAAACCCACGTCAATGATTGATGAGTCGCGGGATTGCGTCGATTCTATTCATCCCCCCTTCCCCCTCACGCTCCTCTTCTGCGAACCCCTTTTTGCCCGTTTCCCAAAGCTCAGGCCCCCATCTCCCATTCCACCCTTCCCTCTCTTTTCCCCCCCCTTCAACCCTTACGCTTTCGCGAACCCCCTATTCGGCCTCCCTCCTGCCCCCTCCATCTCCTTCCCAGCCCTCCCTTCCCTTCTAGCTCTCGCTTCCCGTCCTGCCTAAACCGTCCTTCCCCTCCCTTGCCCTCCTTCATCCACGTTCCTCCCCGAGCTCTACACGGACTTGAGCGGAACTTTTTCGCCCTCCCCCCTATTCCACTCTCCCCTCGCCATCTCCTGCCCTTTCTCCACTTCCCTTCCCTCAAACTTCGCTCCCGTTGTCTCTCTTCGCCCCAACCCCGGTTCATTCTTTCATCTTCTTATCCTTGGCGGCTGCTTCGCGCCTTCACTCCCTCCCGCGATTCGATAACCGTGTGGGTGTGTGAGCCAAGGAGATTGAATGGTGAAGTAAAACGGTTCGCGAGTTCCTCGCGACAAATTCCTGCGGATGATGTCCCACGATGATGACCTCCCTTTGGTTGAATTTTTCAGGTTCCTATGCAAGCGCGGAGAGAGGGAATCGGTGTGATCCCAGCAGAGAGATAATAGCGTCTGCCGTACGAGAAATTTTCTTCAATCGGAATGCTCGATTATCAAATCTTGTTTGTTTATACCATGACGATATTCTTTATTGGTTAATTATTTCTTACCTTGGAACAGTAGCGAATGATATTCCTTCGAATGATTGACTGATGATCTTATCTACATACTATTTTTAAAAATTTAATTGGCCCGTGTTGTTAACATTTATACAGTGAGATTTGGTTATATGTATCATGTCATTGAATATTGTTGCATGTAAGTAATTTCTTTCGTGGGATTAAAGGTTTTCCCGATTATGATAAAGTAATATTTTAGTAGAAGTGATATGATTGGAAACGTGCATACATGGTTGGTGACCTTAAGACCCTCCTAGGGCCCCGGCAGCCGGGGCCACACGACCTTGAAGCGGCTTGCATGGATGTAGATGATATTATTAGGCAGCGTTGAGCAAGCATAGACAAAAAATTAGGGTCTAATAAATAAACACGACAGTGTTTGCCACACTCACTTTTCAACCCATAAAAATGAGTGCTCACTATCTACGAGGGTTATCCGGAAAGTAGTACCCGTTCGTGCCGCATGCTGCTGCAAGTGCTGACGACGCGAGTAGCCGCTGGACGAGGTCAGATAGCTTCAGTGGCTTGTCTGCCTTCCCTGAGCCAAGTTGCGTGACGCTAGCATTGCCTGTGTTGTTTCTGTGATTGTTTACAATGTTTAAAAAAATTGAGAACGCCGCCAGTTGTGAAGTGAGGGCAGTGATTAAATTCCTCAATGCAAGAAACGTTCGCCCATGTGATATTCATCGCCAATTAAAGGAGGTGTATGGAGACAATGTAATGGACGAGTCGTCTGTTCGGCGGTGGTGTCGCAACTTCAACATGGGGAGGGAGAACACACACGACGATGAGCGTTCGGAGAGACCGTCTGTCATTACAGACCAACTGGTGAGCTCAGTTGACGAATTCGTGAGGAACGATCGGCGCGTCACAATTGATGACATCTGTGAGCATTTTCCCAATGTTTCTCGAACAATTGTTCATGAAATTGTTAAACACCATCTGCATTATACAAAAATTTGTGCAAGATGGGTCCCTCGCGTATCTCAATGAGCTGGCGGCGAAGGACTATGCAGCAGGAATACAGAAACTTGTCACACGTTATGACAAATGCCTTAATTTGCTTGGAGATTATGTTGAGAAGTAGTTTAAAGTATCCTCTTTCAAATAAAATTTTTTATGTTTGTTAATATTTACTTTTGTGTCTTTATTTCACGAACGGGTACTACTTTCCGGATGACCCTCGTATAATGAAACATTTTATCAGTTGTTGGATGGCTTTCGTGCTGCATCCTGGGGTGCAGTTGTTTGTTGATTAATGGCATATGTGTTTGCATGACTGTTGGATGAAGGGAGTTTTGCATGAGTGTGTGCGCTGCTATGGGTGTAATTTTCCATGTTGTTGTTTTGCAAGTGGTATTGCTCCTTTTTACCGTTGGTGATCTAACACCCCCCGCCACACGCCCTTGCGGCGGCTTGCGGGGTATTATGTAAATGTAGATGTTGTTAATTGGGTAATCTAAAAAATATAGCCAATTTGACTCCAGAGGCATAATGATATGGCTAAAATGAATATAAATTTAGAAGTCATTTAGCTATACTTTCTTGAGATTTTTAATTCAAAATCATAATATTGAAACGAATGTATTACGTAATACATTCTCCCTTGTCTATTCGGTTTGTCTATTCTTATGCACCTATGTTTGCCTAGTAGTCAATGTGTTGTAAACTCTGAAATATCGTCATAATGCTTTTCTACATCTACATCTACATAATACCCCGCAAGCCGCCGCAAGGGCGTGTGGCGGGGGGTGTTAGGTCACCAACCGTAAAAAAGAAAAATACCACATGCAAAAAAAAACAACACGGAAAATTACACCCACAGCAGCGCACACACTCATGCAAAAATCCCTTCATCCAATACTCATGCAAACACATAAACCGCAAAACAACTAAAAAACTGCACCCCATGATGCAGCACGAAAGACATCCTACAACACGGAAGCCAGGACACAACAAGCAAGAAATTGAAACATCACTACCACATGAAAATGCACCACGAAACACTCTACCCCCAAAGATTCTCTAAATGGCAGGGAATGGGACCCAACGTTGCAGGTAGCAGGAATTTGCCCCCGCGGAGAGGGACGAGGGATTGAAAGGGAAACTTAAAAACAGATAAACAGAACATGAATGAAGTCATTCGGAAAGAATGGGTTATTATAGCAAAACACATAAGGTTAGTGGAAGAGCATGCATTTAAATACAACTAATTATTTTTTGGACGCTGAGGGTGGCAAGTGGAATTTTTGCTATCTATAACCCTGCAGTTGCTATCCCGTATTGTCCGTGGGAAGAAGGAGTCCTTGAGTCGGCTAGTTCTGGCATCGATTTCCCGAATTTTATATGCATGATCCAAGCGACCAATGTATGTAGGAGTACGAATAATATGCGAGACCTCGGTGCTGAAACATGCGGATCTAAATTTATTTAATAATTTCAATCTTGCATTGAATCGTCTCTCAGCCAATGATTCCCACCCCAAATCCATGAGCATTTCGGTGACGCTTTGCGTTTTATCGTAGGAATTTTTTACAAAACGGGCTGCCCGGCGTTGAACCTTCTCAATTTCCCGAATGAGACCTTTTTCACTCGGATCCCACACGCTGCATGCATATTCTAAATGAGGCCTTACAAGAGCGTAATAACAACGTTCCTTGACCTTCGAGTCACTTTTTCCAACAATGCGTCTAATGAATCCCAATTTTTTATATACTTGACCGCAGACTTTACGTATGTGAGTCCCCCAAGTTAAGTCTTTGGTGAATGTGACACCTAGGTATTTTACCGTATCAACTACTGCTAGGTCACCTCCAGCTAATTTGTAAGCAAATCCCGTTGATCTTTTAAAGAAATTTACCACTGAACATTTATTATAATTTAGAGTCAATCCCCAGTTAGAACACCATTTAGTAATGCAATCTAAATCCTGCTCTAGAATAAAACGATCCTCATCCTCAGATATCTCCCGATAGATCACCGTGTCATCCGCGAACATCCTAATTTTACTTTTCACTTCGCGGTTCAAATCGTTAACAAAAATCAAGAAAAGCAACGGCCCGATCACACTTCCCTGAGGTACCCCCGACGTGACTCGAACGCTGTCGGAACTAGCGCCATCAAGGACTACCCTCTGTTCCCGCTCTGAAAGAAAATCTTTAACCCAACTTATGGCGCCCTTGTTTATACCCGCGACCTTTAATTTATGAATGAGTTTACCGTGTGGGACCTTATCAAATGCCTTTTGAAAATCTAAGAAGATGGCATCCACTTGCCTACCTCTCTCACCCGATAAAAGTAAATCATGTGTAAATAATCCTAATTGGGTCTCGCAGGAGCGGGTTTTCCTGAATCCGTGTTGATTGTCACTTAAAAAGTTAATATTGTCAAGGTGTCTCATTATTGAACTGTCAATTATGTGCTCTAAGATTTTGCAACAGATAGAAGTGAGAGATATAGGTCTGTAATTACTGGGATCCTCCCTGTCACCACTTTTAAAAATAGGCGTTATTTGCGCGGTTTTCCAAATCTTAGGTACTTCGCACTCTGTGAGGGATTTGTTAAATATAAATTCAAGGTACGGGGCAATGTTTGGAGCTAAATGTTTTATCACCCTAGCTGGTATATTTTCGGGACCCGGGGATTTGTTGGGTTTAATCTCGTTAAGCAATTTTAGAATTCCTTGTTGGTCCACTGTTATTTTTTCCATGGGTGGAGTATGTATTGTTTCTTGGAGATATGCGGTGGCAACATCATTCGAGAAAACGCTTTGGAAGAATGAATTTAAGATGTTAGCTTTATCCTCACTGTCTGTATGAATTATGTTGCTACAATCCTACATCATTCTCTCTCTAGCCCTCAACCTGAGCGGACCTGCCTACTGAGCGCTCCTGGTAACCGGTTTGACCCACCAGAGACTACCTGCCTGCCACCTCGATTCTTGGTGCTTTTGGTTTTAGTGAAGTGCAGTGTAGTGTCAACGTATACGTTGCTTCGTTTATATAGTTTTCGTTTTGTGTGTGGTTTGTTAACCTGTGTGTGGTAGTAGTAATTTATTTAGTGGATTGTGGTGGTTTTTGTCCTTCGACTCTGATTGGTGACCGGTGAGTGCTTTCCTTTTTCTTTCTTTTGGTCCTCTGAAAACCAGACCTTACTCAAGCATCGTTTTTTCCACTTAGGCTTCATATTCAATTCCAAATCGTAACTTATTGTTTGAGCTAAAGTTAGCTAACCCCTTCTAGAAATTTTAGCATAGTGTATACAGGTTAGCTTTTGTTGGGAACTTGGTAATTAAATTAGGATGGCTTCATCCAGGTCCCCTGTTGCTATGCTCGAAGGCACTGGCGAATGCGCGGCTTTAAGGGCCCGTATCGTCATGCTGGAGAGAATGGTGCGGGAGCTTCGATCGGAGATCGCCGGCCGGAGGGCTCCCCTCGGGAGAGATGGTGCTCAGGGTGGGAATTCGAAAACCCGCCACGCCCATAGGGGTGCACGGATTCGTCCGAATGCAACACGTGGCTGGGCGATTAGAGACCTACCCCGTGTCCCATCTCTCAACGAGGGAGTGTCTCACGTCCATAGGTCGGACGATTGGAGGGTCGTCTCTCGGGGCAAGGGGAAGGTAACGCTGCGGCGAGGATTGGACTCTGCGGAGGCAGATACCATCCCCGTCTCCAACAGGTACCAGGTGCTGTCGGATGACAGCACCACCGTACCTGCAGCCCCTATCCCTACTCCGAGGGCACTGCCTAGGGTAAGGCATCAGCGGTCGGGGAGGGAGGGAACCGTTATATTAGGTAGTTCAAATGTCCGGCGTATAATGAACCCGTTGCGCCGCAGAGTCCAACAGGAGGGAGGTGTTGGATTCTTGTCGTCCTGGTGTATACCGGGCGGCGGGGTACCCCAGGCGACGCTGGCGGTGAAGGCGGCCGTCAGTAATACGGGCTGCTCCAAGCTACGCATTGTGGCTCATGTCGGGACAAACGACGCCTCGGAACGTGGATCTGAAGAGATCCTGCGCTCCTTTAAGGAGATGCACTCGGAGGTGAAACGAGTCGAGGCAGAGTTGAAGGTCCCAATTAAATTAAGTATATGTAGTATTGTGCCGCGTTCAGACCGCGGAAGGCTCGTTTGGAGCCGCATTGAGGGTTTAAATCAGAGATTGCTGGGATTTTGCCGGGGAATCGGAGCGGACTTCGTTGATCTGAGGCCCGTCCTCTCATCGTGTCGGGTACCCCTTAATCGCTCCGGGGTCCATTATACTGCCGAGGCATCGCAGTTGGTAGCGCGTAGGTTACACGAACACGTGTCGAGGGTTTAGCATAGCTGGTAGGCAAGAGCGTAGGTCATATATTGGGAAAAATAAAGTAGAATCCAGCGCTTTTTGTCAATTCAGTTCAGGTAATGCCTCTCAAATCCCCAAAAATATTGAACAAACAAGCACTTGCGTTAAAACAACATATAACCCACGTAAATTTAATAAAATTGGTGCCTCTACATACATAACAGATAGCAATGCAAGTGAATGTAATTCTTTTGTCTCTGTTCACCACGAATCGTCTCAAAACAGTTTTGTTAGCGTACATAAAACCGAAAAACAAGAAGTTATTAGCCATATTAAAATTATAACATTAAATTGCCGTAGCATTAGAAACAAAATATCGGATATTGAACATATTTTTGTCAGTACAAACGCAGACATAGTAGTTGGAACAGAAAGTTGGCTCACGGGAGATATAGCAAACAATGAGGTTTTTCCAAACGGCTTCACAATTTACAGAAGGGACAGACCAAATAGGTTGGGTGGGGGAGTATTCATTGCAGTAAAGTCACATCTTAGTAGCCAACGATATGAACGCGACGTAGATGACATAGAAAGCGTTTGGTGCAACATTAAGGACTACAACGGCAGAAGCCTATACGTGTGTTCATTTTATAGACCCCCAGATTCTAACACAGATGTCCTACACAAGCTCGACGAACAAATATCCACTATCAGCAGCAGACAAAGCAACAGTATTACTATAATCGCTGGTGACACAAATCTACCGTCAATTGACTGGGAAAACTACTGCGTGGGAAAATCTGCCAAAAACAGAGATTCATGCCAAGAACTCCTTCATATATTCACAAAACACTCCTTAGAACAAATAGTTAAATCACCAACACGGGGCCAAAGCATACTAGACATCTTTGCGACTTCTATGCCCGAAATCATTACTAACATTGAAATAATAGACGGAATCAGTGACCATAAGGCTATTCTTGTGGAGTTAAAAACTAAGTTCGTCAAAATAAACAAAGAAAAGCGTAAAATATACCTATACAACAAGGCAAATTTTAACGGACTAAGAGAATATTTAAAGATAAAATTACCGGAATACAAGACAAAAACACTGACAACAAATACAGAGAACACTTGGAATTATTTCTTAAATATTTTACGCGAAGGAATAAAGACGTACATCCCGTCCAAACTCAAATGCGACAGTAAGGAACCTAGATGGTACAACGGGGAAGTCAGATCGGCATTAAGAAGGCAAAGAAAGCTACAGTCAAATTTCAAAAAGAGTTTAAAAAGTGACGATATAAGTTTTGTGAATACAACCAAACAGCTACTAAAAGAATGTCGTAGTAAGACGAAAAGTATTATGCGCACAGCACTACACTCTTTTAAATCTAAAATGCTAAGCGAATATCTTGAGGAAAATCCAAAGTCATTCTGGTCCTATGTTAGGGAAATACAGGGTAAACGTCCCACTGTTCACTCTTTGAAGACGGAAAATGGAGAAATCATTACAGATAGCGTGAAAAAGGCAAATATTTTAAACCATTTTTTCCAGAGCGTCTACAACAAAAACACAAACGCACCAAACGATCCTCCACACCCACCCGGGGAACACATGAGCGATCTTACACTGACCAAGCAGGGAATAGTACATCTGCTCCGTAGTATCAAAGCACACAAGGCACCTGGTCCGGAAGAAATACCTGCTAGAATATTAAAGGAATTAGCTGACGACATTGCCCCATTTTTACATATTGTTTTTCTAAAATCGATAGAAGAAGGCTCAGTGCCTCGCGACTGGAAGCTAGCCCATATAACTCCCATCTATAAAGGCGGCGATAGGGATAAACCAACCAATTACCGACCCATTTCTTTAACATCGATCTCTTGTAAAATATTGGAACACGTTATTGTCACTAACATTATGAAATTTCTTGATAGTAGGAAAATACTAATCCACAACCAGCACGGATTTAGGAAAAGCAGATCTTGCGAAACACAACTTGGTCTCTTCATTCACGATATACTTAGATCGGGAGAAAACAACACCCAAGTCGATGCAGTATTCCTGGATTTCAAAAAAGCCTTCGACAAAGTCCCACACAATAAATTGTTACACAAACTTAAATACTATGGGATCAATGAGAAAATAATTAATTGGATTAGGGACTTCTTGTCAAACCGCAAACAAATAGTAGTCATAGATGGGTTGTGCTCAACGGAGAGAGATGTTACTTCGGGCGTCCCCCAGGGAAGTGTAATAGGGCCTCTTCTGTTCTTAATATACATAAATGACTTAAGCACACACGTTAGTAGCAATCTAAGGTTATTTGCTGACGACACGGTGATATACAGGGAAATAAGGAGCCAACTAGATCGCGAGCTACTCTCTAGAGACTTAGACAATATCTCGGGATGGTGCAATAAATGGGGATTAACACTTAATATAGATAAATGTGCAGTTTTGAAATTTTGGAATAAAGGAAGCGAGGAACAGGATATAAACTACAAAATAGAGGGTTCAGTATTGACTACGGCAAATCAAGTTAAATATTTGGGGGTTGTTCTAACACCACGCCTTTCATGGGGAGCACATATCAGGACAATATGCGGATCAGCTTTAAAGAAACTTGGCTTCATAAAACGGGTGGTGGGGAAATGTAATGAAAAAGTTAAAGAGAGGTGTTATTTTGCTCTAGTTAGACCTCATTTGGAATATGCCGCAAGTATTTGGGATCCGTGGGAGAAAATTTGGCAAAAAGAATTAGATAAAGTCCAGAGAAAATTCGCTAGATTTGTTAAAAATTGTTATGATAAAAACACAAGTGTGACAGGTCTCTTAGGGGATTTAGGCTGGGAACCACTTGAAGTGCGGAGAGAACAAGCGAGGCTTAGACTTTTAGAAAGGTTCAGAACAAACGAGTTTAAATATGACACTGAAGGAATTATAATGGCCCCACACTACTTAGGTAGATCAGACCACAAAGATAAACTAAGGGAGATAGATTCCAAGACAGATAGGTACAAATACTCATTCTTTCCCCGAACAATCAGTAATCATAATAGCAAGAAACCGAAGTCACTTTAGAAATATTAAAAACTTTGAATTTACAAGTCGGAACAAAATTAAACACTATAGAGATGTTAGGTATACTTTCAGGTGCATGTGTATGTTAGTTGGTAGTTTGAGTGTTTGCATGTGTGTGGGGTGTAAGTGTTCATGCATGAATGTATGCCATGTTTTTTTTTATATATGATTTTGTCGTTATTGCATGCGATTTTTTTTTATTATTTTTCTTTTCCAAATTATGGGTGGTGTCCTAGCACCCCCCGCCACACGCCCTTGCGGCGGCTTGCGGGGTATTGAGTAGATGTAGATGTAGAATCCCTTAAGCAAGCCACCGTTTGTTTACTCCCATTTACTTCCCTTACATATGACCAGAAAGCTTTGGGGTCAGTGTCCAAGTGCTCGCAAAGTACTTTGCGTTTAAAGTCCAGTAAAGCGCTACGTAATTGTGTTTTGGTTTCAATTTTGGAGGATCTATATGTGTCCCATAATTGTTTATTCTCAGGGGATGATGTGTTCACGCCTGCCCTCTTTACCCTAGAGTGTAGCATTCTCTGCTTTCGAAGGGCTTTTCTAACGTCTTTATTGTACCACCTGGGGTCGCGATTTGCTATAACGTATTTTATAGGTATGAAATCTACGATTCCTTTTTGCATGATATTGACAAATTCTGTCCAAGTTTCTTCCACGTTGACATGACTTAAGCGGGTTTTGAACTCGGGTAGTGAAGAGTTTAGTTGATTGGCAAAGGATTCAAAGTCTGCTTTATGGTAATTATAAATTTTTCTTTTTGGTTTAATGATCTTTTTTATTTCTATGTCCAAGTGGACATTAATTGCTTTATGGTCACTCAAGCCCTCATCAGTTGATACACTAATAATACGTTCAGGCGTGTTTGTAAGAAATAGATCCAATATGTTCTTTCCACGGGTGGGCATGCGTACTGCTTGATGGAGGGAGTTTCTTTGAACCAATTTTATCATGGAATTGCAAGATTCGCGATCGCGGGTCCCAGATTTAACGATATTGTTGTCCCAATCTATACCAGGGAGATTAAAGTCGCCACCAATTATGTTTATGCTGTTATTATATTTACGTGTAAAATTGTAAATTTGATCGTTGAGGGTGTGAAGTGTTTTCAAATCTGAGTCTGGAGGTCTGTAGAAAGAGCATAAATTTATGTTGGGTTGATTGGTCCGTATTAAGGTGCACCAAACACTTTCTATGTTATTATTTTCAAATGAAACTTGCCTGCTTTCAAAATGACTTTTAACTGCCACGAAAACCCCTCCTCCGGGTCTTGTATCTCTATCGTGTCGGTAAACTTTGAAAGTTGGTTGGATCTTTCTATACCTTCTTTGAATGAATGCTTGCATCTAAAATGACTAAAGGATTACTGATATGTGATCAAATTGGTAAAAGAATAAAACGGGACAGATTTGAACGGATGACGCCGGAGAATCCTGAAGTATTAGAACTAAAATACCTGTGAGGCTATTTGAAGAGCAAGGAAATGGGATTATGGAGACATCCGTCATCCATTCACTCCTCCCGTAGCTTCTTGATTTCGTATTCTTTCTATTTCCATCCCTACTCGGGTGGACCCTCATTTCACTCTTCACTCCCCTACGCCCGACTCCATTTGACCGTGCCTGTGCCCTTCCCGGAGCAATTCCATGCTAGCCCTCCCGTCCCCTTGGAAGCAACGTAAACACCCTCGCTCGTCCCTCGACCTTTTATTCCTCCTCATTTTCACTTTCCCTAAAAATAAAATGATATGTGCAGAGCGGACGCGGAAAAACCAACCTCTTCTCCGTGGGTGGTGAGCGGGGGGGACCGGTAATTCACCACGGGCCCCGGCCGAGTTTGCGCGCTGGACGTACCCTGTACGCGTTTGCGTGGCAATACGCCACGGACCCAACGTCCCCCCCCCCAACCAGAACTCACTCCGCATCTCCAAAATCCTCGTGAATTCACCCTTTTACTATTTTTTTAAAAAGCTTATTCCCCTTGTACTCATTTTACGCTACCGTCCCATCCTTCCTTTTCTTTCCAATCTCCTTCCTTTCATCGTTTCCACTCTCGCGAGCCAAAATGGGGGTGGGGGAACAAACCGAAACTGCGTTTTCCTTTTCCGATGAAGAGGGGGGCTGAGTTTTCTTATTTCCACGCATGAGAATGAGGCGGCGGAGCACGAGGCATATGTGAATGGTCGTTGGTTGTGTGCGTAGGAGCGTAGAAAAGAATCTCTCGGAGGAAGAGAGTGATGAAATGAAAATGTCGAGAGGGCGATAGAGAATTCTTCCCGACGAAAGTGAAGCTTAGGCTACCTATGCCTCATGATGTTTTTTTCTAAATCGAAGTAGAAAAAACTCAACCGATTCCTGTACTCACAATTGTGTATTTGCTGATATCATTAACTAGATAAGGTAAACATTTAAGAAAGAAAGACTCGGAATGCCAATCTTTAAGGAATACATTTAAGTACATATTTTCTAGCTTATGTATTAAGTGGAGGATTTAAATAGACAAGTACTTCACGCCTGAGTGGTCGCTAAAGAAAATATTGTGCCTAATTTGTGGTTACCACAGTATGCTGTTACATGTAACTCTGCGTTGTTTAAACATGCGCATGAATGAGATAAAATGCGTTTATATAAAAAACGAAAAGTAATGCGATTATTTTATAAAATAAGGCATCACTCACGAATGAGGTAAAAAACATCTATCCAGCGATTTATTAAGAGAAGATAACATATGTTTCAGTCATGTGCGCCTTAAGAAAGCCCGCGTGGATTAATAATAAGTAAAGAAAACATGGTGCCTCTGAAGAACAATCGTAAAGCTGGGCATTCAAGGACAGCAAATACTGAAAAATGACTGGGGTCAGAATTTGAATAAAAAATTGTTAGGTGAGGTGAAAAAGACTAATGTCATCTAAATTGACTGATTGCCTGAAAGCTGATTGACTATATCAGTTGATTGAAATAAATACATGCATTTCTGTTGAGAGACCTGAAACAGTAAAAAATACTTTGAGGGAAAATAGAGAAGTTAAAACCATACTTCAGGACTTGGAAGCTCCCGAGGACTGTGGCAGAGAAAAGCTCAATGCAAAAGCTATTTTAAGTTAATATATTTCTGAGAAGATGCAGCCCTGTAGCTTGAAGACCATGAGATAAATTATATTACTGCCAATTGTTACAATTCAAGTGGCCGAATGAGAAAAGTGCATTTCATGGCCCTCGATTCTCTATCCCTCTCGATCTAATTATTCAAATATAGGCATGAATGATAGCCGATGTGAAAAAAAATCGAATGTGAATTCAATATATGTCTAGAAATCGGTGAGCACGAGGACGAGTTTAATATCCTAGACATCCGTCAAAAGTCTGCTCGTACATTCCCACTAAACTATACTATTTTCTATTCAATGTAGTCCTGAATGGGATTCGCATGAATATATACGATAGGTCTCCATGGGTGTGAATAGATATTCATTTGTTAGTTTTACATGGGGTTTTATTATGTTTTACGGGTGGTGATCTAGCACCCCTCGCCACACGCCCTTGCGGCGGCTTGCAGGATATTATGTAGTTGTAGAAAAAGAAATTTGAGAGCGTCTGACCCTTATTGATCAGAAATGGTTAGAAAACAAATAAAAAGAGAGACATTGACATTGCGAAAGATTTAGGGTTCCAAGAGAGGCAGGCGAGGACCGCACCGAGGATTAAATAAATGTTTTGGGGAGAAAAAAATACCTACGAGCGACCTTGGACTGGCACAACTGGTCAAAAAACACGAGCCCAACAAAAAGTGACCCGAAAGGCAAAGTAAAAAGAAAGGGGGTATTATGAAGGAGGTGAGGGAGGAAAACGTGGGAGAGCACTAAATTGTCGAAAGGCCAATAACATGATCGTAAAGGATGGGCGAGGCCGAAGCAAAACATCTGCAGAAAAGCTGATTATGAACTAGATAGATGGAGAGAAAGAGGAAAGAAAAGGGGGAAAAAAGTACAGGAAACCGGATGGAGAGCGGAAAGACAAGGAAGGTAGGAGGAGGGAGACGCGAGGGAGATTGAGAGAGAGAGATAGGAAGAAGATGAGGAGAGGGAGCGACAATGGGAGGGTGGGAAGGAAGGAGAGAGAGAGAAATCTTCCTCCTTTCCCAAACTTCCCCATCCCCGAACCCTCCCCAAGTCTCTACCCCCCCCCCCCCCCCTCTGAAACGCTCTCTCTTTCGGCTCAAGTCAATAACCTGCGCGAGAGAAGATGGGCTCTATGGGCGGTAGTGGGGTGGACCAGGGTTGAGGGAAGGTGGGGAAAGAGAGGGTTGTGGGAGGGGGTAGGGCGGAAAAGGAGGCGGGTATAAGGGGGAGAGAGAGAGAAAGGTGGAAAGAGGTTTCTCGACCATTTTCCTGGCCGTCATCTCATACACGGGCCTCCCCCTTCGGTTCCACCCTCCTTCCTTCCCCTCAAAATTTCCCACAGTCCACCTCCCTCGGACCCTTCCCTCACCCATCCTCCGTCTTCCAAAGATGACAAGCGTTCTATATCCCCACTTCCATCCCCCGATCCCTCCCACCCTCCTTCCCGCCCACGCTCCTTCCCTTCCCGCCCAAGCCCTTCCTTCCCGGCCCCCGTTCCCTCGATACTTTCACCAGTAAACCCTCACACCCCAACATCCTCCATCCTAGTTGCCTTCCCTCCCCAAGACGCCCACCCAGTCGCTTCCTGCGCCTTCTCATCCCCCTTCCCGACTTCCTTTCCCTTCCGCTGCACTAGGTGGGCAGAGAGAGAGAGAGGAAGGGAGGAATGGGGTGGGCAGGACCGCTGCAGAGGTGGGGAGACGTTTCATTAGAGGCTTCAAAAGATTTCGCACTTTGCTTCAAACTTTATGCAGGATGATAAGGAGAAATGTCTTTTAAAAGGGGGTCGGTTGGGAGTGGTCGGGACGTGGGAGGCGGGGAGGGGTTCATAACTCGACGGAAGTTAATTTAGAAAAACGGTTATTGATACTTCAGAATGATGAGAACGGGAGTCAGTCTAACTATCTTCGCCGAAAAAGGAAACTTCTTCTCCGCCATGAGAGATGGAAAGAGTTTTTCGGGGAAGACTAGCGAGGTCTTTTTGTTTTCCGAAGATTTTTGATAAGACGGCGGATAAGTTGCGATAAATAAACCGATAGCCCGGGAATTTAATAACGTTTGGCTTTGAAGGCTGTGTGCCGATAATAAAAAATAAAACTCAATGCTTAACGTAAAACGAATATATTATGACTACCAGAATATTATTTCCATACCAACTGTGGAGTTAATTAGCGGAAAGAATGAAAGCTTTGCGCCTTCATTGTCCGATGATAAAGAAAAAAGGCATTGCAGGCCATTATTTTTTACAATGAAGATTTTTTTTATATTTAAGCACAGAGCAAGTATTTGTTATTTATTATGCGGACGCATACCTATGCATTTAGAAAATGATGTAAACCGCCGTTTTATAACTTTGGCCACTCGTTTTTCTTCTGCCGTCACCTAAAAGGAGCATACCTGCATTCATGAGCTGCTATTACCCTCCTTCAGAAGAATATACTTAAGTGAGACGAATTATCTTGACACCCTCCCGCCCCTGAGCTTTTCATTCCATTTACTTCTACACAACTCCCCACGAAGGCTACATTTCACCACACACCGGCAAGGGCGTTTGGTGGGGAGTGTTAGGACACCAGTCAAACACGTAGAAATATTATTTCATGCATGCATTTGATTGTATACGAGAGTCAATATACAGAGACACTCGAACATATGCATGCCCATACATATGATGTGTTTGACTAGCATATCAATATATGTCGGTCTTTATGTTAACATATTGCAAAGTTTATGTTTAATTTTTGACTGCGCATCTTGAGAGGAAAGAACAAGAACTTCTAGCTGTGACGGTGTCTCAATTACAGTGTTACAAGAAAACTTAGATTTTCTTTACCTTTTGTTTATGTCCTAGTCCTAGCGCTAGTTCTCTCTTTTTGAATCAAGAAGCTTCCAACGTAAATCCTCCAAATTGTATTCCCTTTACTCTAAGGCTCACCCTTTTTCACTTGTTACCTCTCCTGCGTCCCACTTACGCTACTTCGTTACGTCTGTATACTGTGCTTCAATTGTGTAATTGAGTGTGTAACTTCATTAGGCTCTTTATGTCCAATATGTTGAATAATAAATACATACTTTAGTTTTAAATTAATAATTGTCGGGTAATATTATGGATTTGATGAAATCGTTTTTTTCATCCTCTAGCAAATGAGCTTTCAAATATCAGTCACAATGAAAATACGCTTAAAATGTTAATATTAATAAATCAACACATTTTTAATATCTACCTTCTCTTTGAGAATATAAAATTATTATACGTAATTTTAAAGGTGTATCATCGAATGGGAATTAATAAAGATTGCATTATATGTTCAATATATCCTATAAATAACAATAATTTTTTTTCGAGTTTTCAATTCCTATTCTCCAGGGCTAGCGCTCTTAAGTTTAGTTATATCAATCATTTGCTATTCACGCAAACAATTTGTGCTCTGTGCAAAACAGCGAAGAGAAAATCAAACGCTGGCAGTGGCATTTCAAAGGTGTGCCAGAATTTTCACATCATGCCAAGGATGAGACTAAAAAATTAATGCATTCATATCAGGCTCAATAAAATTGTTTGAGGTTCGATCGATATTTTAGTTAAGCGAGTGATTCATAAAGATTAAAATCGAGAAGGATATATATATATATATATATATATATATATATATATATATATATATATATGAGCTTCATTTCACGTATCTGAAATGTTCATCATAAGTATTTAAATTAACTTAGTAGTTTCAGGCAAAACTTTGAGAAAGTAATATATTTTCAAAGAAGAGGCTAACATGGTACTTTTCCATAATTATTACGTATTTCACCCAATTTAACCTCAATAAGATCAAACCTTATTAAATAGAAATTGAAAGTGGCTGTATTTGTTTAAATAAAAACTAAGGATAACCTCATCTTTGAATAGGTATTTAAGTTTTAAGACTTTTACCACAAGGGCAATACATTAAAGATGGGGTCGCATTCACAAGGCGCCCGAAGCTTTTCTCACCTGAATGCAATATTTGGAAAATGACAATTATACAACAAAGTTAATCTCAAAGAAATTCCAGCCAAACATTTTAGTGCAATAGAATAAACTTTAAAAATTTAATGCATAGGTTTAAGTGAGGTGGGAGTGATGGAGAAAAACGGAGAGTAAGATTATGGGTAAAAAATATTTTTCTCCACAACCACAAGAGCGTTTTCTCACTTTCTTGTAATAGGACGGTCAAATATTAGGACAGTAGATTAAACGGTCAGGGTTGAGTCGTGATCTATGGATTTTCGAAAAATCCACTCCCTTATTCATGATACCTCTCAGAGCCTTCCGAAGAGAAAAAAAGGTTCTCTCTGAAGATTTAAGGAGTTTATAAGAGACAGAGAGGGGAAGAAAAACTCAACTCCTTTCACGCTTAAGGTAGAAAATTTACATTTCAATTCTTTGTTGGGCCATAGGAAATGAAAAAAATTCTTCGTTTCAAACTACGAATTTCACGACGCGCAAACGATGTTTTTATGATTGTGGTGGGAATCACAAAATGTACTCTACAGTAACAGATATTATTTTCAGGGTCAAGGTTTCAGAAAACAACTACGTTTTTCCAACTACTGAACTCATTTTATAATGAATGTTTAAGTCCTTTCACGTAATGGACCTAATGTGCCTTTATAATCATGCCTTGGTCTCTTCCCTACTTTTCAGTATTTCTATTTCAATATATGAAATCATCGGTCTAGCACCCGCTATGTTAACCATATTTAGGAATGGAAAATTGTTAGAACTCGGCATAACCAAAGGATTTTACATTATTCGTACAGTATTTTGTCTAACTTAAGAGAGGCTCAAGTCCATTCTCCCCAGCTAATTGTAAAATACAAGGATAGACGTAGAGCATTTATTCCATTTGCATATTAAACCTAAGCACAAATGAAGTTTGAAATCTGAATAGATGAGTGACCATTTAATAGTATTAATAAATACTACATACATTCTCAGTGGTATCGGGCTCAACCTTATGGACATTCGTATTGTATATATATAAGACAAACTTTGAAAATTCATAACAATTTATTTATACGGTGCTACCGGTTACTTTCACTACGGGCTACCAGGTACTTTCTATAGGTACATCTACATCTACATCTACATAATACCCCGCAAGCCGCCGCAAGGGCGTGTGGCGGGGGGTGTTAGGTCACCAACCGTAAAAACGAAAAATACCACATGCAAAAAACAACACGGAAAATTACACCCCAGCAGCGCACACACTCATGCAAAACTCCCTCCATCCAATACTCATGCAAACACATACACCGCAAAACAACAAAAAACTGCACCCCAGGATACAGCACGAAAGCCATCCTAAAACACGCAAGCCAGGACACAACAAGCAAGAATGTGAAACATCACTACCACATGAAAATGCACCACAAAACACTCAACCCCCCAAAGAGACAGTAAAAGGAAGGGAATTCGACCCAACGTTGCAGGTAGCAGGAATTTCCCCCCGCCGGGAGGGAAGAGGGACTGAAAGGGAAACTTAAAAACAGATGAACAGAACACGAATGATATCATGCGGAAAGAATGGGTTATTATAACAAAACACATAAGGTTAGTGGAGGAGCATGCATTTAAGTAGAACTAATTATTTTTTAGACACTGAGGGTGGCAAGTGGAATTTTTACTATCTATAATCCTACAGTTGCTATCCCGTATTGTCCGTGGGAAGAAGGAGTCCTTGAGTCGGCTAGTCCTGGCATCTATTTCCCGAATTTTATATGCATGATCCAAGCGACCAATGTATGTAGGAGTACGAATAATCTGCGAGACCTCGGTGCTGAAACATGCGGATCTGAATTTATTTAATAATTTCAGTCTTGCATTGAATCGTCTCTCTTCTAATGATTCCCACCCCAAATCCATGAGCATTTCGGTAACGCTTTGCGTTTTATCGTAGGAATTTTTTACAAAACGGGCTGCCCGGCGTTGAACCTTCTCAATTTCCCGAATGAGACCTTTTTCACTCGGGTCCCACACGCTGCATGCGTATTCTAAATGAGGCCTTACAAGAGCGTGGTAACAACGTTCCTTGACCTTTGAGTCACTTTTGCCGACAGGTACCTGAAGATGTCACCTTTATGATGAAACTGGTAGTTCCGTATTGATACATTTTTTTTAATGTACAAAGTTTGTCTTATTCCTCTACATACTGTTATATAGTTTGTAAATACACTATAATGATTTCATTTTTGTTTAAAGATAACGAACGAATTCCCCCGTCATTAGAATACGTCTCAGTAAGCCCCGATTTTCTCCTCCCTCTTAGTTCAGCAAGTGCAGGATGAAGTAAGGAAAGCTTCATTTTTGGAAATCAAGTCTCGTCCTTCCCACATCTCCAATTCCTGGAGGACGTGGGTTTATTCCGATGCATCGCAAAGCGTCGCGGGCAGGGAATTGGGGGATATATAGTGAAAGAGGAAAATAGGAGAAGAGAGAGGGAAGAGGGAGAAGATAAAGAGAGAGGTGGGGCTACGAATGGACGGGGAGGAAGGGGGAACAGTTCGGCTGTTGAGGTAGAGGACGGAAGAGGGAGGGTTTTAAGGGGAGAGGAGGATGAGCCAGAATCTGTCTTTCAACGAGAGCACGCACATACACGCACGCGGGCCAATACACGCGCAGTCGGGATCATTCTGGTGCACATAAATACAACAGCCCAGCCCTCCCGCCCCGTCCGCAGACTGCTCCAGCGCTCTCAAACATTTCGAACCCTTTCTCTCCAGATCCACCTCCTCCCTTCAAAACCACCCCCTCCCCGTCGGAACGACGTCTCACCCCCCACCTCATCCTCCTCCTCTCCGAAATGATACCGTGGGGCAATCGGGTGGAAGGGAATCGTGGAAATGTTTGTGAGTAAGGAAGCGGTGCAGACTCATTGATTGAGTGTCTTGGGTAGGGGAGGCGGTGGATGGCCTGGTGGGTTCCCGTGGGGTAGAAGGGGAGGAAGGAAAGGAAAGCTTGAAATGCGGGGTTGAGCGGTGGGGTAGGGGAGGAGTTGAAGGAAGAAGCAGAACGCTTGGGACAATGGTGAAAGGGACACAAGACCTCAATTGGCTCTGTCGCACAAGATACTGGGGGAGGGAAATGCTGGGGAAGAAAAGCGAGAGACAGGGTGGAGAAAGTGGTAAGGGAAAGACGAAGAAAGAATTCCCATTGCTTGTTCGACTGGTTTTCTTTGTAAAACGTCTTAAGAAACGTTATTCCACATTCCGCCTTAGCTACCGACCATCCCCCCTCCGTTCGAATTTTTCGTAAGTACTCGTACATTCCGCTTTCTTGAAATAACACTATATGTTTAACAGTTCACAGCATTTTCCGTTACTCATCTGATGTTTCTTTTAATGGTAAAGGTACTTCTACGTTCCAGCCATTGTCCTTAGAGAAACATTTGGAATAGCAGACTCGCGTAGTTCAGGTTTTAGACTTTTTCAAGTTTGTTGCTACCCCAAAATGAAATCATAAGAGTACACATATCCTCCAAAATTATGCTACGCATATATCATGTCATCTTTCTTTCAAAAGTCCGTTATTTCGTCACTTTTAAAAGAGGAGTAGTGCCATTCAACGAAATTACAATTAACAAAACTCATTAATTTCATCGGACAGGAAATAGGAATGAAAAAAAAAGAGATTTAAATTCAACGTAATTTTAATTCATTCGTAAGAAATAAATAAAGAATGTTAATTAATCCTATTTACGGCAGCATTAAAGTTAAGGAAATTTTTTTAAATGCCCAAAACATCAGGCTCTATAAATATACTTAAGTATTCAACTGCATTTAAATCACTTTTTGAACAGACTGTTATTGCCATGCAGAGAATTTTTTTGAGAAAACGAAGAATCGGTAGAGAATGGGTTACATGCATTCCTCCATTGTATCACAAAAATAATGAAAAATGTAAGCCAATTTTTCAAATAATAAATGTAAAAACAACTTTCAATCGAGTTATCACCTTCAAACAATAGCTCAGATTTTTATTCATGCAATGAAGTATTTCTGCATATGAGGCATCATTTATTTTTAGACTATTAATATTTTATTGAATAAGCACTCAAATTAAAAAGTATAAGGCAAAAGATAAATCGATAAAAATATGTAAAGGAAAATCAAATGCATAAGAAACCTCAAAAATGCCTTTGATCTTTTATCACGAAACCATTGTACGGCTACTTAATTATTATTTAATTCATTTTGGGTGGTAGTCATTAGTTGATCACCATGGAAGAGTCTGTTAAATCATGAAGCGACACAATATGAGTCAATAATTATGTAATCAGAAACGGGCTCACGTGTGAGATATTAATAAGCAGACCGGAGAATAGCCTTCCAAATGGAGAAATAATTAAACTAATCGCTCGATAAAATAATCAACATGATATGGTTAACGAATGGGCACTCAGGACAATCAACATTTTAAAGGACGGGCGGGGAATCAAACGACGCGCGGGCTAGAGTCACTTCCGCTACTCCACTGTGTGCCACGACGCCCTTCATCTTCCACCTGAACAAGCTACAAGGCCGCGCGTTCAATACGGGCTCGGTCAGCGGAGGTTCCCCAACGCCGCGACGTCGACATCGGGGGCTGACCAAAGGTGTGGGGGACACAGGCGGGATGATGCAAGGGACTTGCGTGGAATAAGTCGGGGGGATTACTTCTCTCGTCGGGCCCTACGGTTCCACTCCCTTCCAAACCCCACGCCTTCTCCTCCCCTCTCCCAGGGTGGTGGCGCTGTCCTCTGGCTGGCGCAGCCCACCACACAACAGCCCCACGCTGCCTGGGATCCCGCTCAGCGGGGTTTCGCGCGAGGAACAAAACACTTAATGGTCGACGGGCGAGCGAAACCTCCCTGCCAACCTCCGCAGCGATGGACGACCCCGTGCCAATGGGATGCGATGGCCCCGTGGCGTGACCGCAACCGCTATACCTTCCCTTTCTCTCTCGTTTGCCTAACTACAAGGGCGGGAAAGTAAGAGGAGAAGCGGGGAGAGGGTGGGACCGTTTACTTTCTCCAGAATGGAGTAGACCGCGTGAATGCGACGGGAGGGGCATAAAGGGTGCCGGGTGGTCGTTTAATTCCTGGAAATCTAACAGACCTCTCGAAAGTGCATGAAATAGCCTCGAGTTGACCAGTATTCATGTAGGTGATGCTATTTTCTGTTGGATAAAACAAATAAGAGGGCGAAAAACTGTTCCATGTAAGCATTCAACTCGGGCATTAATTCGAGATTGTTTACACTAAGTTCCGCTGCTTCAAGAATTACTAAATCATGAGATATAATGTAAAGACTACTAGGTATTTTCAACCATTCGCAAATTAAAAATCAAACCACCTATGAATAACACTGCACATGTATTTATATGTAGGTGCACATATCAGGACAATATGCGGATCAGCTTTAAAGAAACTTGGCTTCATAAAACGGGTGGTGGGGAAATGTAATGAAAAAGTTAAAGAGAGGTGTTATTTTGCTCTAGTTAGACCTCATTTGGAATATGCCGCAAGTATTTGGGATCCGTGGGAGAAAATTTGGCAAAAAGAATTAGATAAAGTCCAGAGAAAATCCGCTAGATTCGTTAAACATTGTTATGATAAAAACACAAGTGTGACAGGTCTCTTAGGGGATTTAGGCTGGGAACCACTTGAAGTGCGGAGAGAACAAGCGAGGCTTAGACTTTTAAAAAGGTTCAGAACAAACGAGTTTAACAATGACACTGAAGGAATTATAATGACCCCACACTACTTAGGTAGATCAGACCACAAAGATAAACTAAGGGAGATAGATTCCAAGACAGATAGGTACAAATACTCATTCTTTCCCCGAACAATCAGAAATCATAATAGCAAGAAACCGAAGTCACTTTAGAAATATTAAAAACGTTGAATTTACAAGTCGGAGCAAAGTTAAACACTGCAAAGTTTTAGGTATACTTTCAGGTGCATGTGTATGTTAGTTGGTAGTTTTATTGTGTTTGCATGTGTGTGGGGTGTAAGTCTTCATGCATGAATGTATGCCATGTTTTTTTTATATATGATTTTGTGGTTATTGCATGCGGTTTTTTTTTCTTTTTCTTTTCTAAATTACGGGTGGTGTCCTAGCACCCCCCGCCACACGCCCTTGCGGCGGCTTGCGGGGTATTAAGTAGATGTAGATATGACAGTTAAAAGATACTTCCCCTCAGATGATTGTTCGGTCAAGTGCACGAAAAAGCAATTGTAATTTAATCAAAGCCTTTTTTTCATTGCTCTGCCTCAGATGTACATTTGTACTTATTGAGATATAATCGTGTATCTCAACGTAAAGTGTATACAATTATTCAATACTATTTGGTCGGTCATTTGTTGATATACATGTATCAATTTAAATTTTACACTTTTCCTACAACAGCAAAGAATATCCATGCCATAAAACACTTCTCGTGAACATGATGATACCATGCAATTTGTTCAAAATTACACGAGGCAAAGGTCGTCTCCAAGGAAATTCTATCACAGCTATGGATTGTTGGATACGAGGCAAAAACAATACGGTTTTTAGGAGCTAGCTTACTTGAGGCCAAATATTTAGGAAACCAAGTTTAAGTTTGAAAATATGCCTGTATATTTCATTTCTACGGATTGGTCTGGTGACATTTATTTCAAATTAACTCCAACTTCTTCTGTGAAAATCAAGGTTTACTTTTAATGCTTAGAAACTATCTTCAATACTTTCCAATAATGAAGTTTGGAGGAATATATGTAGATGCACGCAAATCACTTCCTTCCAAAGATGAAAGCAAAAAAGCCTTTAAATCTTAGTAATTTATTATTGATCAAAACTATCGTCACACTTAAACTGGAGTTTGATGATAATATTGATAATAATAGACAATGCAAACATAGCAGAACAAGAAATTACGTATTTAGGGATTGGGTACCAATGCCTGGTAGCACGATCATCCCTCTATAGTTGGTGCAACAAAATTACTCTGCTAAGCTGTTGTGTGACACCTCATTAAGTATCACCATATTTCGAATTGAAGCCTTAATTATCTATCAGTACAAGGTGAAAAATACGCGTGGCATAATTTAACGAGACCATGCATCCAAAAAATTAACACTTTTCCGAAAATGAATCCTATCATTAAGGCAGCCATCAACGGGACACAAACTTCATTCTGCCAAGTAATTTTTTCAAAGCAGTCTGCCCCATGGAAGTACTTTTTGTACTCTGGAAGTAAAACGTGTACTCCGGGAGAGGAATTTAATCCTTACATCCAAGGGCCAGTGAGAAGTCTGGTTAATTCGTGACTGACGTAGTTTTCTTGGAGAGAGAGATAGAGGAGCCGCTCATGTGTTCGTCGAGTGAAGGACAAAAGTGGAAGAGGAGTGCGTGTGACGGTTAGGAGAGAGAGGAGATGCGATGGAGGGCTTTCCCCAAACCATCCTCTCCCCCAGAGAACTCCACCTTTCCCGCAATCCTCCGCGGTCCCCTTAACCCACACGTCCCCCCAAAAAGAGTCGTGTTTAGCGATCCTATTGACAGACTCACTTCTTCGAGTCTCCTCTGCCTTTCCGTCCTGCTTCCTCTTTGTTTTACTTTCAACACTCATTTTCTCAGGTTACATGCATTTACAATTATAATTGCCCACTTTTTCTCAAACGCTGAAACCGGTTGGTCCCTCTGTGAAAATTTCTCAGGACAACGAAAAGGAATTAAAATGTGGACACAAATAAAATGTCTGTTAAGAGAATCATGCTAGAGCTGAAAAATTTAATGTAATTTCATATATTCGTTTAGTGCCAATATATTCACACCACTACGACATTTCAGTCAATGACGCGATATTTCTACCCTTGATTATCATAAGTGTAATCGAAAGTTACCACCAGGGTTACTAATTGCTAGCAGTCAAAATAGGCTCCTGAAAATATCGCCTGTCAATAATTTATACATTACCTACTAAAAATCCATCTCAAATTCGTTTAGGGAAGCAGTTATCAAGAACTTTATTGGTTCTGAACATGGAATTTATAATAAAAAATATATTTTTCTAAAGTAAATAAAAATCAATTCATTTACAGCTATGTAAGAGGTGAAATTTTCCTGGAAATGGTTGCTAAAAGACTCAAAATTGAACGTATTGTAAGCCACGGTAAAGGGTAGATATATATATTCGAACACCACGTCGTCGTGCTTATATGGAAACGAATTGCCTACCTCTCCGTTTAAAAACGAATAGATTACGTAGGAAACTCATTTTGCCTGCGGAGCAACCAAAGTAGGCATCCATGAATCCCGATTGGAATTTGGACGTTCAACTTAGGCGCTAGGCCGCCCCAATGTGAGAATTGCTCCTTTAAAATATTAAGTTACTCTCTCCGCGAAACTCTGCAGGGAGAACGATTTATTTCCAAGATTTCTCACGCCTGGGACTCGCGGGGGGGAAAAATCTGTTGGTGCAGTTGGGGCATGTATTAAATCTTATTGCAACGCAATGCGCGCGCCATGGAAGAAAACACAAACTAGGAAAAAAAAGTCATGATAATAAAGGCGGCCGTCTCCAACAAACCTTCTTCCTCCAGCCCCTCCTCCCCCCTTCCATTTCCCTCTTCCCGACGAGAACGAACGAAAACTCCTACCACGGTCAAAAAGGGTTCCCTCTTTTATCGTTGCCTGCATTTCCCTGGCGCGGCGCACACATCTTATGAATTACGAAGCATCCCTTTCTTCAATTCTTCAGAAATGTCCTCCCCATCTCCCTTCAGAACCTTGCACGGTGTTTCTTCTTGGAGCTGGGGAGAGAAGGGAGGACGGAACACAGGAAAAATAGCGAGGGGAAAACTAAGAGAAGGTAGAGGAAGGGTATGAGGAGGAAAAAAATGGGGTAAAGGAAAACAGAACAGGGATGCGAACGTATCTCAAACCCGCACATACACACTCGCAGTCATACATACGTTTGCACACACACATGCCCTAACCTTCCTCCCTCTTTCCCCCCATTCCTCTTTTCCCTCCTTTTTTATCATTCCCGTCTCTTATGTTTTCTCCCTCACACCCCACCCCGTTCCCACCATCTCTTCCCTTGCAGTATGAGTTTGCGCGGTGTAGATGGAGTTCCCAGAGGGATTGCATCAATGTTTAAACGAGCGGGAATTTATCGCGTTTGGGGTTTCCCTGCCTCTTCCTCTCCCTCCCGCCTCCTCCCGACCCCATTGCCACCCCTCCCCCACACCCCCGACCCATCTCTTTCAGACCCGAATCTCACCCCTTTGCACGGCCTCCCACCCCTCGCCAACCCCCGCCCCGGTGAGGGCTCTTCCTCACCATAACAGACACCTCGTAGGCCGCAACGCAACTTCGGATTTTCATGAAACTCGTGACTAGAAAGAGAGGAGTGTGGAAAAGGGGGGTTCTGTGTGGCTGAAAGGGGATGTGGGAGGGGCTGGTGTGTGGGAGGTGAGAGAGCGTACGGATTGAGGTGGACGGCAAAAATGAACGGAATTATGGGATGAGGGCCTCTGCGGTGCGATGAGGGATTAAAGGTACGAATTGTCCGGTCGCAGTGGCCATGCAAAGAGCGAGAGGTGTTAATTTTATGCTCTCTAGCATAATCTTATCAGTACTTTAACGTCGACACCCACCACTAATGTTTGCCGAAATACGATTTTACTCTGTTACTAGAAGATTAATATAGCCTTTATCGCATGACTAGTTGTGAACGGGCCAAAGACTATACCTCCTTATATGTAAGGCGAAGCCCACTTCCTCCCCATTCGCCAATTCCATCTCATACAACGACTACTTCCCAGAATTTTTGCCGACTGTCTTGTTCTCGCGAGCCTACTCATTCAAATATGACTGAACTATCTCAACCAAGAGGTTTGTAAAAATAAGATTATTTGTACTCAACTTAAACAAAGATTCCTGGGATACACATTGCTGATTTATTACAATACTCGACGCAATAAGGAACACATAATCCTGATACGATTCGTTAAAAATAGTGAGAACAGTAAATATGTAAGGAGATATAATGTAGGAAATCATTCAGTGAGGAAATACCGTCTATGCTGATTATATGCAAGAAATCGGCTTCACCCACTGCTACATACGAGTAACAATCTTCGGGTAATATAGAGCGTAATTCTAAAGTAACAGAGAAGCATTATATCTAGAAAATTTAACTATATGCATAAATATAAATGCATACATATAAATAAATATAAATACTGTTAGCTACTTACCACTATAAACAACAATTTTCAAAATGGCATCTTCTCGAAAACACTTACCTGAAAGGAAACAAAGATTTTCATTAGAATTAAAAGAAACGAAGTAAAAAAAAATGGTGTAACTGATTAAATATGTATATTTACATCACTCTTTATCAAAACATTGGAGTAGAAAACATGTATGAATTTTAAATTATTTTCAAGGGCTGAACAGCAAACCTTAGCTAATGGTAACTAGGTCTATGATAGTTAATTTTGGCTTACTTGGTGAATTGGGTGTGTAGCAGAAACAATATATACTTTAAAGCTGAACATTTATTTGTTTTGAATGGTCACGTAAAAGCTGTTCAAATGACCACCATTACAATTATAACTCGACTCTGGAATTTCGTCATCAAACACTGACCTTAATTTATATTAGAATTAACAAGAATTAAATAACGCAACAATTTAAACTTGCAAAAATGCCCTAGATACAATAAAATCATAATATAATTTTGGAATATTTCAATGAGCAATAACACACTTGAGCAAATGAGTTGCAGGAAGAACGTTTTTTTGAAATAAATCACCGCTGGGTTAAAAATTAAAGAACACTCTCCTTCTCGACAGCTGACTCACGCCGCCTCCCAAAGGGAACGATACTATGGCCAACTGGTGGATTAATGCACCTTTATTCATTTTATCCACGCAATGTGTGTGTTATGCATCACATTCACCACGGTGAAAATGCTTACAGACTTAAAACCAAAAAAGATTAAATTCTTGCGGAAGGAGGGATGAAAGGGAATGATTGTTTTAACTCTTTCACCCGCCATTTTGCGTGTAAGCGATGCACTTGGATAGCGAAAAGAATTAGCAGTGGTGTCGAAATCGATGAACAAAGAGAGATTGTGGATGAAAAAAATCTCTTACCATCTCCCAGCACCAATCTCATCCACTCCACCTTTTGCTTGTACCTAAATATGCTACGTGACGCATTTTACTCGTGCGTTTGTGTGGGTCTATTCTCTTATTTGGACAAAAGAATGACACTCAGCCTTCTCTGGGAGGGACGTGTACCCGTCCTTCCCAGAGAAGGCTCGAGAACGAAGGGGGCGGAAGGCAGTGCTGGAGAGGGTGTGGTAGGAAATGTTTCGAGGGGGGAGGAGATGGTGAGAGGAATGGGAAAAGAAGAGAATTGCGTTCAATAGGTTTCACTTTCCAGTGCCCAGGAATCCTTTCCTTACCCCAAACCCCGCGTCCCTCCCACCTTTCCTTTGCAGGTGAATCTTGTTTTATTTTTTTTCCAAGCTGAAGCCGCTCGCTGTGTTTGTGAGAGAACGTGGTAGCTTCTCAGAGCCTCATCTCGCCTCCGACCCTGTCGTCCCTCCCCGCACCTACACGCTGAACCCCTATTCTCCCCAGTGGAAGGACACGTCCCCTTTAAGGGTCGCGCGGCTGCTGCCATTTGCTTCTTGGGGAAGAGCGGAGCACCTACCCGAGCCCTTCCTAACGCCCTCCCACCACCCATCGCCCCTCTCTCGGCCGCCACCTCCCTCTCCGCTCCGCCCCTCTTATTCCCTCCACACACACACACTCCATCCCCTCGTATTCCCGCTGTTGCTAATGACGCATCACGACTCACTCCACCCTTGGGCGAATATTTGCGCGTTCCCTCCCCCGCGTTCGGCGGGATTCCGCTGCTGCGCATGGTGGCGTACCCTTTTCAATCCCCATGCGAGCCAAACACTGAAGGTCAATGACGCACGGTGGCCGGTAGATGGCGTGCCGAAGATTGACGAACAGTTCAACAACTCCACCCCCGCGGTGAACTTAGACAACAAATTTCATCAATAAGAAATCTGAAATGATTTCACTATCTTTGGCCTTACTCGATGTATTGGACGGCCCATGCAAATTGTTTCATCTTCGACATTTGAGCTTTTGACTTATTTCACTAAGTTCCTTACTTACTTCATACTTTCTGAACTCCAACAAGTCACCTACAATATCTATTTCTTCCTCCCCACACACTTACCTTGAACTACCACCTTCAAATCATCTCTCAATATTTTCCTCTATTCGCTTTTCTGGGGGATCGAGATGGTGCGGGGGCTAACGTACTGGCTTCCCACCATGAGGGCGCGGGTTCAAATCCCGGCGGTGTTGAATATTTTTCAGAGGTATCTCGATCCCTACTTGAGGTGCTTTGTGGAGGGCACTTTGAGTGAGTACGCCGTCCGTCGGATGGGACGTTAAACTGCGGACCCCTTGGCGCCTTTCGTAAAGAGTAGGCTAATGCCGACGCCGGGTTTCTCTCCACCCTTCATCCTTTCCTATCCATCCCCTATGGCGCAAATGACCTTAGCTGTCGGTCGCCTCCCCTCAAAACTACTACTACTACTCGCTTTTCTGCCTGCGTCGAATTTCGTAAAAGAACACCTCAATTTCTCAACACATGTTAAAACTTCATTGTTTGTTTTCTCCGCCCTAAAATCATCTTCATCATCCCTTTCTATTTCCAAATCTCAAACGCCTATAGCGTAGCCTCATGTTCGTCCCTCTAAGACCATAGGAGGGATAAATATACGTATATGCCTAGTTAATTCTACGCTGCATTTGAAAGAGTTCATACATTTTTTTCCGAACGTCTCCAGTTAAAGTACATGCCATCAGTTTCCTCTTCTTTGTAAATTCCTCTATTAATTACGCAATTTATTCTATAATATTATAATTACCTATTTTTCCTCAGACTAATTTCGTAACATACGTTAAAGGTTGAAAGTACGTGAGTACAGGTATGAAATGCTTTACCAATTTCCATGAATTCCCATGTAAATTTATGACTTAGCCTTTCTACTTAAAAAACTCATTACCTTCGTTTTAGCATGATTAATATTTCTCTTACGATTGAAGTATTTATTCCGTATATTATTCACAAATGACGGTGATTCCTTTGGTGTTGAGATAAATTATGCTTGGTCATTTGATCGCCTACCTGTCTAATCAGTTATCTCCGCTTATATTCCAACTTCTAACTCCTTTGATTCTTCCCTAATCTTATTATAGATCAATTGGTTTAAAGCACTGATTCTACGTCTTGTGTTTGTGATTAGTAGTAATGGTCTACTAATAATCTAGAAAAAGTAGTAGTGGTAGCCTTTGCTTCCTGAAAAATCAAACTTATTTCTCCAGAAACTTAATTCTAAGGATTCAAAATTACCAAATGAATTTTTATGGAACAGTGTCTGAATGCAAAATGCATCAAATAAGGGGAAAAAATTCCATTCTCGCATTCGGCCAAACTCTTCAATGATTCGGTGAATATAAGTATTATCATTTCTTGTATGCATGTTAGTCTTCATTTATTCATATTCTTTTTCTCACTCCACTTCTAGCATTCATAAATTAACTCAGGGCACTTTAATGTTACTTTTCTATTTACCATAATTTAACTGGCTTAATTCTTTTTTCATAAATTCCTTCTAAGTAGTTACACTTTCCGTTTTCCATTTTATAGTATATCTACCCCTTTAATAATTTACCCTTCCTAACTTTTATGCTCATTATTATTTTCTTTTATAACTATTTTCTTCTAACAAGTGATTCCCCTTTTCTTCCGGCCAGGAAATTTTCCGATGCTATTTTTATGTTTTCTTCGTCCTAATAGTTTCTCGAATTTATTATTTGTATAATTTCATTAGTATTTGGTTTTCTTTAAGTTTTTTTACCAACCACGTCATTCACGTCTCTCTATTTCTTTCTCCTCTCCACCATATCCTACTCATTGCCTCTCCCGTAATTCACGACTTCTTACTTCTTCTCGTTTTTAAAGTTCACATTGGATTCTCTACTGGTCTTTTTATCCTATTTAAGGTACATCCAACATATATTTACGATCTCATTCTCTTTATATTTCTTACATAATCCTTACTGCAGTCTTCATTTGAAGTGCTGATAACTGTTTTTCGTTTTTCCGTCATGTGAAGTGCCTGTATTTCACTTGAAAAATCTCAACTTTTCTAACATTCGAATGTTGAGCTGTATTTTTCATATAACTTATCATAATTTGAATTTTCGATTAATAAAATAAAATAGCGGACACTTTGAATTTGCAAACAAACTTCAAACGATTAATAATTTCCAGCCAATTGAGAGTTATTTGAGGCACGTAGATAATAATTCGCGATCCAATTTGACACAGTAATTGTTATTAACGGAGGAATTCTATACCAGATAAGTCACCATATTATAGGCATTTTGCACTCATGCTCACTGTTTAAGGGTGATATATAGCGGACAATGCCCCAGCTGGGGAATAAATGATAATATCTCTTATCATTGTTTATGTACGTACATTGTGTATGTATCGACAATATGTATGACAAAGATATTCAATATGATCGCTCCAAAAAAGCTGTGATTTTGTAAATAAGTTTCCAGACTTTCATCATGATGAACTTCTAGAATTTTTTTTCTTGAGGCTGTTATAATTTATTCATTCACCTGGAATATTTTCTCATTCTTACAGCAGTGAAAAATAGTTTGATAATTGCATTTCAGGGTTCCCATAAGAATTTCTGAACAAATATAAAGGATGCGGAAACACAAAATGCATGTTTTAGAAATTTCGGATAAACAAATTTGACCAAACATTTTTAGTCAAGCTTTTCCCCCTGTTGCTGATGCATAGGCGCATTCTAGCCCCACCCATTAAACGGGTTAGCGAGTAGCTTCCCAACAGAGCCTCTCGCAGGCTAAGATATTTCGGTTTAGAAGTTGCATACAACACTTGAACTACGCCACGACGTCGGAAGGGTATGAGAAAATCGTGTCCACCGTGACGAACCATTAACTGAAGTGTACGAAGCCTTTCGCTTGAGTCGAAGTCATGCGCTAAAAATAATACTAGTTCATCGTTTGTCGCTTGAAACAAACAGGAGGGTCAAGGGCACAGCGACACCTTCAGGGGTGGCCCCGGTCGTGTGCCGTGACGCGTGCGAGGGGAGGCTGCACGGTTCTAAAGTCGGAAAAAATAATGTAACGAATCATTTGAGTGACTCCTTCCTTGAATTATATACACACCATGTACTATATAATACTTGAATCTGAAAGAAAATATGGGGAATACGGGACTCATCGTTATTATTATGTGTAGCCAACCAAAAATCCAAAGATAGATATATGGCAGTTCTTCATACTACCGTGTTCTTACGGACCGAATGGTTGCTTTGCTCTCATAACCGGAATTCGTCTCTTTCCAACTTGAAGGTAAAAATACGTCTCGAAGACTTTCCTCTGCAACCATTGATCTACGTGAACGATACGTGGCTCCAAGTAAATTCTTTAACAATCAATTAACCTTATGCAGCATTTTTAGATCTCACCCTCGTTCTTTTCAAATAATTTACCTCAACGCCCAAAGTCTCTCTGCGCACCTTGACGAATTGTGTCAACTTCTACCTGACAACGACGTTCATGCAATTTCCATCGCTGAGACTTGGCTTAAGCCTCATATGCCTACCTCATCCATCGACATTCTTGGCTACAACTTCTATCGACATGATCGTATCGGCAAGGGTGGTGGAGGCGTAGGTGTCTACGTGAGAAAAGATCTCTCATTCAAAATTATATCAAAAAGTTCTTCCGTTTACTGCAAAAGACCCGAGTTAGCATTCTTAGAGATAACCTTCAACCTACAAAAAATTCTTTTAGGCATAGTTTACCGCCCACCCAAGATAGGTTATTTTTCCGACTTGGAAGAAGCATTATCTTCCCTCATTCCGAACTATGACCATGTTATTATTACTGGTGACTTCAATGCCAACTTTGTTTCCTCAACTCATGACTCTAAAACAATTACTAACTCTATGTCATCCCTCGGTCTTAGTATACTTCCCCTAGAACCTACCCATCATACATCTTCATCAGCCACTTGGCTTGATGCAATAATTACAGCCAACCCTGACAAAATCACAACATATGGGCAACTTTCTGCCCCAGGAATATCCATGCATGTTGTGTTATTTTTAACATACTCAGTTAGATGTCCTAAATTTAAGCAGAAATTCATTCTTACTCGCGATTTCAAGTCCATAGATGACAAATACCTGGTATCCGATGCGGCTACCATTCCATGGCAGTCTATAGAATTCATCAACGACATAGATAAAAAAGTAGAACTATTTAATACGTTCTTAAATGATCTAGGAGACAAACATGCACCGTTTAGAAAAATCCGACTGTCCAAACCACGCTCCCCTTGGATAACAGATGAAATAAAATACTTGATGCGTAGGCGTGACGCAGTCTATAGCCTGTTTAAAAAACATAAAAACGAAAATGTATTCAATATCTACAAAAAACTGCGTAACAAAACTAAACAAGTCATTAGAAATTCCAAAATCAGATATGCCTTCCAAATATCTAAAGAGCCCCCGTCACATATTTGGAAAAGCTTGAAGTACCTTGGTGTTGGAAAAACTAAAAATCAACACTCCCTACCTACTGACATTTCTCCAGACGACCTAAACCGTTTATTCACAACCCCACCGACGGAAATCGACTTTAATGCAAAAAATGAATACATATACAGTTTGCAAAATTTTGAACCAACTCCAGTTTCTGCTGGAAGCTCATTCAAAATTTCTCCCGTCACACAAATGGAAGTCCTCCAGGCCCTCAAAAAAATCAAGTCCTCCTCAGATGGAGCTGACGGAATTTCAGCTATTCTCATACAAAAGTTACTTCCCATTGTACTTCCTGTTTTAACTCATATCTTTAATTGGTCTATTTTAACTGAAACATATCCCTCCCTCTGGAAACGTGCCCTCGTCCGTCCCATCCCCAAAAAATCCACACCCACTAACATTGCTGAATACAGACCAATCAGCATCTTGCCTCCTTTATCAAAAGCATTCGAGAGACTCATTCACGAACAAATTTCAAAGTTTCTGAATGAAAATAACTTACTTGATCCTCTACAATCTGGCTTTCGGTCCTCTCACAGCACAGCTACCGCTCTCCTTAAAATAACAGATGACATCCGACTATCCATGGATCGCAAAGAGGTGACAATAATGACTCTCCTAGACTTTACCAAAGCCTTCGACTCTATTGACAAAGATATTCTCTTAGCAAAACTTCAAAACCTGAATTTTTCTTCCTCGTCTTTACTGTGGATTCGCTCATACCTAAGTAACCGATTCCAAAGTGTCACTACACCTAATTCATCCTCTAACTGGCTTCAAATACACAGGGGTGTTCCACAAGGATCCATTCCTTGGACCTTTGCTTTTTTCCCTGTATATAAACGATATTAGTAAATGCATTTTAAATTGCAATCATCACCTTTATGCCGATGATTTACAAATATATCACCATTCCCGCCTTCAAGACCTACCTACAATTATAAACGAAATTAATGGAGATCTGGCTGCTTTGTCACTATGGGGAATAAAAAATTTATTGAAAATAAACCCAATCAAAAGTCAGTCCATCATAATTGGATACCATAAAATACATTCTAAAATAAGTATTGATAAACTACCACCACTAAAATTGCAAGGATCTATCATACCATACCTAAGGACAGTAAATAATTTAGGCTTAACCATAAATGAAACATTATCTTGGACTGATCATGCAATTGCTATCTGCAGAAAAATTAACTCATCCCTGCATTCACTGAAAAGGTTAAAGCACATTGCTCCCCCCTCCTTAAAGATGCTTCTTGTGTCCACTCTTCTCATACCCCACTTTGATTACTGTGATGTAGTATACCAAGACCTTTCAGGCGAACTAAAAACCAAACTCCAGAAGACCCATAATTCCTGTGTGCGGTTCATATGTGATCTTAGGAAGTACGATCATATTTCCGACTCATTTAATAGAATATCCTGGTTAAAGCTAGAAGGCCGCAGGCATTTACATATTCTTTCACTTCTCTACGGAATACTTTCAAAGCACACCCCTAATTATCTATACAAAAACTTCCTCTTCATCAACTCAATCCACAACAGAAATACCAGGGGTAATAACGAACTTCTTGTCCCACACCATCGCACGGAAATCTATCACAAATCTTTTCATGTTACAGCATGCCGTCTGTGGAACTCTCTCCCAGATGACATAAAAAACTCTTCATCAACAACAACATTTAGAAGAGCACTTCACAAGTTCATTTTCCTCAGGTACTTAACTTAACCAGTATCCCTCCGTCATTCCACTCAGCTGTTATACAGATCACTGTGTCTACTTTGTTTTTCACCCTGCTTTTTGTTTTGTCATCTCAAGCGGTAGGAGTTTGCGTAATTATTTTTAGAAACATCACGCTTCTCATTACTCCGCATGTGTTGTCAATGTATTTAATTTCTCCATTTCAATTTCAGTAACTTAATAATATGTATACTCTGTAAAAATGATTGTTACAATGTACATGTATCTTTCCTCTAATTAATAGGGTTTTCGCAGGTTTTTCACACCCCCCTTCTCTTCGTGGGTGTTTTTCCTGCGTGGGTTTTTACTAGTTGAGCAATGCCACGCTCTCCCTAGCTTTTCCCACAAACCTCATTCTTTGCTCAGACTTTCCTCATTTTATTGTACTGTTGACTTCACTGTCATTTAATTTGAGTATATGTAGGTGTATTCTTAATTTATATATGTATATGTATATGTATGTATGTATGGGTGTGTATGTGCGTACTTATGTTTGTATTTATGTATGTGTATGAATGCATGTATGTATGTTTATGTGTGTATGTGTATGTGTGTGTGGATATGTATGTATATGTGTAGGTATGTGTATGAATATAGGTATGTATGTGTGTGTATGTGTATGTATGTGTGTGTGTGTGTCTATATATATGTATATACTGTTTTCTTTTCGATGTGCAAATCTGTGTTAATGAATTGATGTCTGTCTATATGTATTTATGTGTACATATGACTGTATTTATAAGTTTAATGGCTAATATAATATGTATATGACGATGGGTTAAATGGAAGAAGGGACCATTTGGTCTCAATTTCGCCCAAATAAAGACCACTATCTATCTATCTATCTATCTATAAATTCTCGCTCGTACATTAGGTAGTCTATGGCTATTTCCTTCTGTTTTCATCCACTATGATATTCCGCAGAATAAATAATATAATCTAAGGTAATGAAACTCAGGATATGAATAGAAAACAACTAACTCTTGGGCATTTTAATAATATAAACAGTATTCAAAATTATATCCATTTAAATGTTCCATTATGTGATGAAATAAAGCAAAACGGCACAACAAAAATTATTTTCTCATATTTAGAATTAAAAAAAAATTAACCGTATTTTCAAAGAAATTTTTACCTATTTTAACACTAAGATACAGTGAAACTATTAGCATTTGCTTGATTTCTACTTCTGCAGGGTACTCTGCAAACCACCGCCGAGATATGTGGTTGTTAAATGAAAAAGAAAAATATTAAAAATATATACGAGTACATTTATAAACGAATATTTATTGAAAACGTAGTAGAATTGTTGTTGAATGGACAGGGTATAGAAAGTAGCACATTATATTAAAAACGAGTTTATCAGAGGTTAGATCAAAGTTATGAGAGATGCTATGTAAATCCAAATCAAATTCATTTCATTATTGATGGTGTACGTTCCATTTAGTGGTTTGAACTCTACTTAACATTGATTTATCAATTAGAGTCCATTAGATACGGCACGACTTGTGCGCAATGCTGCCGTAAATTAAATTTTGTGGGTCAGATATAATTTTCTTTCCCTCTTTGCTCCAAAGAACCTTTCTCTAATGCTCCAAGGTTGAAGGAGACAGAAAGATGAGGTTTTGCACTTCCAGTGGGGTTGCGTGTGGGTGCTGTGGTTCAATTCTTTGTGGAGGCGGATTATTAACCCGAGACGGCCACACATCCCCGGCCTAATTTGATCGTGGCGCCGATAGACCCCAGGGTACGTGTCCCGAGGGAAGGAAAACTTTAACGGCGTGATCCATTGCCATGGCATTCGAAAAGGGGCTTCCGATGACGTCAGTAGTCCTCTACCGATGGTCAAAGAGAGGGGACGTGGTGGAGATATCTACGGCTCGTCTAGACACGGGCTTTATATTTCATTTAAAAGAAATGCTGACATCGGTGCAGTTTCGAAAGAATATATTCAGAATAATTAAATGACTTTTCGGAAAAGTCTTTCAAAGAACCCTACCTACTTACTCAGTTAAGATGGATCAAAGAAATTTTTTTCAAAAAAATGTAATTTATCTAATTTTAAGTACCTTTTTTATCCTACAAATCCTGAAAATATTAGTAGCAATGGTTTTGAAGAAATTGTTTAACCGATCGTGATGACTCTTTCTCTATCGATACGATATTGCAGCTCAGTGATCACCTAGGGTGTTGAACTATACAGTGTTGAACTTTACCATCGAATAATTACTGTGATTAAATTTCTTTTCACCATTAGGTAATAATATTTTTTAATTCCAAGTATCGCATGCTAATACATATGAACTTTGGAAAAAATGAAAAAAGTCTCAGGAAAAGATTTGCCGATGTCTTTGTCTTAACTTTGTAAAAAATACCATACACACTTAACTGTTGACGCAGATTAAAAATGAGTTTAAATAGATAATAATTTATTACTCATTGAAATGCTGCATATTCTACGTGGCTTGCATGAATTAATTTTTATAATTGTCTGGCAACATGAAATCATGTATAAGGTTTTATTATCTTAAAGATAACAGTAAGGATTAGAGCAAGAACGGTGTGAGAATCAGAGATTCCCCTTCCAATTATTTACTTCAATTAACATTTTTCACTTAATCCCAACTGCATTAGAGAAAATAAAAGAGTTTTTACATCCGCGAATGATTTTAATATATTACTATAGAGCACTTTTCCAAACATTGGTACTAAACTTGTGAACTTCTCAAATGTATTTCTGCAAAATGTTTTCTCTACCAATTCAAAAGTTTTCAAGCGAATGAAATAGCACCCGGTTGTAAAAAAAATTCAATGGCGGCTTCTCCTGGATCCAAAGTGAAGGTGTCAGGGCGTAGCAACCACAGATCATTAAATAAATCCGAAAAAAATATTTTTTTCTGCACATTTTCCTCGCCTCATCTGAGCCGCTTTTTTTGCCACACCCCCTTAACTCCATTCTACGATGCACTGGAGAGATTGGGAAGCCAACCGGCATCTTCCGAAGGACGGCTGGCTCATCGGTAAATTTTTTTCGGTACGGGAAAGAATGGGGAGGTACGTAGGTAGCAGTTGGGAAAAAATAAAATGAGTGATAAAAATTGACCTCGACTCCTTCAATATACCATGCTCACCGTATAAAGGATAATGCCATCGTGCGCGCGATGTATTCGCATCGGCGGCAGACGGCCCGTGGGCATCCAGCCGAGACTTCACCGTGAGAATGGAGCGCAGGATGCCGCGGAGGATGAGAAAAACAAGTGAAACATCGCTCGGAGAAGAATGCTCGGCGCGTGCGAAGAATTCTGCGCCTTTCTCCAACTACCTCCCTCCTCGCCCAACCCGCAGCTTGAAACTCAGTATTCCTTCCGCGGCGTTCCGACGGAAGAGTTTTGAATAAGTTCCTCGACCCCTAATGAGAAAGAGGGCGTGAAACGGATGGATGGAACCAAAGTCGTTTCCTTCTTAGGATAAACAAGAAATTAATCTTTATCAACAACTTCGGAGGAACGAGGATTTAGTGCGGAACAGATGCACTTGGATGAGCAGGCAATGATCGCTGATGGAATTGCATTTACTCCTCCATTTATTTTTATTGAGCTTCCACATTTCATGCTACGTTGAATCCATTCTTCCAGGATCATTATTGCAGAAGCCTGATTTAAACAAACTAACATTAAACCTTTAAATTACGTAGGTACCCTAAAAAATGATTAATGAATTAATTTATTATTATTAGCAATTAAACATAAAAATTAAAGATTCATGAAAGCACTAGACCAAGCTCCATTTAAGTTCGAGTGAAAATAATGGGAAATGAATAAGTTCAAGTTTTTATTCAATTCATCAGCCCAGTATCTACATTACATTCTACTCCGTAAATATAACTATTGTCAATCAATTATAGCTTCGGCATTTACCTATTTACTATTCCTATTTAAAGAGAGATAAATTGCACCTTAAAAAATAGAAAGGAATGCAAAATATTATTTTAATGAATTTCACCCTAAAATATTTCGCTGAGCTGAAAATATTACAAATATTTGAATGGGATATTTATTTCTCAAGGTTGCTAGGAAATCGGTTAGATCACATCCCTATTTTACTCAAAGCACGAAAACTGAACTGCCCACGAGCGCACGGTAGCATCTAGCCCTCGGTGGATTTTCAACGTCATTATACGATTGCGTAGTGATAGAAATCCCTCATCCCTAGTCCATGGTGCTATTGTAGATTCCATGAACTGTGAGCGCACCTGGAAAGGCTTGCACGGGAGGTGGCAACCGAACGAGCCAACCCCTGTTTTCGCACGCGTTAACCACCTCGAGCGAAAAAATTGAAATTGCAAGAAAGGAAAACGATCACGCCATTTATTAACTCGCGCATTCATCTCCTGCGGAGAATAAGAAACCCGGGCGGAGGTGGTGTTGGACGAAGGCTAAATGGGTAGTCGCGGGAGGATTGGGGGAGGGTTACCTCACGACACTGCAATCAAGAATTCTGGGGAGGATCTACCCATATTTGTGGAAAGGTAGGAGAGGACATTTACTAGTCCGGAGTCGGTGTACGTACGGAGGGAATTTGGGGGAGATGTTACGGAGAGGGACCTGAGGGTGTGACTCTGTTGAGTGAATGGGTATGGGGAGAGCAGATACCCCTGGGTGTGGAAATGAATGGATGGGATAGAGAGGGTGGCTTTGCCATATCACGGCGCGAGAGAGTGGTTGACTTAAAGGTGAATCGTGGTGGGATTAGAGGGAAATTATGGGGGATGGGAGGGGTCTCAGCAAGGGGAATATGAAGATAGTACTCATGGACGCTGCCGAAGGCGTAATTTATGAGGAAATAAAGAAAAGAGGATGAATAAACAGTCAAAAGGATGAAGAAAAGTTTGTTTATAAGGGACGGGAAGGAGGGGGAGATGGTGTATTGACGGGGCGGGAGGATGTAACGGGGTGTTAGCGTATTGAAGCAAACTAGAAAGACGGACTGTATAAGCTGACGAAGTCAAGGAGAGAGTGTGATATGACTACCTACAAGACACAGTTTGGATAGGGAAACAAATAATGAATTTATGATAAGGCAGGGAAAGTTTTAAGTTAATAACTTTTGGCGAGTTTAAGCAACTTCTGCCTGCTTTGAAAACTCACTAACGCTGACTAGGAGTTTTGCAAAGGAAGGAAAGAGGATATAGTAAAAATTGATTCTGAGAAATAATATTTCACTTCAAACCACTGCAATTAAAAATCTACCGGTCTCGATCAATTAATTTATAATAAATTTTAAAACCACCCATCGGGAGGTTTGGAAAATTGTAGCGTTAAATAGAAAACTCGATAATAAGAAATCAATCCTTGATTTTTTATGAAATTTTATCTAAATTATAAATTGCAAATATATATTTCACATTTGTATTACTATAACAAGTACTTTACTGAATAATTACAAATGAATAGTGCACTGTTTCACTCCATCATTAGACAGTATCTTCGGAACACACATGATGGAGGTTACGCCACCTTAAGGGTAGCTGAGTTGCGTAGCTTTCCAGTAGAAAATTATTAATTGTTACTATATTCTTCAAAGTTTCCACAAAACTAAGCCGAGGGCAGTTAACATCCTAGATATTCCGTGATCGAATAGAAAACTGATTAAAATGGTATATATCACATTATATAGCGACCTATTTCTTTTAACAATGGAATTTATAAAACAAAACGTACAAAAATATTAGTCAAGCATTTTTTAAAACGTTATTTTGAGAAGGGCATGATGTACTTGCCTCAACAAATCATCAATGAGGAAAGAATGCTTGTTATCGACATATTAAGATGACAAGGTATTACCTTTAATACGAAAAATATTTATTTAATTTTTTCGAAATAAACAATAAAATTGACAATATACACGTCTAGTGCCATAATCATATTTTTTGCCATAATTTAAAGCACTTTTCATTTTAGAGTGGAGAGATCAAAGAGTGCCTCCGAAACACAGGAAAAATTGGGGACCTATGAACATGCCCCCTGTCTCGGCTTCAGATACATCTGCCGGACGACCACTTTCTCACCCCGCCGCCCTTTGAATTTTGCAAAGACACGCGTCAACCGCGAGCATACAAACATCGATCCAACCTACACGACCGACCAACCTACCTGGCCACCAAAAAAAAAGCGATGGTAGCCAATTCGGGGCGAGTACACAGTTAAAGTCGCCCATTAAATAGATTGGAATCTCTCGGAGGATGCGCGAAATAAAAAAAAAACCGAGGGATTCATTCGTTGCGCTGGAAAAATCAAGCAGTCATGGGAGGGAGGCAGAGGGTGGAAGGGGGGCGAGGGGAGAGAGGTTTGTGGTAGTTGGGCGAAAACAACCGAAATCGGAAAAATGGGTCGGCGAAACAAAAGAGTGAAAATGACAAGTAGGAAATGTGGAGGGGAACCGTTGGATGGGAGATGTGGATGGGTTTTGGAGGGAGATTAGATAATCATAATAGTGCAGCATTTATGCGGGGAGGGATACCAAAAACTAAAGCCCTTTGCCTCGGATTCCCTGGCCACCCCTTCATCCTCCCCTTCTCCTTCACACCACCATACCTCTCTTTCCCCTCGCTCCGCTCATCCTTTACTCACTTTCCCCTTACTCCCACACAAACTCAACATCTCTCCCTCTCTCCCTTACGCTCATGCACGCACAGGCTCTTCAGGCATCAAGTGAACGAGATAAAAACAGCGAGACATCTATCCTCCAGAAAAACCTGGCTCTTACACCCGTTCCTCTGAAAATCCCGTCCTCCCTCCCGGGGAGATAGGAGACGACAACTCGCGCCTCCCTTTTAACTCCTTTTCAACACCACATCCTCACACAACCATCTGCCTTTCAGCACTCCCATTCAGAGACAACTCTCACACGGAAAAACACACACACACTCCCCCGAAGCCCCTTACACGCATATGCCCTTCCATCCACCCACACCCTTTCCCTCTTCTCGTCCTCATCGACGCTGTTCCCTCATATACACGGTGTTTCTTCCGTCCCCCTGTATCTATCTCTCAACCCCATTTCCTTGTGCGGGAGTATCCATTGAGGGTCATTCGAACGGCTATGCCCAACTCTCTCCCTCGCTAAAATCATCCCACCACAACCCCCTTCATCCTTCTTAGTTCCCCAACCGCTACCTCCCGAACCCCCCCTCACTTTCGTCCCTTCCGGCGCTAACCACCCCCCTCCCATTCACCCCCACAAACCAAACCCGGCCCCACGCACGCGGCCAGTCTGCACTATCCCACGCCTTTCCACCCTCGCCTCCACGCCATCCCCCAAACCTCATACCCCCCGCGGGAAAAGGACAAATAGGTGAGTCGGCGTGGTACAAATATTTTTGATGGACCCGAAGAAAGCGGATGATTACGTAATCCCGATCCGGGAGCAGCGGGGGAGGGTATTGTAAATTCGGTAAATCAACACCTCCGCCCCGCAGAATCCTTCTCCCCTTTTCCCTTCGCTCCTCATTGTGGGCTCGCAACATTTCTAGCAACGATTTTGTCTCCTTGAGATACGGGACCGTCAATGGATTCGAGAGTGGAAAGATCCCCACCCACGGTTCCATCTAAGTGGGACCGCAATACCCTTTCGATCCTCTCAAAGCAGCCCCGATTCCCACACTAATACACACGGATCTGCTTCAATCAAAATACGTGTTTGTTGCGACGTCGGGCAATCAGTCGTCATGTCTCCGGAATAATAAGGGAGATGAGGGTGTTTGAGAAGCTAACAAAACGCAGCCAACGACGGGAAGAGACCATATATCTATGGAATACTCCCAGAGTGCCATTGCGACTACCATAAATCTATTTTAAGGCATGGTCCGAAGAAAATCAAATCGAACTCAAATTTTCCTTCTGGAAATTTATTTCGGACACTCAGAATGTCGTATGGTTTCTATTTCCTATTAACATTAAAAAAATACTTTCCATTTCATGGAAAAGTTCAAAAATCGAAACTACACATGTGGGGGCTTGACTGCATGGCAGCAAAATAAACGCACTCATAGGGAGGAAAAATTGAGACGGTAGGTACAAATGACCAATTGGTATGCTTTTGAATATGCATGTGACTTAGTTGGTATGTATTACATATCAGCAGGAAAGAGGATTTTTTCTTTAACAAATAATCGCTAATATTTCGGTAAACTTTAATTTTGGAATTATATTTTCCATTGGAAAACATTTTTGTTTTCAAATTTCATTTCAATGAATTAAAAGCATAAATGAACAAAATCAATGACTGACGAGAAAGATCCGGTATATGATACCAACACGCAAGTGAAACGGCTCAATAACGGGGCTTGTAATTATTCATAAAGTATTTGGCTAATTGGGGTAAAAACATTAAATAAATTAAGGGCATTAAATTTAAGCGCGGCGAAAGAGCCGTGGCCGAAAACCTGCGATTGGAAGGGCAAAAAATGGTAAGCGGGGTAAACACATCCACACACACACACAGACATAAGGAAAAATAACGAAAAAGAGCAGAAAAAAAGAAAGAAGAAAGAAATGCGAGCAAAAACATCGAGAGGAAAATAATCTCCGAAATAAATGATGCAAAAAGAGCGGCGGCATGGGGAAGGGGGGGGGGAGAGTTGATAGGGGTGGAGGGAATGGGTAGCTATCGATGAAACGAAAGAGGGGGCGCCGTAGGAAGGCCTGCGGACAGAAGAGGAATTAAAAGGATTTAGTATTTGGCGGAGCAAGAGAAGAATCGTGAGATGCCACAAGTGAAGCGGCGTATAAAAAAGTGGGTGGGGTTTAGGGATGAGAAGAGGGGGGGGGCTGGTTGGAGCGGTGGAGACGTAGTTTAATTAGGGGCGGAAGAGAAGGTGGAGGGCGGGTACGGAAAGTATTGCGGTCGAAGAGGAAAAATATAAAAAAAAAGTTAATGGAAAGAGAATTGCGTGGGACGAGCTACGGAGGCGGATGGGAGGGTGGAGATTGGCGTCGGGAGAGGAATTAAACGTTTTTTTTTACGCGTGGGATCAAAATGCATCGGGGTGGCTAGAGCGGCTGAAAATTTAAAGCGCCGGAAACTCACGCAAGTACCGAAATAGAGTGGATGTTGCATGCAATTACTTACACGCGGCGATTCAGGGTCCCGAAACGCTGTTATCCAGGCTGAAATCTCCTGAAAGAACAAATACCCACTAACCGGATTTTTGCTGATGAGCCTGCGGTGAATTAGCACCAAGGAACAGCAGTAGCAATTGCCTCAGTTGCTCCAACGAGTGAGGGGTAAGCTTTAACATTCTCTACCGAAACTTTCAAACTCTCGCTGCAATCCTCTTACAAAATGGAAAATAACAGCATTGAATAAATGAGCACACGGCATCGAAATTTACTACTAACTTTCATCGCCTATGCATCGTTTATCAACATTGTTTTTACCAACGGAACACAGAAGAGGGTGGAAAATGTACACGAATTTAAAGAAGCTTCAAAATTTGCTGGAATCTTAATTACTGAACCAATTGCTCATAAATTAATTCCTACATCGGGTCGTGGTAGCCCAGTGAGTAACCGGGGGGGCTCCGCTTTGATTTTCGGTAACACCTCTGGGCACCCCACGCTTCACACACATCAAGCTGTTTGATTTATCGGGTAGCATCCTGGGAAGCCACATACGGCACAGTGAAAGAAACTGGGCCCAATAACCTGATGTGCGAATTTCACGCGCCGTTGAGCTTAGTATGTGAGCCATACACTCACAAATAAAGCAAGCCTTTCAAGAAGGGGGGGGTGGTGGTGATGGATTCCTATTCTGGAATCCTAATAGAAAACGGAGTCTCCTTATGGTGAGTAATTTCACGTGTCCCATAAGCTGGGATTGTTCAAGTAAAACATGTGCAACAGCACTCACCTCACAAGAGTTATAATTAGCTTCAAGGGCCAACGGAAGCAAGAAATTCAATTTCCCATTCGTAAATAATGAGTAAAAAGTGGTATCTCGTATCTTCTTGGATTAGTGGGGTAGGGAACGCACAAAAACGAGCATGAAATTATCGCTGAAAACGTCACCGCATTCCCGGATAAATGGTAATCAGGAGGAACACGTGGGAAAAATACTCAGTAAATAATGATTTAATCTCATTCCGGGGACACTTGACACAAGCTCCAAACCTGCTCGCATCCCAACGACCAAATCTCCCCGTTAATTACATGAGCTAATAATTGGAGAGCAAAGACTATTTGAACTGTAACTACAAGCCGGCAAGGCATTTTCAAGCACAAATTAGAGTACTCAAGAATCACTCCTTTCAACAGAGACAGACTTTAACGTTTCGTTAAGTTTTGCCTTCTCAGAATTCCAGCAAACAAAGTGTTCATTAATTTCATCACTTTTATCGTAAATGAATTGATTCGTTCCCTATGCATGGAGAGTCTCGGCATAGAAATTTGGCGCTCTTACGGTAAAATTTTCAAAAAATAATATCCAGCTCAAACATATTTCCAGGAGGTAGTTTTTCGACAGAAGAAGATGAACGGATAAACATTCCCGCTATTGCATGGAGAAAAACATTTCTCCAATCATTAAAATGGCACATATATAGAATGGAAGTCATTGTGATGGAATCGTCTGCTTTTCAGCTTATCACATCGCAACACTCGTAGCTCAATTCTAGGACTCAACTAAGACGAAAAAAAATGAAAACACTCCGAACACCATTCGAAGCGTAAGAAAACAACGGAAAAACTCATTTCCATACCCTTAACCGAACCTGAGAACGCAGGAGCCAATTTTTCCCGGCATGAAGAGAAATATGGGCGGCTAGGCTAGCTTTAGGGAAAACCGTTCTGGGCGAAACTATGCCACCAAAGAACAAGCAAGACAAGGTTTATCTCTCTCCCCCCGCTTATGGGATTCAATTAATTCGGGTAATACTGGAAGCCATAAGCATTGGATACCCGGTTGCCTGAGTAACGAGTCGGGAGAGAATAATTAAAAGACGAGTATTTTGGACATTGGGGAGCATGGTACACATGACTCGAGTGGGGCATGCGCTTAGGTACACAAAGGCAAAGAAGAAGGGAAAGGGGATGTAGAGAGATAGAGTAGGAGAAAGGGAAAATTCAGTGTGTAGTAGTAGTACTTAAAGGAGCGGGGGGAAGGGCTACCTCCCTTTCCATCCCCTCATCTCCTCCCAATCGCTCGTCGACGCCAAAAAAAGGGAAGAATGATGATGGCGACGAGTAGAGGGAGGAAAGAGACCTAGTGTTGAAGACATGAGCGGGCCATGAAGGGAGAGGGAGAGAGAGCGAGAGAGAGATGGAGCGAGATGGGTGTACGGGGGACGGGGAAAGGAGGGAACGGTTTGAATGGAGCTCTGAGAGATAGAAAAGGGAAGCAAGGGATTGGTTGGTTTCGAACGGAATGGAAGAGGAGGGTTTGGGGAGGTGGGGGTGTGGGGCCTTGGTTTGGAGAGACGGGGAGGGGTTTGCTATAGAGGGAGAGGGGGAGAGAGATGGAGAGAGAGAGAAAGAGTCTACGGAGGAGGGAGAGGACGAATGGCACGGGAAGCGGGGAATGGAGTGAGAAAGGGGTGGGGGTGGTTGGAACCGAGAGTTGGATGCGACCTCTATGCGCGTGTGTGTGAGTGCGTGCGTGTGCGTACGCGCGTGTGGAAGAGGTGGGCCGTACCCCCCTCAACCCTACCCTCTCTCTCCACCACTCCCCGAAGAATGAACGGGATAATGTGGGGGTGGGATCCGACTCCAGCCGCTCTTATCGATCCCGCAGAGTGGGTCGCCGAGGGATAGGTAGAGGGAGCGGGGGGGGAGACTGAGGGGAGGAGGAAGGATAGAGGGGAATGAGAGAGGGGGGGAGTGGGATAGTGGTTGTAAAGGGGTGGTGGAGAGGGAGGCAGGCGAGGAGAGAGGGAGAGTAGTGAGGTAGGGAGGGATTTGAGGGTATGGAGGGAGAGTGTTGCGGGGGGATAGGGGGATGGGGCGTGGAAGTGGGTTGGGTCGGATCAAGGGTACGGGAGGTGGGATGGTTCATGGAGGGTGTTGGGTTGGGACGAAGTGAGAGGTGCGGAGGAGGAGGGACGGGGAACTCTCGCGGAAAACGGGCAGAAGAATTAGAAGTGTGAAAGGGGTCGGGAGAGTGGAGCGAGGTGGAGAAAGTGTTTGCGCCTGGGTATGAAATAGACAAGGTGAAGTGCGGCGGGCAATGCACCACCACGGGAATGGATACAGAGGGTGTATCAGAATCGTGGGAGCCATGTTTATTTTCATTTCTGAATTAATTACGCAGAATCTGGTGAAAATTGTAATGACTCGATATAAGATTTCATTACTTGAAGGCTATAGTCCGCTATTCGAATCAAACCTCTGCCAGATTCCTTCTCGCTAACATCTACATTCAATAGGACGCGATACTCGGGTTAAAAGAGGCCGAGAACAAAGACATATAAATATTCGAGACTCATTCCACAGTGTTTTTACGTATTTATCAGGAAATTATCAGAATCCCAAGTGAGAATCTGTACTGTCAGCTCCTTGAAATGTGACTAAACATTCTAAGGGCATAAATATATAATTACAAATCATATTACCTTATCGTGGGCGATGTTCAAGTAAGACCAAAATTGAGTTGGAACAGGTTGAGTTTTAATCGTCTATTTATTTACATTTTTTCTGTATATTATTTTATGGTGATTCTTTATTTTTCCGATTCACTATGCAAAGGCTGTGAAAATATGAGGCACATGGTACCAGTCGGTACATGCCAAGAGTAAAATATAAATTCTATAAGACCGAACAATGAGAGAACATATTTCGAACTTGATTTTAATAATTGTGAAATCAAGGCTAGAAATTTTATCCTGATCTAAGGTGTATCATCCACTCATGCGATTTGACATAGAGCCAAATAATAAATAACAATGGGAGAAAAACGTGTCACACCCGTGGAATGAGGTGACAGATATAAATACATTCATCTTATAACCTAATTCCCTTTACCGATATTCATTAGAGCCTCATGGTAAAAATCTCCATCGTCATTCGCATTTCCACATTTGCTACAGTATTTATTTTCCGCATTTAGGCCGCATTGTTGATCTTCAACAAGCAACGGGAATGGCGAGATGAAATTTAAAAAAATTGAGTACGTGCTCTGTGAAAGTCATTTATAAGGGTGTTAACATCGATCGGGGAACTAAATTCGCACCCACAACCATCGTGGGGTTGATGACTGCCATCTCACCTACCTCGGTCAGTGGAAAGGGAAACGTCAGCTCAGGGAAAGAGGTGAAAGGTTGAAGGGCGGAAAGCGAAAAACGGGAGAGAAAGCTTGGGGTTACAGACCTCAGAGGGGATCGGAGGAAGATGGAAGGAAAATAAGAGAGGAGAAATGAAGCTTTAGTCATTGGTGCGGGACCACCGTAACTCCCTTCAAGCGGATACGAGTTTCCACAAACGATTCCCACATAAAGGGTATGAGAAGCACAACATTGGCGGGCGTACGATGGTAGGAAGGAAAATAATACGGAATCGATTTGACCGCATTTTATTTTCACTAAATCATATTTCCGTATTCCCTCCCTGACACGGCCCCGAATACGAAACCGACAGTTTTCTTATCGGAAAATATTTTTAAACTCTCGAAAGACTTGAATCATTCCGGAAAATTATGTGAATGAATTCGCTTCAATTCTTCCCCGTTCAAATCCAGATTTACGTCGTCTTTTCGCGATGCCGTTCGGGAGGGAATTCTAGGATTTCAGTTGACGGTTCGAATTCTCTCAATGAAAATAAAAAATAATAATACTAACGACACGCGGGCAGAGGGAATACCAAATCAAATCCATAGGGTTCTATAGAATATCACAACGGCGACTCCGTCAGTCAATGCGGGGGAAAAATGAACGGAAACGTTAAGAGCGGACGCGTGGCAGATTGAGTAGGCAGGGCACAAAGCCCCGCATCGACGTAAACACGAGAAAGGAGGCAAGAGAAGGGAGGGGCATTCATCGAGTGTATGGCGGCGGTAAAAGCGTCACGGTCTAAGTGGAAAGTAAAAGGACTAAGGAGTCTCCTCCCAAAATCAACGAAAGAAGGGAAAAGTTAAACGCGCAGGTGAAGGCGTCGACGCGCGCGGGAGGAAGTTATTGCGGTGGGCTATGGAAATGGGAGCATAAATGTTTAATACGGCGGGGAAGGAGAAGATATCGAAGATTCGGAATTGATTTTAAAGAGGAAGGAGCACGAGGGGATCTTTTGGGTAAGGAGGGGAGGGGTTTAGCTGGGAGGGAGGGGATAGGCGGGGTGGTTAAAACGGCTGGAGAACGAAGAGAAGGGGGTGTTTGGGCACATGGAGAACCAACGAACGTGCGTGTGTTTTTGTGTGGAGGGTGGCAAAGGAGTGTGGGAGAGGGAGAGAATTCGAGGAGAAGATGAAGGCGAGGGATAATGCCCAAGGATGAGAAGGGATTGGAGGGAGTCGTCTTCGGAAATGGAATGAAACAGCGGGGTGAAGAGACGGACATTCCGAAGGATGGATAAAACTCCTTTATTTGGTTGGAGTTGAGTGTATGAGAATATTGAGATCACCTGGTTCTCTTATCACATCTCTACCAATTCAACAAGTTCTCATGCGTATACGCATGGAAATTCAATCAAACACGCTAAAACACATATACAAGTAGACATTATTGTTTTAATTCCATTGCATCCTACGCAACGGGGTGACTCAAATGAAGTCACATTTACAAGATATTTTAATTACATAGAGATCATACATTTTTATCACCATAATTTATTGAGCAAAAACCCTATGTAATCCTATCAGATTAATGTGTGATGAATACTACCTTGATCAAAAAGTTCCCGGAATAACCACCGTGTGGCGCTCCCATCGTTCCGATTTGAGTTCTGTTTTTTTTTTGTTAAATTGGTACATCTGTTGTTGATATTCCCTTTAAATCTTAGTGTCATAACTTGACATTTGCAAAAGTTACGTAGCCAAGAGTACATCTATCTCTGTGTGTGTTGGCGATTTTTTACAATTTCAGAAATGGATTTAAATTTGCAACAACGAACTTGTATTAAATTTTGCGTAAAAAAAAACGGATTTAGTGGCGCACGGACGTTGGACGCATCCGCGAAAGAAATCGGCTTCGACGACGATTTCAAAGAACCAAATGTCCCGCGGATGGGGCACGGTTTAGAAGAAAACGAGCCGAAGTGAGGCAGCTCATCCAGGACCACAGGCAGACGACGTGGGAAAGGAAGGTTGCTTCCCTCCGAACCGAAGATGGGAGCATCTGGAGAATGGCAGCTTCTCTTCGCCACAGCATTCGGATCGACCCACCGATCGACTCACCTGGTGGCCCTCTTATCACGGAAGACGAAAAGGCTGAATTTGCAGCAACTACGCTGGAGGCCACTTTCACGTCGACTCCGGATCCACTGGTACCGGATGATCCTAGCGACTTTCCTGAAGAGGATGAAACAACGGAGGAGGGCACCATGACGGTAACGAAGGTTACCGAAAACGACCTGAGAGCAGCCCTTGGACGACTACGCTGCAAGAAAGCACCAGGAGAGGACAACATCCCGAACGAGGCCCTTCGACAGATGCCTGTCTCGCTCGCAACTCACCTGATTACGCTCTTTACGGCCTGCTTCTCCATGGGACATTTTCCGGCCATCTGGAAATCGGCAAAAGTCATCCTATTGCCGAAGCCGCCGAAGTCCGCTAGGAACGTAGAGAACTACCGCCCGATCGCCCTGCTAGCGACCCTGGGAAAGCTGCTTGAGAGGGTACTGCTGCCACATCTCCTGAAGCACATCGCGGCCTACTCAATCTTGCCGGCATCACAGTACGGTTTTCGAGAGGAACACTCCACCACACACCAGCTCGTCCGTCTCGTGGAACAGGTGACGGCCGGATTCAATCGGCGATGCTGCTCAACGGCGGCGTTCTTTGACATCAGGAAAGCCTTCGACCGGGTATGGCACGCTGGTCTCAGGCGAAAACTTGCAATACAGCGGTTTCCAAATTGGCAGCGCCGCTTGCTAACATCATACCTGACAGGAAGGACTTTCCGTGTCGCCTGGGGACGCGCGCTGTCACAGCCGAAACAGGTCCACGCAGGCGTGCCGCAAGGATCGGTGCTCGGACCGATACTTTTTAATCTATATACGGCGGACCTCCCGGTAGACCTTGGACGACATACCATGGTTGCCCTGTATGCGGATGACGCAGCAATAGTGACCACTTCGCGGAGAGCACACATGGCGGCAACATACCTACAGCGAGCAGTAGACAAACTGCTGGAGTGGTACGCCCTGTGGCGAATCAGCGTCAACAGCGCAAAGACACAGACGATTCTTTTTTCACCTGGAGGACTGCGAGAACCAGGAGAAATCCTCGTGGGCACCGAGGAGGCGCCATGGAAGAAAGAGGTGACCTATCTAGGCGTGATACTGGATAAAAGACTGACATTCAAAAGTCACGCCCTCGCTGCCACCAGGAAGGCAAGAGGAAGACGACTACAACTCTCGCCGCTGCGGCGTTCACCGTCCCTCTCTATCAAGACAAAGACGTATCTGTACGTGGCGGCAATTCGCCCAATCTTGATGTACGCTTCACCGGCATGGAGTGGCAGAATGACTCAGACGGCCTTCCACCACTTGGAGGTAACGGAAAGAGGGGCACTCAACAGTGTACTTGGGCTTGGCTGGAACTATGCCGCAGAAATTCTCCACGCCTTAACTGAAACTGCGCCCATTGGAGATGTCATCAAGACTCGCGCGACGGCCTTTTACGAGGAGCTTGAAGGCAAAAAAGAAGAGCACTTGCGGTCGATCGGCGGCTTAAAACCTGTCTCCTGGGAAAGGCACAAACGCCCAAGAGCAGCAACGGGACGGGACGACGACCAACCACCATTGAAAAGGAAAAGGAGTTGATTGGACCTTCCTTCATCGACGGGCTAAGAAGCCGCAAACACAGCAGCTGAATGATTAAATCATCGGGCAGCTGCAAGCCAAGCGTCAAGAGGGAACGTTTTGGCAAAAAAAAAAGAAGACGGACGTTGGAAATGTTGGAAAAGTGTTTCGGCAACGATTCTCTAAAAAAAACGGTCGTTTACCAGTGGCACGAGCGGTTCAGAAGTGGTCGTGAGTCAATCGAAGATGATGAACGCAGTGGCAGACCATCGACATCGAAAGTCGGTGAAAAAATTGATAAAGTAAAAGAAATGTTGGTCAATAACCGCAAATTAACCATCAGAGAAATAGCGGAGGACTTGAACATTGCCTATGGATCCGCCCAAGACATTGTGGTTAATGATTTGGGTTTCCGTCGTGTAGCAGCAAAGTTGGCGCCAAAAGACCTCAATTTAATGCAAAAAAGAGACCGTGTTGACGTCGCAAAAGACATGATTTGCGAGGCTGAATCCGATCCCACATTCATCAAAAGGATCATTACTGGAGACGAGACGTGGGTTTATGAGTACGACACGCAATCCAGACATCAGGCAAGTGAATGGCGTTCACCAAATGAGCCGAGACCAAAAAAACCACGTCGTTTTCAGTCAAAAAAGAAGGCAATGCTGACGGTTTTCATGGATTACAACGGTGTAGTGCATCATGAATTTTTGCCAGACAGTAAACAAAGAGTATTATTTGGGCGTTATGAGACGTTTGCGTGAAGCAATTCGCCGAAAGAGACCAGAAATGTGGGAAAAAAAACTCGTGGATTTTGCACCATGATAACGCACCGTCGCACAGTGCTATCATTATTCGTAATTTTTTGACGAAAAATGCAACAAATACCATCCAACAGCCACCGAATTCACCTGATTTGGCTCCCTGTGACTTCTTTCTGTTCAATCGAGTTAAAAAACCATTACGGGGAACGCGTTTTAGCAGCCGAGAGGAAGTAATGGAAAAATCGCAGGAAGCACTGATGGACATACCGAAAACCGAATATAAAAAATGTTTCGAGGATTGGATCAAGCGCTGGCATAAGTGTGTTGCAGTCGATGGGGATTACTTTGAAGGGGACAATATAGATTTAGATGAATAAACTTGTATTTTTAATTTTCTGAATAAATTCCGGGAAATTTCTGATCAAGGTAGTATGATGTACTTGCTTCATCTACTTGAGTAGGATAAGCATTTAATGTGACGTTGAAATTATTCCTTCGGTATTAGTAGCTGACGATTTCTTCCAATTGGCTCACTATTAGATGTAACGTTCACATCTCGAGAGAAACCCGCCATAAAATTTTCGTATGACGATTTTTGTTCGCTCAATTTAATTTTCCACGGTTGGGGTAGATTTCCTGACAATTTTGCATTTTGCTGAATCCAGAAATTAAACCCATCTAGACCGAGACGAAGGCGCTCTAGGGGTGTTCAAGATGAGGTCTTATCTAATGCGATGAAACACCACTCCTTAGCTTTTACATTCGAATATTTCCCCACCATCAAATCGTCGCGTAAAGGTTACTGCGCTCACAGATTTTGCCAGAGCAACCCGAGGTTTGGGCACTCGGGGACGATAAGAGAGGAAATGCGGAGAAGGAGCGGGAGGATGGCGGGGGTGACAGGGAAAGAGGGCCGACGAAATTGAATCCGTGGTTTTAGGGAGGGCGGGACGCGGACGTTTTAGAAAGGGTGCCCCGTAGTTGTGCAGCCTCCCGCCAGGCGGGGTGCTTTCCAACAATCCCCCCGGTTCGTCTATCCTCCTTACCTCATCCCCCTCACGCCGCGGTGCGAGCTGCGGTCGCGGCATGCGTTCGGCGGGAAGCAAGGCTGCTTCTCCTGGGGACGCATCCGACCTCAACGCTGAGGGCGAGGAACCGAGGGGTCTAATGATCACTCGGTGAAAGTGCGCGGTCCTGCTTCTGTTTTTAGTCCAAGACTTTCAAATAAGTGCCTTGTTTCCGCTCCGAAATTAGTGATCAACTTCTCGCACTCCTGTTTAATAAAAGATATCGAGCGAGAATCGAACATGGCCGATAGTTTAGGAGGCCACAACAAAGAGAAGCGATTTCCATTTCAATTCATGGAAACAAACCGTTTAAGAAAAACGAAAACCCGTATTGAGAATCTATGACGCAATAAACTGCGAACTTAACCACGGAGAGTTATGCCAGTCAACGTCGCTGCAGTCATCTGTCAGTGCGGCGGGTGGAATATGCAGTGAGCCTCATAAAACAGTTTTTTCAACTTACTTAACAGCTGAGCCATTAAAATATTCAGAGTGGGGATGGAATCAATATCTTTCAAAAAAATTTATAGAAGTAGCAAGTTAAATTATTACTAATGGCGTAAAACGAGTGGACAAGAAAGGATGAAATATGAATTGTAAAATGCTACAATTCTCATAGATGCCATAAAATACTTCGCAACAGCAAAACTTTCCACGTCTATTTAGCTATAGATATATAATTCTACCTTGAACTTGCTCGATAGCAGTTTATATTAATAGAAAATAGCCATTGGTATGTGAGAAAATATCTTCAATTAGGTTGCCAATATCACATTTAACAAAGTGCATCTGTTAACTCCAAGCTCTCTTTTACGCGCAGAAGACACGCGAAGAGAATTTAACAGAAAGTTTCCAGAACTCTATATCGTTCAGTTAAGTATGATTTTCCAATACATTATATGTTAAGGTACTAATACACCAGCTCAATTTCAATGGACTGTGTCGCTAAATTTTTCACGCAAGATTTACAATTCTCAAAGGCACGTTTCAACATTACAAAAGCCAATGGTACTTCTGTACATAAATATTTTTGTGACATGAGCTATGGGGGTTGAGTTACTAGGAGAGAATTATGTGATGGAAAAATAGATGTCAAAGTACCTCGGTGTGTCGTGCTACTAAATAACGAACTCCAATTACTCTTCCTATATGCCTATTAATCATCAATCAAGGAAGGGCGGGTGCCATTATTTCACAAACCAAAGAAAAACAAGGTTTCTAAAGATCACAGTTTTCAGAAGAAAATTTTTTGCTTACCATTCCACTCCATACTAACTGTACTGTCACAAAAGACTTAACTAGGGGGTCTCACATACGTAAAGTCTGCGGTCAAGCATATAAAAAATTGGGATTCATTCGACGCGTTGTCGGAAAAAGTGACTCGAAGGTCAAGGAACGTTGTTACCACGCTCTTGTAAGGCCTCATTTAGAATACGCATGCAGCGTGTGGGATCCGAGTGAAAAAGGTCTCATTCGGGAAATTGAGAAGGTTCAACGCCGGGCAGCCCGTTTTGTAAAAAATTCCTACGATAAAACGCAAAGCGTCACCGAAATGCTCATGGATTTGGGGTGGGAATCATTGGCTGAGAGACGATTCAATGCAAGATTGAAATTATTAAATAAATTTAGATCCGCATGTTTCAGCACCGAGGTCTCGCAAATTATTCGTACTCCTACATACATTAGTCGCTTGGATCATGCATATAAAATTCGGGAAATAGATGCCAGAACTAGCCGACTCAAGGACTCCTTCTTCCCACGGACAATACGGGATAGCAACTGCCGGGTTATAGATAGCAAAAATTCCACTTGCCACCCTCAGCGTCTAAAAAATAATTAGTTGTATTTAAATGCATGCTCTTCCACTAACCTTATGTGTTTTGCTATAATAACCCATTCTTTCCGAATGACTTCATTCATGTTCTGTTCATCTGTTTTTAAGTTTCCCTTTCAATCCCTCGTCCCTCTCCGCGGGGGCAAATTCCTGCTACCTGCAACGTTGGGTCGCATTCCCTGCCATTTAGAGACTCTTTGGGGGTAGAGTGTTTCGTGGTGCATTTTCATGTGGTAGTGATGTTTCAATTTCTTGCTTGTTGTGTCCTGGCTTCCGTGTTGTAGGATGTCTTTCGTGCTGCATCATGGGGTGCAGTTTTTTAGTTGTTTTGCGGTATATGTGTTTGCATGAGTATTGGATGAAGGGATTTTTGCATGAGTGTGTGCGCTGCTGTGGGTGTAATTTTCCGTGTTGTTTTTTTGCATGTGGTATTTTTCTTTTTTACGGTTGGTGACCTAACACCCCCCGCCACACGCCCTTGCGGCGGCTTGCGGGGTATTATGTAGATGTAGATGTAGATGTAGATGTACTCATGTTACAATCATATATTCCTTCACCGCCTTGATTGCGTTACGATTTGAAATGAGGGGAGAACAAAGTTGTAACCGTAAATTTATAAATGAACGGGGTGTGGAATATTTCATCAATCCACCCCAATAGAAGGTTAGAATTACTATCCACAGGCAAATTTGCGTCTGCATTGAAATCCATGAATTAAAAGCTGCCACGAGGTGATGATAGGATGCCTGGAAAACACCGAAGTTTGAGACGTGGTTTTTTCTACACACATTTGTTTTCTTTGGAATTTTCTCATATGACACAGATATCGCTAATTGATGTCTTAATTTGGAAAATTAGAGAAGCTAGATTACTCAAGATGACCCTACGGTAACATTTATGGCTTCGGACATAGTTGAATTTTTATATATGAATTAATAAGATATGACGAGAGAGATCTCCATGCGGGCAGTAATTAACTCGAAAACTAGTTCCGATACACGAGGGTGCCAGAAATAAGCCTTAAGCCGTGTCATATTGACATTGGGTAAAGGGGAAATTTCGCTTTGCTCTCATTGGGATTTTCACGATGTTCAAACACATCGGTTATCAACAGGGACAGCGCCGCAATATGCTTATTATACAATATTTATTGCTATTGCATCAACACCTCAAGCGTGATAGTTAGAGAGGATTTAATTGTATAAAAGGGATAAAATCAGTGATTTATGTTTAGAGATATTTCTTTAATCACGCCATTGCAAGTAAAATATATTATAAGTTAATAAAATCACCACATAAATTGTCTTCTATCATATAATAATAATGGTTTCACCATTATTTTACAGTAATTAATCTTTTGTGGGCTTACATTTTATGTATAGTAACATTATATGAAATATAGGCAAATTTAATGACAATTTTACCCATTAGAACCATTAAAAAGTGAAATATATTATACTTAATAGTATAAAATCAAATATAGAGCCTTCAATAAGGGAGTTTGAACATTTTGCTACCGAACAAATTGAGTAGCTTCAGGCGTAATACTATATGGTGGGAGTCTGGTGGAAGACCTGATGATGATGTGATACATCGAAACCCGGTCGTAAATAAATTTTATCGAGTGGAAAAGTGCTGCGAACAGTTATTCATTTTACTTTTGAATTGCATCTATTCAATCAAAACTGATAACCGTTACATAAATTTAGATTCAAAAATTGGCTAAATCTAATTGATTTTTTGTCGGACTCCAATGATAACATTTCGGACTTTTCTAGTTTAACTAAGGTGACCATGGAGTTAAAAAGATTTTGTCAAAGAACAGCTTTCAATTTCTATGTGACTTTGCTTTTCAGTACCAGGTGGTTTAAAAATTTGTAATAAATATTGCTTATTGGGGATACATATTCTGTTATATATTTGACTTGTATGGAAACATGACATTCCAAACATGTTTACGCACAATATATTCAAAATTCATTTTTAATTTATCAAGAAAATACTTTGTCGGAGTAGTTATAAATTTCATAGTTCGAAAAAGATAAAATAAGTTGCTAGAGGAAATATCAAAAGGTAGTTGTTTGTTGGAGGCCTAGATTCATGGGATAATATTTGTTAAACAAAGCGGAGGAAGGAAGAAAATAGGCTTTTCGAACGCCTTGAATATGGGTAAAAAAAGATAAAGAACTGAATAAGGAAATGATGTATTACAAGCATAAGTAGCCAACGGGATACATTTTAGTTGTTAGAATCTGTATAATATCTACCATGAATTAAATACACATCAAGTTAAAAAGAACATGGAATGAATACAAATTTTAATAGATTTTTGGGAAAGAAATGGAAAAAAAGAAAAAATCAACCATTCCGTCATTTGCAGATTTTCTTCGAGAAAAACAATATAATTAGGTAATAGGGAATCGAGTCAATCCTGTAATGAATAACGAAAGTCACAATGAAAATATTATCTGTCCCTTACCATAAGCCAATGCCGTTTTTCCTTGGGAAAACATTTACCTACTAATCTTAGCATTCTTAATACAAGCAAAAAATAGAATCTGCTGAAGCTTTTTATTCTACGAGGTCCTTCCCACAAGTTGCAGTTCACGCTGTTTATAAAGCCGAAGGATGTAATGAATAATTGGGAACTATTACCATATGCTCCAAAAATATTACTAATGTGAGCGAATTATTACTTATGGGCGAGAGACAGAAAATCATGGTTTGAATAACCAGCCTATTCGGTTGACCTCAAAAGAAAATTGACATACAACCTTACTTAACCCTTTAACATACGGGATATAACATCCTGGTTTGGGAGTAAGTTTCTCTCTCCCTAAAATTTTTCACCGGTAAATATGGTACCCAAATATGAACCTGGGTTGGGTGGAATGTCGCGACAGATATCATTCGGATTTGAATCCGAGATCCTAAAGCCGGTGGACCAGTTTTCCATCCCTTGGTATATCACGTCGATGATTCTGTATGCATACGAAATTTGAAGTCCGAAAGGCATGCTGCCATAGGGATCAGCAAGACCTTTGTGAAGCCTTCCCCATGGAGGAGAGTTAGCCCCGCTTTGAAGAATCCGCGAGGTAGAATTTTTCATATTTTTTTACACGAGGCTAGAGGATATACATTTTTGAGACTGGAGATGTTTCATGAGGTTAGAGAGCTCCTTGTTTCAAATTCCTAATGTGAGTCTCATTTTGTTTCTAAGACGACCACCTCGAGGCTTACAACACTACTTTAGACATACATACAAGCATTATCTGGTGCCAGTGTCGATAATCCGTGTTCCCAAGAAGACTGAAGATATATTGCTCCCCCAAGGGCTACGAGCTTCATAGCTCGGGAACCGATGATGCAGGAGCGACACGAAGGACAATTAGACAAACCACCCTCCACATACAATGTTTCTGATAAACGCCAGCGCTTTGCCTTTTGAAAAATAACAATGAATCCCTTTCGGAATAGTTGACGCCGACCAGAACACTCGCTCCTTCATTCTTATTTCAACTCCCCTCGCAAATCCTGAATTTTTTGCACTTATTCCCACTAGCCGCCACCCACTCTGCTCTCATTCACCTCCTCCATCGCGCCGCGGTTTGCTCCATCCCGCCTCCCCTCGCCGCCCCCAACGAGTCCTCCCGTCTGACCCTCCTCCCCATGTACACCGTCGGTTGAGTTCCGGCATCAGGATATTGCTGTTGACTCGCACCCGACTATTCAACCCGCCCCCCTCCCACCGCCGCTCACCTTGCGTACGAAACTTCTCGCCGCCCATCCCACACTACGTACACCGCCGCTCCTTCCCACCCTGCCCCTCCCGCCATCCTTATAGCAGCCAATCCGACCAACCACGCAAAACCATACAACCCATCGCAACCCCGCAGCCTATCGCTCAACACCCACACCCCTTTTGGGAGAGCCTGGTCGAAAAATAAATAATGAAAAAAAAGAAGAATTGGTTGGGGAAGGAAGGGTGGGAGTTGGGGGGAAAACCTCTCACGGCCCGACGACCTCTCGCCCTAAGGGGTTGTCTCCCTACCATCCCGCCCACGCCTCCTCTCCACCCCCCTCCCGCATCCCACACATTGCCTCTCGCAAACCCTTTCCTGCCTACGGAGACTATCTCAATCACTCACTCCACACGCTACAGTCTTTTTTTTATATGGCTTCGGTCGCCATCTAGAATGCGAAAATGTTGTTTCGTCCCGCAGCTCTCCCGAGCCTCGGTCATTCCGCTCGCCCCCTCGTCCCTCTCTCCTCTCCTCCTCTTGATCCCCACGCTCACATCCGATCCCCTGACTCTCACTCCATCCGTTTACCACGCCTCCACCCACACTCTCGATATATTTTTCCGTCCACCCTCAATCTACATACTTTGCTCACACTCTCTCACGCCTTTTATTTTATTTTCTCGCCTTTTTTATTTCAATCCGCCCCTCTCTCTGTTTCGACCGAAACTCCCGACTGGGTAGTGAAATTCTGGCTCGCCTTCCTCCGACAACCCAATCGCTCTCGCATAGCCCATCCCCGTCCCCCCCAACCCCCTAACATCCTCCGTTCCCCCATGTTCCTATAACTTCCTATTTCCTTCCACACATCCATCCTTTCTCAATCCACCTCAACCTTCTCTCTTTTACCCGGGAACAATTTAAACGTCCCTACGGCTCTTTATGTTCATACTTATTAATTTTGTACGCCAATACGTTTTCGGAACAATGCGCGGAAAAAACGATATTTTTTTGTTTGGAAAAATGAACAAATAGAAACATCTGTTCTTCATACACTAGGTAGCTCTAGTGTTGTCAAAGAAGGCGATTAATTTAATTCAGCAGAAAATGCTTTCGGAACAAGTATAGCCTTTCGATTCTAATATTGTATTCTCCCGTTACAGACAATTTGGCTATGAATATATAAAGATTTCGAATTCATTTCAGGTATTGGTAACCGGAGTTTTGGGAAAAATTACTGTCGCCCTCTAAATTTAAAAAATGAAAAAATAAAAGGATTGTTCTGTGCTTCAAAATAAAGATTCTACTCACAGAATAACATCGTGGAACTTCTTCTTTTTAGTGCGAAAAAATGTTGATGAAATTTTGAAAATAGAAGAGTAATAGTATAAATATTGATAATTTTCGGATTTAACTCCTAACAGTAAATGAAAATGGTCAAACAAACGTAAACCTTGACTAATAATTGACGAATGCCATAAGTTTTTCAAAGTCTCAAATTAGCGTTATCATCGCAGAGTAAGTGTTACCTATGACTAGGCAAATGACAGGTGGTATTCAATCAATGCGCAGAAGATTTTTACATAAAATGAGCAATTGACGACGAACATTGAAGTATTTCACCGTTACTTCTTTTATTATTATTAGTATATTGTTCTAATCACCTTTTACGTTAAATGACATTTTTTTGGAAAATTACTGTTTCTGGAAAATTTATATTTATTCGCCCTAATTTTTGGAAGCAGCATATTAGATTCCAGGTGACAAATTACAGGATCTTGATAATTTTGTTTTTTTATTGATTTTGCGCGTGCACACTGAGGAATATATAACTGCTTAAGAAAATTTGATTCAATTTGTATCTTTACATAATAATTAGTATGAGACAATTCATTTACATAAAATTCGTTAATTTTAATCCCAATAATCATTTTTAGATTTGATTATTGTAATCAATGGGAAAAATGGTAAGCTGATGGGTATTAAACTATGTGTGTATTTTATCTTTTCTGCGTAAAATAATGCTGCAGCATAGCTTACTGCATCTAAAAATTTTTAAATCTATGATGATTTTATTGAAAATGTTAAAAAGCGTGATATCATCTAAATAATTCATGTTTGCCGAAATATTCATCATAATTAACCAATAGTCACCATGCGTATTCACCAATTCAACATTCAAATATCTTCCCATAAAATGCAACTTGTAATAAGGTAACATAGTACAAAAAATCTATGGAATGTCTATTTGTGGATGGCTACAAAATTATATTTGATGCGATAACCAGTTTGAGATCGTCAGATTTGAAATAAATATGCGTACATTTATTTATTATTAGAAAAGTCCAACTCTGAAGATGAAATTTAAAGGAAATGTATGGATGTAATGGTTCTTCTGGAAAGTTATCATACTTAATTATAATAATTTTCTACTAACTGAATAACATATTGATAATGAAATGATTATAAACCATAAACTATCTAACTAAACTTTCATTAACTTCTCGATATTTTTACATAAAAAATAGTCAGGAATAAATAAGTTATAGTTACGTTTAATATTTAATAGTGAGCTACTCACTCACCCCAAAAATAAAGAAAGAAACTTTTACTCCTTTCAAGGTGGGACTGCAATTCACCGCAGAATCCAACTCCAGCAGTCAAATTAGTCACATTTATTACACTACCACAAGTGCAAAAAATAATAAATCAGACGGAAAGCTATGGAGTGTCCCAAATTGAGTCTCAGGCACATAAACTTATTATGTCCAACGTTTTAGTAGCCAGTTTCCACCGTAATTAAAATATCCAAGCGAAAACCTGATGATAGTAATGAATTGCAAATTATAAGGTGAGACACCTTATTTAATCGAGAAAACTATACGGGACCATTCATATGTATAAGGAAATAGAATGCCTATTTTATGTGCTGTAAACCCGCGTATGAAAACTTTATACTTAAATTAAGTATTTGAATATTTATAAAAACATAAAACTGCATTGCGCAGTCAGTTTTCCTTTATTGATTTTAACGAACGAATGCTGTCCTCGTTCTCGTCTAATATCTCAGCGTACATGGGCATTGGGTCGTATTTTGCTAATGCGATTACGAGAACTATTTGGGTGTTGGCGACAAAGGCGAATCGCAAACACGGCGCCGGAAACCGAATTATAAGCATCATGCGCGTGTGACGATATCCATGCGCCAGCTTCAACGACTAAGGGTAAGCAACAGCCTCGGAATGTTATTTTAACGACAACATTGCTTTAGCTTCTGAGCTTTCGCGCAATGATCGCTCCATACTCTACAAATTCAGTGTATACCTTTGACGTGACTAGAGGTCCTCTGTACCCATGACTTACGTGCGACTGTGTAAATTATGTTTTCCGACACCCGACACTGCTGCGGGTACACGACACGCCAATTGTAACATGCCGACAGGCACTAAAGTCACTTCATCTGAATCTGGCACCTGTGTTTCTTTTGTTCAGAATTTGCAATTTTCTTACCTTGCGTCATCCTAAGAGCTTAATAAATCTAACTAGCTGGATGAAAAGTGGTCCCTTGGAACAGACACCACGTTTCTTTGATATCCAATTAAACAAAATTTTTAATCTACGGCGAGGCAATTGATTGATTGGACTTAGATTCTTGTATTTTGAAACTAGATGCATTAATATTGCGATAAGATTACGGGTAATAGATTTGTCACTAGTTTAGGGGTGTAGTGGCATTCACCTAGTTGGCCTTAAATCGCTAAAATGGCGTCGAATCAAATGAGAAGGATGATGGAACAATTCACTTGATGAATCCGGACACGTTTTTTTTAAAGCTGGAAGCCTTTTTGAACGGTGGTGAACGCATCCGTCCAAAGAGAGAAAAAAAAACTAAGCTACGCCTAATGCGAGTGACACATTCGATGCAATCCGTATTAATCCTAGTCATGCACTATCATGAAGGTTGGGGAAACGGGTGGTGGAATGGGGCGAGATTGATGTCGATTGCCGATCGTGGGCGTTCGATCAGAAAAATGTGAATGATGAAAGGGATTCCGGGCGGTGGATTGTTTTGAAGTGGTACCCCTCCCGCCGACTTTCAATTTATACCTTTCATCGCGCACTTGGCCCGCTCATTCGCAGCTCGCACTCCAAAGGACCATAACAGTCTGCAAAACAACTGCCCATCGATTAACACAAGCACACACGTCGCGCCAAAAGCGAATGAATTAAGTGTTTGGACGCGCGTGACAATCTATCTTGCTCCGGCGTCCTCCCTCGCTCCGCCCCCTCATCGCGCATTGCCTGCGCGGGACGCGACCCCCGGGCACCGGTGTCACCCACTCTCGCCTGTTGGCACGCGCTGGGGCCGCAAGAAGTTCTGTCCCTCGGGGCCGGCGTTGCCAACTCAGTGCATGTTCTCCCTAAGATGGAAGGATGGGATAAAGCCCCCCCTCTCTTTCGCTTTCGGTTTGGGGGAAGGAAAAATTTCGACGAGCGTCCGTTCAGAAGTGTCTCTTCATGAGAGAGCTCTCAGTTTCCATATAATTTACAATTTAGCAATTTAACAATTACAAACTCCGCATTTATGTATAGTAATATTAATTTTTTAACAATTTTTAATTACTTCACACTATCATGTTCGGCTAATAACTTATAAGAGGTTTTGATATTTTCCATTAAATATATTTTCCGGGAGTTGTAAAAGCAAACTTTTAAAGAAACCACGTAATTTTTTAATGGTCAGTTCATTACTTAGAAATCAATCAAGTCCATCAACAATTTAAAATATTAGTTGACAGTGGACGTGGTATTTCGGTAGGTAGAGCGTTGGAGTACTGGGAGGGTCCGGGTTTGAATCCCAGGGATGCTTCTGGGCACCCTCAAGCTTCACCCAGGCTGTAAGATTCTTCGGGTAACAGATCTTACTAAGAAACCATAGGTTGCAAAGGGAAAGAAACTGGCCTCCCTACCCTAATATGTGAATTCCACACGCCGTTGGACTAAGTATTGGGTGAGCTTCACCCTCACCTATCAAACTAACCTTTGGGTTGATTACTGTGGTTTAGTACACGAGTTAAGAAAGGAGACATCGGACAATTAATTAATAATTATAATTACTAAATAAAACATTTATTTTAAATATAACTTTTGAAATATATTATTTGATGCGTAACAGAAGTGATAATCGTTCCTCATGCTTAACTTAAAGGTCGTGCTTTCGAATACTATCTCGGGTATGGATGCTGCATTGTCGAGTAACAGGATTTCCGGAGTTTATGGTGGGATATGGCCTCGGACGTCGGAGTAACGTAATTACACCCATGACACCTTGATATGGGGTTGTATGGATATGGCTTAAAATTTGCTTGCATGTATCTTATCAGCTTAATGCTTATTTGTCGGACTGTGAATGGTAAAAGAAAATTGAAATTGGAATGAGACTACTTGGAGCTCCCAACTTTGGAGGGTTGGGTGATTGCTAAAGTCCACGCTTTAATTTTTTCTTTGCTAATGGTTCACCATTTTTTGCGGTTTCATCGTTGTGAAGTTGGGTTAGTAGTGTAAAAATGTCTCCCAGAAAATTATTAGTATTTAAACTAATGTTCCTGTATAAAACCTCAATTAAAACGAGTATTGTGGGGCATAATGGCATATGGACGTAAGACGGTATAGGTAAAAAAATTCGCATAATGACTACTCTGCTAATTTTTACATCAAAGGTATACATTATGCACTTTGAATTTCTCCTGTAAAATTCATTACAGCTTGCTTCCATACCACTAGAAAATTTATACACCTAAATCTTTTATATTCGTCGACATCATGCTGAAATAACATTTCGCCACCATTTGAAGCATTAGCAATGGTATAGGAATATATGCAATTGAATAGGAAGAATTGGAAAAAGTATTGTAATTATTACAATCTAACGACATATAAATAGTAAAGCTTCTCGCAAGAATCATTCCCTTAGTGATAGAGTTTCTTTATTTCAAGGCGGTATATTATTACTTCGATTTTTGATTTATGATTTCGCAATTTGGGTGAAATTAACCGAGTGAAATAAGCTACCCAAATCCTGTTTGGTTACTCTATAATAGCGTTTTTTCATTAAAGAGCTGCGAGAGATTTGCTGACGAGGAAATTCTAAATTTTTGAAACTCCACACGGGATCTTCGACGTCAACTCTCCGAAGCACAAACCATTTCAAGAACGTCACGGTTTACATCCACATGGAGGCTATCGTGGGCGTAATCGAAGCGCATTTCACGACGCATGTATGCCCTGGCAACGCTGTCGCTACCTCCAGTCAGACAACCACCCTCCACCCCATTTTCCCCGCCCCCTTCCACGACATGACACACATCTCCCGCCGCCGTTATTAGTTCCATTTGCGCGCCGAGGTCCGTGGGAGGAGGCCATTAAAATGACGGCTCCAGGTCGCCTTGTTGAACGGAGACATCCGCGTGCATGACTTATGGCATGGGAGTGACCGCGGCGAATGATTGTTATTTAGCACGGTGTACCGACCCAAAGGATTGAGGAGGGGGCTGGTAAGGGGGCAGGAGGAGGGCGTGGAGAGGATGGAGGGGGGAGTCGGCGAGAGGAGGACGGGTTAGAAGTGGAGTGGAGTTTCTCTCCGCCTGCCGATGGCGTTCCTGAGACGCGTCTGTCAGCCTCATGTGGCCAGTTTGGAGGAGATGCTTTGCGTGCGGCGAACACGAGCTGAGAGGCCCAGAAATAATTTACCATCATCGTTCGAACGTGAATTGAAACTTAGAGGGTTTGCATCGGTTGATAGAATTTGCCTCCATTTACTCCCGAAGCCTCTACATCCGTGAATCGTCTGATAGTTTTAGAATATTGTTTAAAAGTAAACTGAAGCTAATACACGTATTATAGACGCATAGGATAGCAGCTAACAATTTCCGGTAGAAATGCCTTGAACTACCTGCGGTAAATACAATGCAACTGTCATTTTGAGTACGCTACGATGGTCGAGGCCAATTAAATCCAACAAGGCAGTTTAAGAAATAATATGAAAGCACCATGAAACGTTCATGCCTGAGAATGGACATTAATCAACCAACAATGCGTTTACAAACGCCCGTACCTAACAGGTGACAAAAGATTAAACTTTTATGACGGATAAATTCAGCTGAATCACCCACTTCTAAGCAGCAGACCCCTGATGATGGCAAGCAATACTACAATGATCGATTGAATTAAAATAAATTATATATTCACAATTATATAGCAAAATTACCTTCAAAGAGCTTCAAAACGACAGTTTTAGCAAATTCAAAAACAACCGATGTGTGCTTGAAAATATGTTTGATTAAATCAAAATTATATATTTCACCATAATTGAAATAGTATGCATTTCTCTCTGGCGCAATGGAGGCCAAAATATCGGGGATTCTCTATCAAACTCCAGAGAATCATACACAAGCAAATGCAGTTTCTAAATAATTCACCAGGAAGCTGTACAGAAGAGAAGTAAATGAGACCTCAGCTGTGCAACCCATATATTTTTCAAAAGGGATTTATCTTTTCAAAGAAAATGGCAGACCGTTTTGCACTCTGTCCACCATTGGAAAAGTGCATCTTTCCGGCGCTTTTAAAGTCATATTTTACTCACTCACATCTAAATTTATATGAAAACGTCACAATCCTAATTCACGGGTTTTTAAAACGACTTCCTTCTGAAATACGGGGACAAAAGATAAAAGTTGAGAAAGACATCGCTCTCTTTTCTTCATTGAATTATTTTTTTCAATGTAGATAACAGTAAATTTTAAAGTCGTGCATCATTACATTGAAGGGAAGTATTTAAACGCTTTTACTTCTCGGCGGCTCCCAAATAATTTTAAATCATAAAGGAGTCTATAAAATTTTAATCTATAAATAATAATCATGCATGAATGTGTCATCTACCTATTTAATTGAAAAGTAGCGAACCTTTTTCCAACATCCCCATCACCAACATCGGTGACGAATATGCGGTTCCTATTTGAACAATATAAAATTTACCAATACCCCGTATTTTCAATGAATTAACCACGATGCCGAAAAATACAATTACAATTTATGATTAAGAACACCAAAAGGTCCAGCAAAACCATTCCAAATACCCCAGCTAGGGAGCAAATACTGCACGAATCACTTTTTTCATCCTCCGGTTAAAAAAGAACGTTCTAAGCCGTCTATGTACGCGCAAGGTTATATATAACATTTTTCCCCGTCGTGGAGAAGGTGAGGAAGTCCACCGGAATAAGGCCGTCTCCTTCTCGCCGATCCGGGAAGAATAATTGATGCCGCCTCGACCGATGAGGTTAAGGGAAGCGGAAATGAAAAAGTGTTGGATGAGGCGGAGGAGATGGCAGCGGAGAGGGGGAGAGGAGGAAGGAAGCGGGACGAGGGGAGAGGGTAGCGAGGGGGTGGGTGGGTGGTTTACGTGCGGGAGGGAGGGAAGGAGGTTAAAGGGGGGAGGGGTTGAAACCCGGGGCGAGGTTAACACGTGTGAGGAGATGTGTGGGGATTTGATAAATGGGAAGATGGGAGTGTAGAGCGGGGAGAGGACGGGGAGGGTGGGGACGGGCGTGGGAGAAGGGGAACTGAGGGGGTAAAGGAGGGGATGGCGGGGGGCATGCGAGATGAAAGATGGTGGACAGGGGGTGAAGTGTGCGATAGAATAATGGAGAAAGGAGGGACAGAGAGGTAGAAATAGAAAGGTGGGGAGGAGGAGGGTGAGGCCTCTCTTTGGGAAGTGCGCTTTTCGGGCGGTGGGTGGGAGAGAGATGGAAAAAAAGGGAAACTTCACGGCTTGACGGCTGGGGTGGGAGGTAGAAAACTCAGGGAAAATTGCTGGGTAATAGAAAAATGTATTTCTGCTGAATCTGCGCGCCTTTATCCGTCTTATTATTCGCCATGACGGTAGCTTGGTTACCGCATGGAGTGTGACAATTTTTTATCGCCGGCAATTAGGCTAATTTTCCAGCGCGTCTCCCGATTTTCAGGGAATCAAGAGATTCAAATTTGATTCTCTATCCATTATGATGACGTTTTCACCGCAAAAATGTTTGCAAAGCACGTGTTACGTTTTGAAAGAAATGAGTAGAGTGCACAAGTTATTACAGTGACAATTGTGCAGCAGTAAGAGAGGCACTGATATTGGTTTGACAACCTAAAGTACTCGCGAAAATGGCAGAATTCTAAAAAAACTTATCCATCAAAAAGAAATAATCGACCGATTGGAAAGGTAAACATTTTATAAGGTTTATTATCGAGTCCAAATTATTATCTTATACAAGGCTAAAGAAGGCTAAAAAAGAAATATTTTTCAGTGAAAGGCTAAAAAAGAATAATTTTTCAGTTGTTGAACACATAGGCGATTTGATAAAATTCACTATTCTAATTAAAAAGTTTTCATAATGAGTGAAACATCTTTTTAATGAATGTTTCATGACAAAAAATACGCAATGTGAAACACGTACATATTCTATTATCTTCTAGAAATTACGCTCATTGAATAATTTGTCGTAGAAAGAGAGATACAGGGAAAAAATTAAATAATTTTTCTTTGGTAAAATAAGCTCTAAGAATAAAAATTGTCATCGGTAGAATATGGTTTATTTCTTCTAGAATATGACTCATATTTACAGAAAACATTTTGTAGATGATAGTAAGATATTAACAAATATATAGAGTAATTATATTTTTGGCATTCACACTACAATTCGCCAAAACATCAGAGGAGCGAAAAATGAAATATCATTTAATCTCAAAACATTTACAGAAGAGGGATGGATGAGCCTCTTTGCTGCCACTGTCCCTTTAAGGACAATGTGTAAGTTTTTCTTATTTCAAATAAATTGTATGGCTTGAAAACTAAGGAAAGAAATTGCGGCCTTTTCAAGAGAGGGAAATTTTTATGGTCGACAGAGAGACCACGAGCTTTACTTTGTGGCCTGGAGACGCGTGAAACCGTCGATAGATGCCCTGCAACTGCAGTAAAATAACTTCTCCACGGGAAACACTAAAAACTAAGGGTCCGTGGAAGCCGTGATGGGCTCCGGAAGCAAATATCGAAGTGAGCTCATTTAAGGGAAACAACGGGGCTTGGAGTTAGCTTTTGCGTTGGAGATGCAATGAGGAAGAAGGGGGGGGGGAGATTTATAATGATGATCCGGAGATGGGTATGAGGAGAAGAGCATAAAGAGAGAGAGAGCGGAAGGAAGAATGTTTCGCCTGAGACGGAGGTTGAGAAGGCGAATGAAGGTTAAGGAAATGAAGGATAAAAAAGAAGGGAGAAGAAACATTTTAAGAAAAATGGTTACTTATGGGCCGGTTGGTAGACAAAGAGTGAACTTAGCTGAATTTTGTGTGTCCTGTGCCCTCTGGCATGGAAGCGATTATCATTTCTTGGGTTGCTACCGCAGTGATTCGTTTTTTAATTAGAGAAAAAGTTAATATTTAACCATAGATCAAACAAAATTGTATATTTAGAGATATTGTACGAAGTAGGGCTACTATGAACAAATTTGATCTACTCAAGAGCTTAATTTTACATTAAAAACGCGTAAACATGGAGTAATACATTTATAAGTGTCGCCATGCTTGGGATTATATTGACACGGATTTTAATTTAGCTCTGGGAGAAATATAAATTTAGCCATTTTGTCTGGTTTTCAAATATATTTCGATAAACATGCACACATATATATATATATATATATATATATATATATATATATATATATATATATATATATATATATATATATATATATATATATACGTACACACACGCACATAAACACACACACATACTGTAAGGTAATTTCGACGGCTACTTTTTCTTTGATTTTATCTTTAAAAGTTGATCAAATCTCTTTGTAATGAAATATCTCTTCTACTGTCTGTGCGAGCCGTTTTATTTATTTATTTTGCATCAGTCCGTACACAGCACTTTGGCCTTTACATCGGACTTTAAACAATGATATAAGAGTGTTATAATTACATACACCCAATCCCTAGGTGAAGGAAAAACCACCTAGGCGGGAATCGAACCCACGACCTCTGGAGGCGAGGACATTAGTCCACCACCACCGGGGTCGGCATGTTTATGTTGCTGTTGCCCTTAATAGCGCACATCAACATTCTCAAATCCTGAACAAGTGCTGAATTGCTTCGACCTCGTAATACTACGACTGCAATATGCCTCAAAATGAATGAATGCCATTAAACCACAAAATTTATCCCATTTATTCAGCTTCAACTGGGGTTTTTTAAGGACTACGTAAGTTAGTGTGTCTACCCTGTGGCTAGGTAATTGGCCATCATATTATGGAAGAGAATTGATAGCCAGTCCTTTTCAATATTTTAAAAGAGATTTTGTACGAAAATTGTTCACATTACTCCATCCTTTGATGATGACCCTTGCGTGCCAACGCGGTTCCTTAATTGAGATTCCCTGCTCCAAAGCTCTGTCTATTAAACTGTAGAGAAATAGTTCTAGCGGAATGGGCGTGAACTCGCTCCGTTTTTACGGCCAAAACGCAAGCACTGTGTGTGAGAGAGAGAGAATGAAATGAAAGAGGGAGAACGTGAAAAGATGAACGGCGAGGGAAGGTGGGTGAGGAGGGGAAGAGGAAGAAGGAAAGCTCTAGTGGGAGGGGGGATGTAGAGATATGTAGCGAAAATTTGGCCGAGGGGGTTTCTCTGTGTTGCATCCGGTTCTCTTTATTGGCATGGATGCCTTATATTCTCTGCTCTCTGCCTCATATGCCACGCCCACACGTCCCCTCCTACGTTAGCCTCTTCGCAGAAATGGAGGCCAATGAAGGGAACGGAAATTATGAGACAAGGAGAGAAACGTAAGAGGCTATTTGGGCTGCGAAATCCGAAACGATAAGACCTAATCCATGCTTCGGTAAACATTGTTGCCAAACATACCGCTTGGGCCCCGGAATGAATCTGTGGGCATCCCGTATTTTAACGCATTTCACGTATAAAGATTTCGGATGAAGATAAAAGAGGAAGTCCTTCTCCTTCTCTAAGGGTAGGATATTGTGAAAATCCTTGAGAGATTATGCTTCGAATGGTAATATTATTTTGCATTTTTTCTTAACCAATATTATGAGTGCATTGGAGATGTTTTATCTGCGGTAAAAGCTAACGTAATTCCATAACAAAATAAATACAATACCTCCCTGTACTGATCTATAAAACGAATGTTTTTTTTCCGGAATTAAAGTCTATTGGAAAAAGTTACCTTATAACTACTCGTTTATTAAAATTATTGTAGTATGCATTTAATTCCAATTTATTTTTCTTTGAATAAAGGAATTACATAAAAAAAATTATACCTCAAATTTATTGTAAATTAGCTATGTCAATGGAATGTGGAAAGAAATTTTTTTCTCTCAATTTTTCCTCACTTGAAATTTCATCAGTACCACCGGATTCTCATAAAACAGAGTTATTTCGTGAAAAACTTAATTGACTTCTGATTCATACTTTGCTGGGCTAAATTTCAAATACTGTTACAATACAACGCTTTTATAATGGATATAAAGTCATTTTCATCGCTCTAATAAAAAAAACGCCTCAGTAGCACGATTGTTGCCAACTCCTCTTTTCACAATAATTTTATAATATAAGTCGAACCACTCTCATAAATAAAATAGGGAAACCTTCAAAATGTTTGTTTACGAAAAGCGTTCCGATTTTAAATGTGCTTAACCAACTCATATATAGAGGATGCCGTATACAGTGTACGTCTTTATTTGAAAAGAGACAAAATATTATGAAGTTATCAAATGGAGAGAAAATGAATTAAAATTACGAAATCATAAATTATATTATTGGAATTTACTAACGCAAAAATTCTTTAGTTCATCATTCAGTAATCTGCGATAAAATAATTCCTGTGACCATAATCATTTAAAGGCTTAGGTTGAGGTGATCTCAAAACGTTATCCGTATATGTTGCGTAGCTAGTAGTTGGGTATACTCTAGTTCAAGAGCAAGCGATTACTATCCCAGACCTGAATTTGACGCTGTGCGTAAAAAGCAAGACCGTCAATAAAATATGAACATGTGGATTCAGCAAGTTCACTAATGCAAGCTATTAATTTTCCAGGATGCGTTTGTTGAACAGAATAAATAATCAAGAGGTATTAAATTGGGAGTATTTCGGTCATCATATCTGTACTGATGATATACTTGATACGAAAAGATTTTATAAATAAGAGCGATTTCATGTGCCATGTACAAAAAAGCGGCAGAGGCAGAATAAATGGATACTTTGGTAGGCCGAAAAAAATGTCAATGACCGCCGGGCAAGAGAACAAGAGTTATCTTTCAAGTGTAACAAGAAATGTATAACAAGAACACTGATGAAAAATCGGGAGTCGGCCGAAAAGAATCCCTATGTCCTGGAGACCGGCTGGTGACAAACGTAACCCCCACCAATCTCCAAGCGCTCTGGGTCCCAAGGCCCGAGGAGGGCAAGGGACGGCGAGGGGTCGTCTGCCGCGAGAGAGAAAATCAAGACGGCAACCAAAGGAGGAGGCGAGGGATGAAGGTGGTGAAGGATGGATGTGGGTCGGGGAGAACAACGAGTCGCGGGGCTCCCTCGGCCGTTAATGCCAGAGAATAGAACGGAAGAAAACGGGGTCGCGATCACGGGCACGCGTCTTGAAGGCCCGACTGCTCGTCCCTTCCCCACCTGCATCCTGTAGGCTCCCCAACGCCGTCCCCTCACCCTTCACCTCTCCCTCGGAGCGAACCTCCGAAAAATTCCCAATTCTCCAGGCCTCATAAATAATTTGGTGGGACTTCTCGTTTGCAATGGAGAGCGAGAGAGAGAAAGAGAGCGAGGACGGGGCTTTCGGGAAGGGGGTACGGAAGAGAGGAAATACCGGAGGGAAAGGTTTTGCCCATCAGAACTCGCGAAGGGCATGGGAGTGTGGTGGGAGTGAGGGGCGGTTTGAAGGAGGTGGAGTAGGGGGAAAAGTGGATGTAGGGAGAGGAGAGGAGACTTAGGACGGCGGTCGGGGGTGAAGAAAATCCATTTAGTCTCCCAAGACGATCCCTAACCCAACCCCCAAGCGATTTGAAGGTGGTATGCGGGTGTAGTGAAATGAATATGTGAAGGTGAAGGGCGGGAAAGAGACCGTGGAGGGAGGAAAGGGGGAGTGCTGGGGGACGAGCGGCTCGGCTCGGAATAAAGGGATGGAAAGAGCGCAGGGGGAGGAAAAATAAAGGGAGCTCTCCGCGAGAGTTGGGGATGGAGGTACGAAGACAAAAAAAGAGAGTAATGTAGGGATTAGGGAAGCATGAGAAGGAAGGGAGTTCGGGCATGGCAAAAACACGCTCGCGTGTGTGCCCGGGCGTATGCATACATCAGTGTAAACCGTTGAAGATGTTCGTTTGGAGGGATGAAGGCCATTATCTGACTACAGCGAGGAACACACATTTCAACTCCAAAATGGCGTCGGCACAAACATCTCTGCTCTCTGAAAAAAATACATTTGACTGGAATAAGGAATTCGTTGAATAAGTGTTGGAGCAGAGAACTATGGATTCAAATAAGGAATGCTCCTCACTTTCAACTTATGGACCCCAAATATCTTAATCCAGATAGCTATTACAATTACTTCTAGCTGTTTAGTTCTTCATTTAATTCTCAATCGGATGAAAAATGGAAATTAATGCGTTTACCATAGAGACATTCATTCAAGACTACTCTTTTTTATATTTTGTTCTAAGATATGTAGATGTAATCATAGTCGCAGTGTTTGCCTTGGAATAAAAATCTCGCTTTACTAAGAGCTTTCCACTCAAGTAATTGTTTGGATACCGAGTATTATTCAGGTGAGAAACAATGTTAAGGAATGGAAGAAATTTGATGAGCGTTTAATATGCGCGTATATTTGTGGTAAAAGTTGTGAAAGGAAAAGAATGGCGATAACTCTCGGGTTTGCGATATCCCTTTGACCATGCATCTAACTGACGGCATCAAGGCAACTTGGAAAATGTAGGCAACATGATACTCATGCTTGTAAGGATAAATTGCCTAACTTCAGGATACGGTATTTTTCTCTAGGTTTGCTCGATATGGTTGCCTTACAATGTTAACTTCAAAGGTACACGTATATTCGGAAAGACTAGCTTTTCAAAACTAATTTAAAAAATTAAACCGTAAAAAATTAAATGGCACGTACTTGTTCAATGAAATATTATTCATAATGTAAACGAATTCAAATAATCAAACATATATAAAAAACTTCGGAGAATAGATGTCAAAAAGTTCCCAGTGGGACCGATAGTAATCCAATTAACAGTCATTGAAGAGAATAGGTGTACAAACATATCAATTAAAATAGTGCCGATTTAAATCAAAACCACTGTCAAGGAAATAAACGATTCAAAAGATACAGTTTTGATTACCAGTTGAAACAAAAACAGAGCCGTTATTTTTCTCTGGATATTATCTTGATGAAAATAATATATAAATAAAGAGACCGACATTATTATGTATAAATACTGCATCATGTTGCGTTTAGCAAAAGAATAACGTCTATGAATCGTTTGCCAATAAGGTTTTTGGACAAGCTTTCAAGTAGGCAACATGAGATTGAGACTTCTCTACATGAGAATCTGAGAAACATCAAACGGTACTGTCAGTATTTTTAGATGGTGAAAGAGTAGAACTGTATGTGTGGTAGAAGCGCTTTCGCTATACGAGACGAGATGACCAGAAAGGAAGGAAGGCATGCGAGTGAGGGAAACGCTAACGGGAGGAGATGGAGCAAGGAAAGGAAAAGGATTGAACGGGGAGTGAAAGGGAATATGGGATGAAGGGGGATAGAGAAGGGGAGGACGACGGGGTAGGTTAAGAGGGAGAAGGGAAATGTTTAAGGGCATGTGGGGAGAGGAAGAGAGAAGAGGATTTGCTGGGGGAAGGAAGAGAATGGACTTGGAGGAGTTAATCCCTGGAGGAGAAAGGAGGATGGGTGGATTGGAGAGAAACGTAGGAGAGAGGGAGGGGAATTTTGGTGGCGGAGTGATACACGTAGGTATCTCTCACCGTGGATTCTGTAAGGAAGAGAGGGAGAATCCTACTGTACCCCTTTCTCCCCACTCCACCCACCGCCAAACCATCTCATGACCCCCTTCCCCTTCCGACACACCCCTCTCCCCTTCATCCTCACGCACACGAACACAAGCCACACGCAGACACACGTACGCCGACTTTGCCACTGGCTTTTGCCGCAGGTGGATCAATAGGGGACACGTATTAGGTCGACCCATTATTACAAAGTGGATTGATTACGGAATTTCTTTTGCCTTCGGCACCAGCTTGATGATTACTCGAGACGGAAGAAATAGGAGAGAAGGGGAAGGATAGCCGAGTGGGCGTAGTTGAGGCGCAGAATATGAAGTACGAGTCTCTTACGTACATAGCTGAAATGTACTCTCTCTTTCTCTCTCAACGGTCAACGGATTCCCGCACACCGTTTCATTCTCCAATCTTCTAGGAGAGGGGCTCGATGCCTACCTGTTAAGTGCCCTGGGGTAAACTCCACACGATGGAGTAAATTTGAGCTGGCGACGCTGATATATTGGTAATTGGAACATAGGAATACAATTTAATGATACGTTTAAAGATTTCTTCTCTGATGTTATACTCAATGAAATTTCATTTTCATTCCATTGCAATTTTATTTTTCATAATTATCCACGTAGAGCAATTAATCTCAATTTTTTTTTAATTTTTAGGTCTACATAAGCTATTTGAAAAAATCAATTTATTTTTAAATGTCATTATTTCCCGACCTAACCTAAATTCATCTGGAGTTTAACTCTTTCTCTATAAATATAAGACCCGTATTTAACTCAGTAATTACTTCTGCATCATTTAATGTGGTGAATAATATTTCACCCATATCATTGCATCATTTATAACATCCTTTTAGAAAAAAAATTTCAATTTATACCTTCAACATTTTAAAATGAAGCTTTTAAAATTAAACATTATAGGCAACGTTATTTTGAATAAATTAAATCGCACATCGATAGTTTGCGATTTTCTCTCTGTTCATTATTCTGTATTTATATATAATATTTTTTAGTCTCCAGTTTAAGCCCTGCTTTGGATATTACACAAACTAGCCACCACTACCTCGCCTAACAAGACAAAACCTAATACCTTTACTACAGTTAACTCTTCAACCTGGGGTTAGCTTCATGCATACTGTGTCATATTCATGATTACTTAAAACTTTGGTATTGGGTTATCGTGAGTTAATTTACCTTCGTGCGCGCTCCTTCACGCAGCTGAGGGAGCTCTTGTTCAATTACAATAAACCCCTATGCGGCATGAGCTATTACGGTTTCATTTGTTTGAATTAAAAAAAGGAAAGGAAGAAGATTATCCATTTCCACTGGGCTAGGGAAGCAACGGAGGTCATGCAGCTGTGCGGCGCCCCGCTCCCGAAAAGTGGACGAGTAGGGACAGGTGTGAGGGGCGTAAGCGGAAGGGCACGTTGGGCCACGAAGCACGGAACCCCACTTAACCTGACCACCACTGTGAAACAAAATACTCTTTTGGTTTCACCTCGCCACTCCCCCGCGGTCCGCGAGACCCTTCTCGCGAGTAACCGGCGCATTTCAACGGGTTTTAGTTTTCCATTATGTGAAGCAAATTAACATTTTTTTAAAAAGTGTGGTGAGCAGGTTTATTTCCAGGAAAACGAAGAACAATCGGAAAAATCTTACGCTAGCGGAGTAGTTGGCTCCTAAAATGCAATTATCGCACCTGATTTCGCTCATTTTGAAGCTGCAGGTGCATGAGATGTCTCTAGCACGAGTTGACACAAAATCGTTCTGAAATCGTCCCAAACCTATTGTTTCAACCATGCCGTTCAGAATTACGCTGCATGCATAAACTGTATTAATGTTTTAGTAGTTGTACTTATTCAATGCATTTTTAGTGTCCCAACTGCTAAACTGAAAATACAAATATATAACACCAAAAAACATCAAACGATTAACAATACGGTAAGAAAATTAACCCTTGAACTTCGCGTTAGTCTATGTTTGTCCGCGGTTACTCATTGACCGCCAACACAACGGTGTTGGTAATTTAGTGCAGCATTAAGAATCAACATTCATCAGCTTCTAAAGTCTCCGCAATTTGTAGATACATTGTCTTCTTATCTTCGGTATCATGGGCTTGAAAATAACGGCATAATATTACCTTATACACGGTATATATAATTCCTGAAACCAATTCCCGATATAATTTCTTGATAGAGAAACAAGGAAAGATTATTATTAAAATGGACTTTGAAATAGACTGCTTGGATTGAGAAACGTTTGTATAGGGACACCGTCCATATTAGTCACATCATGACCGCGTTAAAATGGCTGATATTTAGACTTGAACTAAATTGGCTGGAACACATATAATTGCAATCATAACAAATAGTATGTATAAAGACAGTCAACAATGCATATTTGCCTAGTTGGCATGACATTATTTTGTATAAAAATAGGAGAAAGGATACTTTCACAGGTAGTATTAAACATTTTAGATTACTCATAGCCTCCACAACAACGCTTCAAGATAAGGTCATTTGGCGAGCTCTCATAAATTAATAATGCAATTTCACCGCAAAAGGTCGGATTTCCCAAAATAACGCTTTCGTGACCAATGTACAACTTCCAAGTTTGGTGGCCATGTTTTGATTTTTTTGCTTATCACCTGCCGAGATAGGTAGTATTCACTCCATTGCCAAAATCGTTATTTTCTTATAATAAAAATCGTGGTATAAAAATGCCATTACCCGAGTTATAATATCCCCGAGGAGCGATTGCATCTTTAGCTCGTGCTCCAATGTCAACGCTGAAAAGAATATGTTTTCGTCTAACGTTCAAAGTGCGACCCAAATTTACCCCTCCCGTACGAGCACATTTAAAAATCCTATGAAAATGTGACACTAGGTGAATGGATGTCAGATTACTGCGACAAATTTTAACCAAAAAAGGGCAAAGAAGTACGCCTGCTTTGAATGGCGAGAGGGGGTTTCTCGTGACACGGTCCTGGAGACCTGATTACGGCCCGCCCTTGCACATGGCACAAGTCTCCCCGTGGGAGCGTTTAATGTCCGCCCTTTGCGCCGCTTGAGAGTGCCTTAGAGTGACTAAGGGTATGAGATGGGGACACGCATCCCTTAAAGATGCGAGTTCAAGAGCTTGAGGCCCTCACAGAAGCACACACCTAAAACAACCTTGTAGAATGAGAACGCGGAGCAAAGTGTACGGTTGGTTTAGTTATACTTCCTTGTAAACGCGGATTGGGCGAGGGTGTAGATGACTGGGTCGCAATATGATACACTATATTACGTTGTGCATATCCGAGCCAACAAGGTGAGGAGAAAATGAATTCGGCTACTTCATTTGGAATAGTCAAACACAATGTGACAATGTTCATAACAAATTCACGCCCTTAAAACCGCAGTGCTGAAGAATTATCTCTTACTCGGTGATAATTTAATTATGCTATTACGGATAAAATTAAGAATTGAAGTATTTATGAAGCTTATCTTTAATATGAGTTTGATTTACAATGCATTAAGGATAATGAATGCCGATAAATCTGATATCACAGCAGAGTGCACAAGGTAGGGGAAAGGAAATTATCTGACTTCGTCCAGAATATAATAGGGATCCACATTGAACATCCTAAAAATGACTATATCTTAAATGATTTTAATGATAAAGAAAGATATACGAGTTCACTCCTCTGTATTTAAACAGATTGAAACATTAATGCTTTCCTGATATTATCCATTATTAACCATAATCGTATAATTCCACTGTGACTTCAAATACTGAAGTCAAAAGCGCTGCATTTTAAAACAAGGGTAGAGACATTTTTGTAAATTGAAGTAATAAAATGTAATCACTTGTAAAACTTTAACGTCTGTTCCATTGATTAATTAGCTTAAAAAAAGATATGTAGGCCATTAACCATATTTCATGAACCTTTTTTCACTTGTAGGTAGTAGGGATGATTGGCATACGAATTGAATTTTCATAGCCTTCGATAAATGTAAATAATTTGAACTCCCAAGCCCTTGATTGTGAGATTTAGACTTTTTGAAAATCCAATAAATAATTCGGCCTTAAAAGACTTAGAAGAAAGAAATGCCACCGCCTCTAACTTCATGTAAATGATTACATTTCCCACCCACGATAAATAAGCAAAATTTCGCTCGACATCGCTGAGAAAGAGTTTAAACGTAATATTCAGGAGTGGATGTAAAGTGATTTAGTTAAGGTTTGAATTAAGACATATGAGATGAGAAGGAGGAAGACACCCCGTATTTATTTTACGTTATTCTCACCTAAGGACTCCGCAGATACCAGTGTTTAACTCTCCATCGGATGCAAGATGAACTGCGCTCTAGGGTAAAACCAAACCTAACCTAAAAACCTAACCAAACCTAAAAAAGAAGCAGCTTTCTGGGTGATTTCTTGATCAGAAATTAAAAATTTGTATATTTCCGGAATAAACTGAAATCATAGATTCGCTAAAAACAAGATTTCTAGAAATTGGTACTAGTTTTAATATGACACTAGTTTTAGAAGCAATTGTCACTCTTTTAGTGGGAAACGTCTACGAAGAAATAAAAAGTCAAAAATGAATGATTTCAAAACATTAGATGAGTCTCTGGAGGCTGAAAAACTCAAGTAAAGGTGAAAAAAATTGCAAAAGTCCTAGGTCTCCATCGTTATTTCACTGGTTACATCGGGATAACGAACTAAGCATTTTATTTCCCTTTCAAAGCAAAACCATTTTTTAGCTGTGGACAATTTAAGCTCTAAACAGATCAAGGCCACATTTTCCCTCGTAAGATTACAGAAGCAGAGCAAAAAGAGACAAAACTTGAACTTCATTAAAAATTTCCCTTCAAAACATTCTTTTTCAATGTTTACTGAGTATACTCCAGGCGATCTGTCCCGTCCATATAGGCAAGCAAATAAAATACATTATGCAGGAACTAATTCAAAATTGCTACATTTTGTTTTTCATTATTGCTTACATTAGCTTCCTCGAAGCTAAAAACTGATTATCTCCACTAATTATTAGTTGTACATATATGTGAGCCATAGTCAATGGTAATTAATTAGGTTAATATTTTTAGCCGTAAAAAAATTTATTCCTAACTTTCCATCAACAAAAAATTGTGTCAAAAAATCAGACCGCAGATACGTTACAGGAAAGATCTCAAATTCAGAAAAAGACGGTAATTATTATGCCATCAAGTTGGCCGCATAAACATTGAACCTTATTAACCTTATACTAGATCATTTAATTAATTTCAATTTTAATTATATGAAGTTTAATTCTTTTAATACATCAGTAAATAGCTACAAGTTTTTACCATTTGCTTATAACAAACGTTTTTCTTATTCCCTAATATTCCATTTTTTACCACCAAGTCGACCAACTCCAACACGTTTCTTCTTTTAAATTCATTGTTTTCTGACTTATTTGCTTTTAAAAATGTGTAACTTACTAATGTAAATTACTTTTTCCTGTTTTATTTGCCATTGCTTTTCAATTTAATGACATTCGTTCCGGGAATAGGTTAGCTGCATAAAAAGAACTTTATATCTGTATTAGTTAATGTGCACTCAAGGAAGACCGATGAGCCAATTAATATAATATACTCATCCCATAAGATTAGAACCCGGATCCTCCACGCAGGAAACCGGATTCGCTACCCTTCACACCGCGCCAATATCTTCAAACTTAAACCAAAGGTAGGGTTTTGGACTGATTCACGGGGAGCCTGGAAGAAGGGACATTCCGCCACAGAAGGCACCTACGCTTGTCTAATGCGTGTATCTCGCGGAGGGTGAAAAAGGGAACGTTTGAGTGGGCGGTTAACGGGGAGGGGATCACGAGGGAGCAAGGGGGGATGACTCCCCTTAAAAACACGCACATCTTACTGCGCCTCCTATCCCACCCCCGCGTGAGCGTAGCGGAGAAAACCAAGTCCCCCTCTTACTCTCTCTCTACGGCTCCACCTTAAAGCCCTCCTTGGCAACCTTACCCCGCGGGCTACGGGGCTTAATTTGTAAGTCAAAGTTGCCGCGGTTCCTCACCCCTTCCCCTCCCCCAGGTCCCTACCGGAGCCTGTTGGCGGTGCCCGGAATCCGAGGCAGGGAGAGGTTGAGTGGGGTGGGATGGGGGGCATGGGGGACTGTTGGGGAGCGACAGGGGAGGAGAGTTGGGCGACCCTCCCCTCCAAAGGCTCCTCCCACTCCAATATCCACACCCACACCTCAGGCCCCACCCCGCCCTTCCTCCCGTCCACGTACACTCTCTCGAGTTGCGTTTAAAGACGACCACCGCCCAATTAAGGTTAAGGTCCAAATCGGCATTGCGGTCGGGCGGGCAGGGTTGCCGGACGAGGGGGGCGGGTTGCGTGGAGGGGGTCGAGGGGGAGAGCAAGCGGCGGGAGACGAAGGGGAAAGCAGGCTCTGGTGAGGTAAAGCAGGGAAACCAAATGGGGGCTGGGGAGGGTAACGCCAAAAAACTATTGCTGAGTGGTGTGGTGGGGCGTCGGGCTACGGCGGATGGACCAGGGGGTTTAAGAGGTAGGGAATCCTCAAAAGCGAGGGAGACGTGAAAGATATAACGAGTAGGGGGAGGTATGATTAAGATTTTGAAAGAGCGGGGAGGGGAGGCGTTAGGGGAGGAGGGAACGGTTGCATTTGCTCGAAGGGTAACGGGGCGGACTCGAGCTAGGAGTGTTGGGATGGATGGAGAGAAGGTCGGGGAGACAGAGAGAGAGAAAGAAAAATATGTAGACGGCGTGGGTGGGGAAGATGAAGCCGTAATTACGAGGCTACTGGTTCAAGAAGGGTATCGGTTTGCACGGGCTAATGATAAGAGAGTCCCCTTCGCTGCCGCCACACTAGCTTCCCCTACTCCCCTTACCACGGGCCCTTTTTGCCCCCCACACTCTCCCATGACCCTTCCTCTTTATTCAACTCCTGTCGGCCATCTTCTGAGTTAGATTTTCCTCTTCACTCCACATTGCCTTGCCTTTCCCAATCTCCCGCGAAAGCGTAAATCCGACTGCGATTAAACACACGGGATGTTTCAAATTATAGAGTCAACCGTCGAGGTATGGATAATTAGAGAATGAAAAGAGAGCTGTCTTCGATTTGCTCCCCTTTTAAAAGGTTTGAAAAAATAAAACGCCCCTAAAATTCAGGACCAAACTGATAATCCGCGTAGATAAATTAAATCAACAAATAGCCAATTTAAAGGTATTGATTACGTCTTCAATGGTTGCCTATCAGGTCACTTTTATACAATAAAACACGATTCCAAAGGACCAGTTATTTTTATCCTTAGGATATGTCTCGAAAACGTAGCTCAATAAAAATAAGAATAGCATATTATATCCCCCTCGCGGCAACAACTTACGGGAGTGTTAATTCTATATGCTAAACATGCAAGATTTTACCAAAATTTCCCCATGCAAAATTTCCTCATATTTGACATTATTGACCCATTAATGCGTTTTATTTATATGTGCTTTCAAATTCAGATCGATTGATAATGAATGTAGAGACGCTTCAAAAGCTTGAGCATTTTTCTTGCTCAAATTTTGCGAGGCATTTTGATGGTGTTAAAACAGGATTCCAGGAAATATTGAAAAATTGACATTTCTTACATTTAAACTTGAACTGCTTAATTTCGATATTATAAATGCAGATGACGTGATAATGCATGTGCAGACGCTTGCACAGTTTTTCAAAAAAGATTTTCATCCGTTTCATTGCGTGAGTATTTAGTTGATGCTGATAGGCTTCCAGCCAAAAGTACAAAAACAGCTGACCTTGAATTTATGACCGACGCATTACAAGCAAGAATATCCGGTAATTACAATTTTAAATAAAACATTATCATATTTTTCTCTACAGATGTTATTGTTTCATTTCTGTTTATGCATATATGCATCATTAATTCTAAAATTTCAAATTATTTATCAATAAAATGTATATTTTCCTTAATTCCAGTAGTGTAATCCACATCCGCCCAATATGTGTATACTGCACGATTTTAATCACTTTCATGTCAATTTCACTGACATTCACTGGCTTATATGGAATATATGAAGCGATTAAGAAATAATCAAGCTAAATGTGAAGATAAGGAAATGGATTGTCACCTAACTGATCCTCGGACAACCGACTGCTTTTTGCCACTTCCATCAAATGATATATGGAAAATATTTGATTATGCATTAATAATGGGAATAATATGACTAAAACTCTTAGCTAATATAATTGCACATTTGAAATTTTCACCCATCTGTGACTGCCTATGCAAAATATTTCCGAGGTTATTAATTACTATGAACATGCAATTTCTATATTTTAATGCTACTGGGTCAGTACATTAATTTTTAATGCACATGGTTTGAATGAAAATACATAACTTAAGATTAATATAACATTATTAGCACTAATATTACAAAGAAAAAATCATATAATGGCTAAGCCCTTAACCATTTCCTCAGTGGGCGTCCTTCTAAAGCAGGTCATAAAATCACGCCACGATTTCTTCAGTTGGCCTTTTAAGTAAAATATTCTCTCAAAATACCAGATAGAAAGTATGAATACATATATTTGAAGTTTTATTGTTACCATATTTCATAAAAAGTTTTGTGGTTGTGGATGAAGCAATAAAGTTAAAAATAGTTTTGAATGAATAATTTTTTAAACAGATAACTATACATCTGTACTTCTTTGAGCATTGGAGAGGATATATCTGTATTTTTTTCTCCGATTCTCTAGTTATTTTTTTTTTTACTATTTAAGCTCCGTTATGTCACTCTGTCAACCGAAAAATTTTACAGAATTCCAAAGAGAACTTATCAATCAAAATTCTTTTCATGGGCGTTGGTAAAGGATTTCAGGCTTTCGTATCTTTAAAAAGGCTAACTCCTTTTCCATGCTTTCTTTTATTCCCAATTTGCCCAGGTCTGAAAAAGAAGATACTTGAAGGCTCTTTGTTTTCCCGAGCGAGAGCCGTATGTCCTTCCCTTTATTACTACACCATCACCTTTACCGTCATCTCCTCCGACCCCTCCCTCGATTACGACTCACATACTCCCCAACTACTCCATCTTCCCCTTCCCATCCCGCCCAACAATCACACTTACACTAACCCTCACGGCTCGATCCCATTCCTCTTGGTCTCTCTTTTCCAACTGCCTCAAACGCGCTACAACTAACTCTTTAGGGCTTTGTTTTTGTCCCTATCCCTCCAAAGGAAAGGCCTCTCTTTTAAAATGGTGAGAGTAATAGGAAAGAGAAGTAAATGGCGTTGTTTCTGAGACTTTGCTAATGTTCAAACCATTTTCTGTGACGGTGCTCACCGAGGAAGGACGACAGTGCTGTTGCCGTCTTTGTTTCAGTGCGTTGTTGAACGAAAATGTAATCCCTTTGCCTCGCTCTCCTTCTCGGCCCCTCTGGTGCTGCACTATCACATCAAACCTCCCATCATGCTCTCTTCTTCGTCCTTATTTTTCCCTTGACTCCAACTCTCTCTCAAGAGAGAAAGAGGACGGAAGAATGAAATTTCGTCTCTGCGCATAATGAAGTTATTTCTTTTCAAGTCGAGCCTTCCAGTCTTCCCTATACGACAACGTTATTATGCGGCAACGCTCAGCTGGTGAAATTAGCTTCGACGGGGGGGGGGGGCATTAATTCAAAGCAAATAGTTGAACTTAACCAAAGTAAAGGCTCAAGTTGGAAATAAAACCTCATTGCCGTTTCGATTTTATGAAAAAATCAAATCGTGTAGGAAATTTAATATATGATGAACACGCAGAGTTATCGAAGGAATTTTGGTAAATATTACTATTAGGGAAGATTAGATACTTCCGCAGAAAAACAAATTCGTTGTCCACTGCTACTAATTTTAATTGATGACTGCATGAAACTGTGGGGAATACAGTTTTCGATAAACTAATTCCAAGAATATTCGGAATCAATTGCTCGTTAAATCCGTTGTTAGCATCATGGTTCAAAATTAGTTTCTCTTAACGGCGCAGGGCATAATACAGTGCTATCCCGTAAATTAATCAAGAGTGGCGGCTGGTGAGAAATTTACTGTGATGTGGATACTGAACTCATTAGAAATGTTTTGCAAAATAACTATTAACAGGTTATTTAAACAGTTATTTAAAAAAGGGGGAGAATAAGAAATTTTGGGAATAAATTAAAATACGCACTCCGCCGATGCTTCGAAATATGCTTGCATATTTTTGACAATGGGGTAGATAGGGGTGAAGGAGAAAGCATGAAGGGAAATAATACGTCAGCGAAATATCCTAAGAAATAATAGTACTGACTTGTCTATCTACCCTCAAAACACAAATGTGTCGCACTAAGAGAGGGAGACAAACAAGATCCCTGGGAAATATTTCCCCGATATCCTTCGTGAGCAAAATTTGCCACCAGGGATAAAAGAAAGACACAGTCGCTGCATAGTCCCGATTCCTTTCGTGTTCACTAACAGAGTATACCCTAAATAGCAATGAAACAATTAATATTAGTTAAGGCATCACTCCCAACGGTAACATTAATAGAAAGACCAGATCACGAATTTAAAAACATCCCTAAGTGAACGTGTGAACAAGTATACGCACTCAGTCCAATCCTAACTTGCCATCTAATATACTTAACCGCGATTATTCCGTCGAGTCATTAATTTTTTTCATTTACAAGGAAATACGTTGCAGAGGATACCAAAACCAAAGTTATTAACCCGAAGGTTGATTTTAGATGGCTGAGCCACGGACTAGATCCAAAGGCGTGTGAAATTCACAGTTTCGGAGACTGAAACGGTAACTTTTTCCTCCGGTGCAATTTCTGATAATGGAATATTAACACTCAGTGGTTTTCGCTCATCACCCCACCATCTGTTATCCGATTAGCTAACCAGGTAACAGGGGGAATCAGCCGAGGGCGCAGCGAGCCCGAGTCACCGATGACTTTTCGCTGGTCTCGGAAATGATTATGGGCTTGTGTTAATGCGGCCTCGTAATTGTGATATAAGGGATTAGGCTTCCCTCGTCGAAATCGAAACATGCATACGACCGGGTTGGTAGCTGCGCGCGCCCGAGCAAAAAGGATCACAAAAAAATCACGAAGGCAGTAAGGGGGAGAGGGAGAGAGAGAAGATGAACTTCCGGTACACTAAAGTTTCAGCAGTAGCCGAGGGGAGGGGCTTCCTCCTATTGTTTCGCGGACCCAGGAGCAAACGCGACACGCCGGCGCAGAGTAGACGCGTGCAACGTCTCACGGGAGATACCGTTTGCAAGGAGTGGACGGGGAAGATCGAGGGGGAAGGTGGGAGAAGAGTTGGGGGAAAGCAGCGGACGGAGAATGGAGTCGGCGCGACTTTGTCGGAAGAAAGCAAATAGAGTAATGATTATGATTTATTGAGGATTACGACGAAACTGGGCCGCGGAAATTGCGATGAACACGGTATTAATTTAAAATCGTTCCCCGGAAAAAAAGAACGAGGCATCTTTAATCGTGCAAACAGCCGGAGGGGTGTTTTTTACCACATTACTAGATGCAATCTAGCAGAAAAATGCAATCCTAAAATTGAAATCCAGCGCGCCTCAAGGAAATACAACTGCAGGAAGGTTGACCTAATAAGTTAAGAACTAATAATATGAGTAAAACATTTTTATTAATACTAGTATGATATAAAGCATTCGAATAATAGGTGTTTTCAATGTTAAAATTAATGGACACAGTATTTCAAGTATGACACTAGCATACTGGCATGAGTATATATATATATTATCCTCGATAGCTCAAGTGGTTAAGAGCATCCGCCCGGCAAGTGGAAAGATCCGGTGTTCGAGTCCCGGTTGAGGAAATATTTTTACTCTTGTGATCCGTTCGATTCCGCCTTCCCCACCTCTATTGTGTTCGTCCTTTATATGTGTTCCTATCCCTTTTCCTTATATCTGTTTCTGTATATATGAGTATATATATATATATATATATATATATATATATATATATATATATATATATATTATTATTATTATTATTATTATTAGGTAATCTACCGGTTAAGGTAGGTTTTTGGATGGACGTAATTACTAATTAAATAATTTGTGACCCCTAGCAAAACACAACATCCTACTCTACATCAGGTCCCTCTTCAGCCCTGAGTACTTTCTTCCTCCCTTCATCCCGTCCAACATCCCTATCCTGTTCCTTCCCTTTCCTCGTTTGCCTAACATTCTCCCCTCAATTACAGCCTTCAACATCCCGCTGCCGGTCAATACCCCCTTCAGCCACTTTTCCTGCCTCCATAGGATTGCTCCCAACAAACCTCTGTCTTCGCCCACCATACCAAGTACTTCCTCGTTTGTTTTCTTCTCTGTCCATTTCACCTTCTCCATTCTTCTCCACTCCCACATTTCAAAAGCCTCCAGTCTACGTCTATCCTCCTGCTTCAATGACCACGTTTCCGCGCCGTACATAGCTACGCTCCATATCAACGTTTTTACGAGTATTTTCTTAACATCCTTACTCAACGTCCCCGTCATCAACTCCCTCCTCCTTGTGAAAGCCTCTTTGCCTAGCGCAATTCTTCTCCTTACGTCCCTACTACTTTGACCGTGTTGGTCCAAAACACTACCGAGATACGTAAACTGTTCTACCTGCTCTATTCTTTCCCTCCTATTTTAATGTTAAGCTTAGCCTTTTCCTTTGCAGAAAATCGCATAACCTTTGTTTTATTAGTATTGATTTTCATTCCGTACCTGTCGCACTGAATTTCCAATTCACTAAGCAATGCTTGCAGCCCCTTGGCTGACTGACATACTAAAGCTTGGTCATCATCAAACCTAACTGATTTCACGAATTCCCCGCCCACTTTCATTCCTACCTCCAGTTCTTCCCATGCCTCTTTAATCATTTCCTCTGCATAGGGGTTGAACAGCGACGGTGATAATGGGCAATCCTATCTTACACCTCTTCCTAACACTGTCCATCCGGACTCCCCGTTCCCCACTCGTACCTGAGCAGTCTGAGACATGTACAGGTTGCGGATTAGCTTCCTTTCCCTCAAATCTATTTCTATTTTCTGCAGAATACTCATTAGTTTTTCCCAATTCACTCTATCAAACGCTTTTTCGAAATCTATGGAACAGGCAAATACCTCCTGGTTGTGTTCTATATTCCTCTCGATTGATAATCTCATTACTGCAATGGCATCACGCGTATCTCTCCCCTTCCTAAACCCAAACTGATCATCCCCTAAGTAATCATTTGCCCTACCCTCTATCATTTTGTTTATGATCCTGAGAACAACTTTAGCTGCGTGGGATATATATATATATATATATATATATATATATATATATATATATATATATATACTGTTTAAGGCATGACAATTGTTATAGCACAATGAACATTAAAAAAATATAGTTAAATATAAATTTTATATCAATAATTATCTGCGCTTATTTTTGCCCCAGCAAAACTTAGACCGAAACTACGGTTTAATGTAATGACATTTTAATTTACGTCATGTTATAATATTTAACAGGAATAGCGCATTAGTTGAATTTACTTGATACTTATTACTTTGACTTATTACTTACATCATAGCTATTACTACGTCAGTTTCATAGATGAACTTATTAATTTTTACCCTATATGGAGTGTGAATTTTGCACATTTCGAGCTCCATTTCCTACGGCTCAGGCTGCGAGGTTATTGTACTATCCATAAATTACACAGCAAGAATTAAGCTATGAGTGTTGCGAGATATCAGGCGCAAAACTAGCATATCCAGTCAGAAATCGAAGATTATTTAATTCTCAATCATATAGATTTTTATAACATTTATCGGCTAAAGTGGGTCGCGGTAGTCCAGGGTGTTGAGCGTTGGACTGCTGACCGGAGGGCCCCGGGTTCGATTCCCGGGAGGGGCTCTCTGGGTACCTGCAGCTCCACCCAAGCTATGTGATTCATCGGGTACCAGTTCTTCCAGGGAAACCATAACCGGCACAGGGAAAGGAACTGGCCCCCATACACTGATGTGTGGATTTCACACGCCATATAGGGCTTAGTACTGGGTGAACTCTACCATCACCTACTAAACCGACCTTCGGGTTGATTACTGTTTTTATGGTTTATACATATATATATATATATATATATATATATATATATATATATATATATATATCATATTTTTCTTTTTTTTCTTTTTCTAGGGAATGATAATTGAGGTGGTTTCCCGTTGCCTTCCTCAATAGTGTTTTTAACGTGACACCATCACTTACTGGCCGCCCCACTGGGGTCAGACGCCATTGCAGCCGCCTCACTGAGGAACAGACGCTGCGTGGACTACCTTTCGTCTGGCTCCTAACCTTCGACCTATCTGGCATGGGTGACCCTACCAGGAGCAATAATTATTACTCCCGCCAGCACAGCTCTAGGGGTCATCGGAACGCAGAAGCCCTTCCACCACGTAGACTGGAGGCTTTTGAAATGTGGGTGTGGAGAAGAATGGAGAAGGTGAAATGGACCGAGAAGAAAACAAATGAGGAAGTACTTGGTATGGTGGGCGAAGAGAGGGGTTTGTTGGGAGCAATCCTATGGAGGCAGGAAAAGTGGATGAAGGGGGTGTTGACCGGCAGTGGGATGTTGAAGACTGTGATAGAGGGTAGAATGTTGGGCAAAAGAGGAAAGGGAAGGAACAGGATAGGGATGTTGGACGGGATGAAGGGCGGAAGAAAGTACTCAGAGATGAAGAGGGACCTGGTGTAGAGTAGAATTTAGGGTTGTGTTTTGTTAGTAGTCACAAAATATTTGTTTGGTAGTTGTGTCCATCGAAAAACCTACCTTAACCGGTAGATTACCTTAAAAAAAAAATATATATATATATATATATATATATACGTTCATACGTTTGCTATTTAAACACTAATGTAAGTACGCCCATGTTTCAAGAATTTGAATGTTCAAGTTTTTTAAGTTGATAAGATTTCAAAAGTTAAACAAAGGATTTCGGTGACATAATTTAGGTTTAGAGGAAGCAAGTGACATTTATGCACAAAAATACAGTACGGATTAATGCACAGACGCTCCCTCAAAACTGGCCTGCGGGTTTGATCGAACGCTCTGCTCGGCTCATTGGGCGGGGAGTCGGAGTTCGGTGGATCGAGAGGTGGGGAGGAAGAGCCGCGGTGTGGAGAGGTGCAGCACGCCTGACCTCTCCGGACCTTCCCTCTTTCCCTCCGATGAAGTTGGTCCCCCTTCCGGAACAAAAATCCGGACTACATTTTTGAAGCCAAGCAGAGAGAAGGAGAGAGAGACAGGAGTCACGATGTCCTAGAACTCTTTCAGGGGGTCGGGATTAGGAAGGTTAGAGAAGGTTTTCGGAGGGCTCTGTAGATGGGAGGGAGGTGAAATGGTAGGGAGGCATGGGAAGCACTGTTGCAGCTACGGAACAAGGGGAAGGCGGTTCAGAGAGGAAGGGTGAAGTGGTGGGGGTCGTACGTCGAGGGAATGGGAGGTTCGTGTGGGGATGGGAACCCGAACGGCTTTGGAGGGGGAAAGGCACGAAAGCATGCGTTTGAATCTCTCCCTCCCACATCTGTCCCCGACCTCACCCCCTTCCTCAGCGGGGCTTCCCTGCGGGCGAATGCATTCGATGTCAAACGCAGCACAGCCGCGGATCACGGAACCAGCCAATCGGAAAAGGACGGCAAATCGATATGAACAATATCCTGCGACGAAAAAAAAACTTCCGTCAGTCAACCCCCACCTGTAAACAGCCCTCGGTCCCGCGGAGAGAGCAACCAAAGAGGGAGGGGGAAAGGGACGTTGAGTGAGCGAATGAGTGGAGGGAGGATTTTTCGGAGTGAGTGGAGGAGGGAGGATTTTTCGGAGTGAGTGGAGGAGGGAGTGCGGTGAGGGGGTTTGGAAATTAAGTGCGTCATTTACGGTCGTTCCAAAAAAGGTGGGCTTCATTTGGAAGCGGGTTAATATTGATGGAGAGAATTCAGAAAACATTGTAAGTTGAGGAGAGGGGGGAGGGAGGAATTGGAGGAATTAAATTTCGATGGATTTTTGATTCAAGTGGACGATGCCTCTAACCTTATTCGATTGCCATTACATGGATGGCTGAGGGGGGAATGAAACGTTGTGATTGTTTCTATTTAATTGTTCTCATTGGAGTTTAATGATGACTTTTCATTGAGATTTAAGCTAAACATAAAAATACATGTTGTCATAGCCAGCGGTTTCAGTAAGAAGTCCAGATTTAATTACTTCATGTGACTCATTATTAATTTACTATGGAAATCTTAATACTAAAAAGAGTATACAGAGAAAAACTAAATGCGATATATTTCATTTATTAGATATATGATATTTCGTAAGATCAAATATCATGCCGAGTGTAAACCTACGAACAGACAAAATGTCAAAGTTTTTCAGTAGTTTTATGATTTCATTTACCAGTAGAAGCTATTACGTGTACAGTGACATAGCAAAAAATTTTAATTAAAATTAACGAATAATTTAACGTACAAATATTTATATGAAAAATTTGGTTTATCATTAACTACCAAGGCTTAATCTGACATCCACAATTTTATGATAACATTTAAGAATTTTATCTTAATTTGGATTTAATCACTAAAATTAAGATGAGGGATTTAAATTAATATTTTTCACATTACTTTTAGTACTGCGAGTACAAAGTTGAACTGCAAGAGTAGTCCGTACTCCAATTGAAAGCCCGTATTCCGATTGAAATTTCTGCGAAACCAAATTAATTCTTCAAATATATAAAACGGAAATCTGTTTCTGGTCAAAAAGCACCGACAGCATATTGAACATACGATATATTATTACCCCTGCTTGATTTAGATTTGAAGGATATCCACGTTAGAAGCTCAGAGTTCAAGGAGTGTTGTTCTTTTTTAATTGACGTATTGTATTGAGCAAATATTGATTGTTTATTCTGCATGAAAGTTTACCGCAGTTTAATGATATTTGCCCTACAACTTTGTAAATGTCTTGTTTGAGGAGTGTGGGCGAATGAGAAAGAGATGGAATGAGAAAGCTAAGGCCTGAGGGAGAAGGGGACAGGAAGGGAGAGAGAGAGAAGGCGGGGAAGGGCGGGCGGGGTAAAGGGAAAATAGGCCTCGGGCCTATTAGGCGATCTTCCTCGTATTGACCCCAGTGTTTGACTTCAGATACCCCTCCGGCTATGAAATCTATTTAATTTCCGTCTAATGGAAACAAATAGGGAATACGTTTTTCTATGCAAATCGAGGAGCTTGGAGTGAGAAGTAGTACTATGGGATTGAAGAGGTGTAATTCAGGCTTTGAATCTTCGATTAACTTTGGAATGATATGTATGGAAGTCTGTTTCCGCAAAGTCATTTACAAAAATTTTCACATTCCAAACAAGTGAACACGGACGGATTTCCTCCTACGTCTTCCTCGAATACATTTCCACTCAGCTATCTATTTATCATTTTTACAATATTTTATCACGAAAGAGATTTAACCTCAAGAAATTAATATACTGATATTTTTCAATTCGCTTTGTGAAATTTACGAAAAAGTCATTTTCCACTTACCCACAAGATGTGGAACATTTGTCAATGTACCTGGCGTGAATCCGAATACAGATCAAATAACTCACCTGCAAACAAAAGAATTAGCCTCTGTTAAATTATAAATTGATCAAAAAATTTCTCCTGTAAGTAATAAGGCGTAATGGAACATTTTTTAAGGACTTGACCACCAATTATATATATTTACTGGCAGTAAAAAAAAAGGAATTCATCTTAAATCAAAATAATTTCGTAGATAAGTGTTAGGACAGTTAGCATAACTTATGGATGAAAGTTTCCACGCATATATTCATGCTATTTTTTTAAAATCACTTCAGTTTAATTCACTCAAACATGAGTTTAGCTGAAAATAGCTGATAGAAATGCAACTTAAAATTAAGTTTCTACGAAAACAAATTATGCATTATGTTTTTACTTATTACCTTAACTTGTTTATGAGACTTTAATTATAATAAATTATCGAGAGCAATCAATTTTTAAAATTACAAATTTGCTCCCATTAAAAACATTCTCATTCATTATTTTCTCTAACCCGTTGGTTCGTTGGCACACGGTGTACTACCATAAATAATTAATGTGAATAATTAGTCACTCATTAACAAAAGCGAAAATTCGTTCTCAGCCGCAGGAATTTTTTTACTCATAAAAGTCTATGTTACAAAAGTTTTGTTTCAACTCCACATTCACAATTAGTGTTAAAAGTCGCACAGTGCCGTTAAAGGATACAGCCAAAATGCATCGCGCGAGAATTATATAGAGCCGCCAAGGCTAAACTGATACTCAGAATTCTTTGTTTTCGTTCAAACCGCGTCTGTTTATTGCGCCCGTTTATTAAAAACGGAAAATAATAATCGCCCTCCGAAAACAGCGTGCGTGCGCCGCCGGGCGAAACACGCAGCCCAATTAATAGTCACCACTCACTTGCGTCATTTACACTTATCATATCTTGCTCCTCCCACTCCCCCATCCCACCCTCAGGCCCATCTCATCACATATTTATCCACCAAAAAGCAGGAATGACGCCGCACCCCGACAACAACCATTAGAATTCGGAGGCTGTGGGCGTCCATTACACGATCCATTCCATCCGGTCCCCCCTGCACCCGGCTCTCCTCACCAACCCACCCCCTTCCTCCCAGCCTCTGGTACCCCATCCCTCCCCGGCGTTGCAAAACCCCGTCGCCATGGGAACCCCGGAATAAAAACTGCCGAGGAGTGACACCCTCTGAGCCCGGCCACTGGCCCGACACCGCCGACTCCCCTTACCGAACATGTGTTTGCTTTAATTGGGAGTTCGTGTTTAACTCCCCTCCACACCCCTGCCCCTCTCCTCCCCCTAACCCGCGCGCACACGCTGACCTACCGCTCCCCCTGACCACCACCACCAACCCCCCCCAATTCCTCCCTAACTTTGCCCATCCCTCCCACCCCCTTCCGCAAATTCCTTTCTACACGTATCTATTCCGACCCCCAACCCGACCAACGTCCTCCCCACTTTCCCGTCCCTCCCCGTGCACCGCGCTCCGTCGCTTGTGCTTCCGCTCCTCCTCCTCCGCCTGTTTTTTTCGTCCGACCGGGCGACATCATGGCAGACAAGAGTGCCTCTAATTTGCCTGCGGTTTGTTTCACGGCGACATATTTCTTCTCCTTCCCTCATCCCGCTCACTCTTGAACTCCGCTCAAACCGCCTCGTCCCTCTCTTCCTTCGAACCTCTCCCCCCCCGGTAGCCTCATTCTGAGCACTCCTGATCCTCTCTCACCTAACTTTCACCCGGGCTAAGGACTGAAACACATCGACAAAGCGGGAGCAAGGCTGGGACATAAGAAAATGGGCGAAAAAAATGTACTACTTTCCTCATTCAGGCCAGATCGAGCAACCAAGCTTGTATCGTAACCATGGATTTAGCCGGCAAGGAGTTACGCTATGATTTGATTGGTTCACTCTGCACCGGTCAGCAGAAAACGTGTTCTCGTATGTCATAACTTTGGTGATAATGTCGAGGGCAACAAAAATTACTTTTTTCATTTCATACACGGCCCGTATATAATTAAGGAGGTGATTCCTGAATTTTATATCGAAAACAACAGAATCAATCTGGATTTTGTACTGACGTTTTGCCACATATTTAATGTATCGCCAAACCAATATTATTTAAATATGTACCTGAATATTAAAATGCTAATAGAAATTGCATGAACACGTAATTGAAAGGATTTAAACATTAGACCTACATAACGTAGAGATTTTATTGGAGGGTAATATTACAGGACTTGGGAGAAATAACCACATTAAATAAAAGCCGTTGCATGAGTATCCACAATATAATTAGTTCATAATTGATCACAGGTACCATTAGCGTTAGAAGTCATTATGTACTCAAAGGGCGGGTAGTAATTAAAGGAACCTTTCGGCCTAAAATGACTTTAAAACGACAATTTGCTCCAATAAATGCCATCCTTTTCCTCTTATGGGTTTTGCCATTCTCTTTAGTCGAATTATTCCACGCCGAAAATCAGTTATGGATTTTGAAACGCAGAATCGAATATTCAAACGTCGCTCTGGGACCACTCAATCGGCTGACCATTTCAACCGCCGAAATAATTCAACCAGCGACATATTATAATAAAAGAAACTTAGCACACCGAATTGCCAAAATATAACTTTACCCCTAAAAGTCGGAATTTTAAAGGAATTTGACCCAGTAGATTGAGCAATTGAGTTCAAATTTTATTAATTTCTCAAATAAAAAATAACTCGTGACTGGGTCTACCACACGAAACGTTTTAAGAACCATCCTTATCGACCTAAGCACGCAACCCGGGGGGGGGGGGGACGGGTCCGCGCTATCTCCCTACGCCACACGCATGGGCAAACTGTTGTGGGCAGCTATAGGTTGGGACCTACTTCTACCGAGCTGACCCTCGGAAGTCACTGGATCCCTATGGAAAAGATACCTATAATACTTTACTCCATTCAAGACTATGACCGTGCTTATGCCTTCGGTAGACTTCGTATGCTGAGGGGATCAGCCTTATCAACAAAATACGATCCACTCCGATCTCGGTGAGTGTAACTTGGAGGGCGGGGTCTGACCCGGCACGTAGAACGACTTCCGCCTCTTGTTAACGAGGTCGGAGAGAAGATTGGCTGCATTCCCCACATCATCTCCATCGAAGGCTTCCCTCCTTCGCACAAAATCTCATAGGGAACCGATCACCTTTGACGCTCCGTCCGCGAGCACCGTATTATGACCCCCCCTCCCTCAGTTAAACTCAATTGCGAAAATACCATTTTTGCGATATTTACCGACGTACTTACTCTACTGAGAACCAGTTCGGCGGCGATGGCCAGAGGGGTGTTATCCATTTTCTCCTACTACATATCCTTACCCTCTCTTAGGTCAATGAGATATTTCTTCGCTCCCAAAACCTCACGCCCTTTTCCGATTTATTCGTAAGCCGAAGTTTTCGCCTTGACACGATTCCAGCTAACTGAGGGAAAAATGTAAATGCGGTACGAGATATTGACGCTTTTGCCCAAGAATCGTAAGATCATTTTTTTTAATAACTCCGTTTTGGTGTAGTGGCCAAATGTTTCATGTTCAGTTTACCTGGACACGAATCACCAACCTCCAATAGTGTTGCTCTACTTGATTTAGCAATAAGAATATTTTGGGGAAATTAAATTTAAATTTGAATAAACCCTCCTTTTTATTTCTGTCTGAGCCGTATTTTTTCCTGCACATTTTTTTGTGTGTGGAATTGTGTCATTTCATTTTTCCGCATACGTTTAAGGGTTAAATACCTGCATCATAGAGATAAATCAATGTTCTAAGGGTAATTTAGTTTCCCCGAACAGCGAAATAAATTTATCTCTGCTCCCTGTTTTCTTGCCTCCTCCCTACATTGGTTCTAGTTGTGAAGAATGTACGCTCATTTCGGGAGAAGAATGACAGTTTAAAACTACTTCACAGAGTCTCATAGTTTTCCTGACTATAAATACATTATGAATATAAAATTGTATTGTGCTATATAGAATGGACACATAACTATGAAAACAAATTACACTCGTGGGTTGTATAGGTTCGCTTTTGAAGCTGTTGGGTATGAGCTCTGGCGTCAACGCTTTACACCAGCGAGAATCTTCTAAAAACATATTATCGATCAACTACGCTCAATTCTCCTTCGATTTCAATTGAGCTTCACACTCCGATTCCGCTGAGTAAGGAATTTTATAATTGATTTTATAGATTTTTTTACTTTAATTTCTTTTGGATCACCGCTGGTCATTTTGTCTAAAATAGGCTAAAGGAAGCTTTTCTAATTCCTAAATTGTTTCCTGCAGCAAATTCATAAACGATTCGGCCAGATTTCCATGACATGATATTCATACACCTTTTCCTCTCCTATACATGCATTATTTTTCCCTCGAATACATTACAGCCAAGACTCATGAAAATCTATTGAAAAATTTTATTTTTTAGGGAAGAAACCGACTAGAAGGTTATCTGTTCTGTGGTATCGGTATCTGTTAAAATGAATTAAGAAAGATAATCAGTAGACCAATGTATTAAGAAGAACCCTGACTCTGCGATATCAACCCAACATTATCCGAGTGACTGGGAGAGATGCATAGTGCCATAATCTCCATCCAAGGCACCTTTTGATTAGAGCTACTTGCGGCGTTCTCAAAACTATTCTGGAAAAAAGAATCCGGTAATCACTCAGGCGAGAGTCGAATGCTTAAATATATCGGAATATATCGGTTACCGTAGCAAAAGGTTAATAATGTTAGAAACTTGTTAAAAATTTGAATCCTAGAAAATTCTTATTACATCCTGCAAGAAGGGTTCGGTAAAAAAATCATATTACGTAAATAATATAACTAGGACCATTCGGTACGGAATAAAGAAAAACTGACGAGTGAGATATTGGAAGAGAGAAGACGAGTCGCTCGAAAGGGTACTAAACAAAATACCTCCCCCGAACATTTGCATTCATTGTCTTACCCTTTTCCTTCCTCCATCCCACATTCGAAATTCCGAACACCCCCTCCCCATCCCTATGCTTGTCCGGCCCGGCTCCTCTCTCGCCACTCGTCGACGAAACCGACCACTCCTTCCCAACCCTTATATGCATACGCGTGTTTGATCCTCCGCCTTCCTTCCTCCTGCCAAACCCTCCCTCCCTCAAAACACCCTCTCACACACGCCCACTCGGCATCCTGCAGGACGTGTTATTTTTTTCTGGCCGGGACCTCCGAGGGTGAGGAGGCAGCAATGGGGCCAATATAGCAGGAACCGGGAGATGTTCGGGGGGCTGGAACGTGTACGGTTTTCGGACCGCGAGAGGAGAGAGGTTCCCCATGCGGCGAGAGATGGGGGAGGAGGAGAGGAAGGGAGGACTAGAAGGATCTCTGGCGGGGTAAAGTAATGGTTCCGTGGGGGAGGGGAGTAGTAAGGGGGTTGGGGGTCGACTCCCCTATTTTTTCTCCGAGGTGGGAAACTGGGCGTTTTTCGGCTTGATGTGCGGCGGCATGCTCGTGTGTGTGTGTGTGTGTGTGTTTTTTTGCTTCCCCCGATGGCGACGCCAAGGGCAAAGGTTATTGCGGGGGAGTGTATTCGAAAACGGTTGTGCGGATGTCGGAGGGTGAGAGGGCAGAAGGGTTAGGGGCATTAAACAAAGCCGTGTCCTTGGTGGTTCCATCTGGTGAGGGACGGTGTGGGAATCCATTTTTGGCCATGGGCACTGTGAGATAGAGGATCAAGATATATAGCAGTTTTCCCTCCAGTTGGTATGCTCAAGGATGACCAAAAAATCACTCGGTGTGTATGTAAAACGTTAAAAATCAAAGATCAACATTTTATTCAGAAGTGAAATACAACGTAATCTTTTTATGCTACGTAAAAAACAGAAATTTTAGAATATACTGAATCGGGAGGAAAGTCTTCACGGTGAAGCGTGCGGATTGAAAATGTGGAAGAGTAAAAAAGTTCAGCATAGATCACCATTTGAATAGTTACTTAATTCAATGAGATAGAGGAATTTATATGCTAATTTATAGTTTACATGATTGCATACGGTTTAGCTTGAACCGGCCTGAGTAAATAGGCTACAAAAGCATTTTTTAAGCAGAATTCTTGAGCAAAACGGTCTGCTTTGAATGTTCTCGTCAACATTAATTGCAAACAATTGGACACGCATTAAATTTAAAATGTTTGGATGGCATTGCTTAGGTTACTCCACGTAAAAAATAACAAAATTGTAAAAACGATTCGTAATTGAGATATGAAGAACGATAACATGAAACTCATTGACAGATTAGAAGCGACACGAATGGAATTTGTTCAGTTTCGTGTGGACATTTTTTCCGAGTTGAACGGTTTCTGGGCAGTTTGATGAATGAGTCACGAAGCTCAAAAGGCAGCAAAGCAATACCGGACGAAATATTCTTCATAATCTCGATTTTAAAACCGATCATTTTCAAAGTATAAAAATAATTTACTCCGACTTTCACTCAATCATCGGGCCTAAACTTTTGGCTGCGGAAAGGAAAATGAAGGTATACCAAAAAGAAAAATCGCAAGACAGAGAGAAAATATGTATGGCAATAGAAAAACAAATTCTTCCCATCTTTCGACTCAAAATTTGGTATTTTGACTGACGTCTTTTTCCCGTTGGATAAAGGGTGAGGGATACTTGACGGCGAATTTTTCAACGCTCGCGGAAACTAAGCGGGTTGGCCGAGAGGAAAGGGAATGCCCATTGGATGGGGAGAGATATTCGTGGCAATTGTGGCGTTCTGTGGGAGGAGGAGGATCCGCCAAGAGATGGAGAGGCAACAGAATAATGATGGAATTGGCGGGGCGGAAACGAGGGGTGGATGTCGGATAGGAGCTCGACAAAGGGTGGGGGAGGTAGCGAGACGGTCTCTCTTTCGACAACGGCTTCGCTTCCACCTACAAATGAGAACAGAGCGTCGACAACTGCGACATGAGTTGTCGAGCTCACTCTGGCCGGAAACGTTCATCTCTCGGCTCGAAGAATTATGGCGGAGCAGTGGAAGGGAGGGATGTGCGATCGAGAGAGGACGGGGGAAGGGAGGGACGACGAGAGGGTGGTGAGGCTGTCCGGAGGACGGGGTGGTCGAAGGGATAGGAAAGGGATCTGGGGGAGTTTCCCTTTTTTCTCCACCGAAGAGAAAGAGGAAATCGGAGTTTATGGGCACTTTGGCGCGAGAATTGAAGTCGTAAAGCTTAATTCATGAGTGCAATTGATTCAAATGATACGGGATGGACTCAATCAGTTTTGAGATCTAAGCAAAGAAATAAATAAGGGGATTCTGCTGGGGAGTGCTATTCTAACACGCCTTCAGTTTTTTACGATCCACTTAAATCGCAACATTAATCCAATTCCTATAAATTTTCTTGACATTCAGCGACGTGCAAAAAATTGCGTGAATCATCAAGGGTTTGCTCAAACCCTAAGAGCGTGATAAAATAGAAAAAAAGTAATTTAAGATTTTTTTCATTTCCTCAACTTGAACCCAAAAAAAAAATAAAAGCATACATCATTAAATGCAAGAAGGGTTATATGGTTAAAAGTAATCATTTCAACATTTGAAGGATAAGCAATTTTCTCAGGAATATTTTTGCGGTTACCTTTTTTATACAATGAGTATTTCAGAAAAAAAGTACCAGGATGGAATTAAATAAATTTTCCTCATTTATTTAAATATTTAAATACTATGCGCAATTATTTACGAAAAATATCAATGAGGAATGGCCAATGGCGTTACATAGACGACAAGACCGGACCTTATTACGGTTTCCGTTACAGATGGCATTCATGGCAAAATATGACATTCTTCAGCTAAACTTGCTTCATTTTACGGGTAAGATAAAACTATAGGATATACCTTTAATGGATAAAGAAAAATCAACGCTCAAAGCCATAAAATTAACGGAAATTCGAATGAAAGGGTGACAAGTCTTCTAAATAAATCTCAAAATTCATTAATGGAAATTGACAAGACGTTTTCCACTGGGCTATTGAATAGAATGGTTTGAGGCGACACTTTGTGGAAGCGATTCATTTCGAAAAAGAAATACTTAGTTATTCCACATTTATTATATTAAACACGGACTAGATTTCGACTTACAAATGGGACGTAAACACAAACGGGACCTGATGATGATTTTGTGAGTCGAAACCTAGGTCGTGTTTAATAAAATATATGTGGAATAACTAAGTATTTCTTTTCCGAACTGGGCTATTGATTTTAAACGATTAGCACCATACATATGCCAATTAGGGATTATCCTGCCATCGCTGTTACGTTACCGAGATTCGAGTATTAATGAAATGCAACAAAGATAGTTAATAGCTACAAAGCGCCACTGGAGAAAAATATAAGGAATAATGAAGCAACAATAATTAGTTCTTTGTGGGTATCTTAAACAAGACAAAAAAATGACGAATGATAATGAATAACATTCTGGATATCCTAGCAAAACTATTATAAAATGTTAAGTGAAATTTGGGAAAGAACTGCAGTAGAAAACAGCACTTTAAAAATGATAACCAAACATTAAATCTGCTGATTTGGCATTGCATAAGTAAATCATAATAGATTTTCATTAGAAAATATAAATGTAGCCTTCAAAAAATACGATTGTGTACATTAATATCTTCATATTTATATCCTTTCCAACTTAGCGCTATGGTGTGGTGATACTTATTTTACCACTTGTAATACTATAATTCTAGTTTGATAAGCAAGTTACAGTTGAAAAAAATGGCCATTCGGGGTTGCTGGTTAACTCTCGGATCATTAGAGCCTGGAGCCTCAAGATGGTTTGCAACGGACGGGATGAAACTTGCGGTACGGCGATGTGTTGTATGGGGAATTTGCACCGACCGCTCTACCCGTGAAGTACTCCCATACTGGAGGTTGGCACAGCGATCGAATCACACTTGTGGAGTGATGCGATGTGCTGTGAAGGCCGATCTTGAAAAACGGTGAGCGGAGAGCGCGCAAAGGGGGCACACAACTTAAAGTCCTGCGGCATTGTCAAGGCGCTTCATTTTCCATTTACTCCCAATTAACTCCTTCAAATATCTCCTTCCGTTTTTCTCCAAACAAACATATACTCATCCAATCGTGTTGAACTTAATAAATCAATGCACCGAACCGTGAACTCCGGTTCAACAGCGGGAAATGACTCAAAGCCTGTCACAAAAATATCAAGCGCATAATTCTACGACCTCAGTCTCCTGGATCATCATACAGCAAAATATACTTTTACCGACGAAATGTCATTGAACGATGCTTTGCAGCCGTAATTAAAATATAGTTCAGAGTAAAATTAATATTCGGAATAATAACCTTTTTCCAAAACGAAAAGAGATTTTATTTATTCCGTGAGTCATCAATATTTCTCGTTTCGATTACAATTCATAGCAAATTATTTTTTATTAATAGCTTTACTCATTGACTTATTGCATACTCTTTAGAAAAGAAAATACTGTATCATGGCATTCAGCTGAGCACATCTACGTGTCTAACCCGAAACGGAGGGGATCAGAAAACATACTTCCAAACAACTCGTAAGATACTCGGTAAAATCTACGCATCTTATCGTGGGATGCCAAGGAGCCTGCGAGGGAAACTAAGAGCAAATATATTACTTCTAATTATTTATTTCTTTTTACAGGCAGTTTGAAATCGAACCGCATTTAGATACGTATATTTCCAAAAGTAGTAGCTAGCCCGAGAAACGGAATTAATTCACTCAAGAAAACGATTACAGCTTTTGAATTACTCGGTTTTATTTCTTTCACTTACTTAAATGGGACAAGATTTGGGATCATTCTTACTAAATAAAACTTTTTAATACCCTAATCGTTCACTCTCATTAATTTTTACAAATAAAAACTTAATATACCACTCCTTCTATCATCCATAATTGGTCCATTCAGTAACACTAGTCGTCTAAGTTGCACGTCTATATTTAATTTATATTCGCATTCCGATGCCGCAATACATCATTCTTAATACCACTGCGACTGAGTCGGATAATATGCAGATGAGGATACATAAAAAAGATGGCCACGACGGAACATTATTAGTATGACCAGTCCCGTGTTCGCAACTTCAGAATTGGGTAGACTAAGTAGAGAACCTGTTGGGTAGTCTTAATGAGCGTGAGGTCTCTACCACCACCGGAGGACGAGACGGTCGCAACCTGTGATTCCATCCCTGCTAAACCCATCTGAGAATATGCAAGGGACAGCTGTGCGAGCTGGAATTCTTACCGGAGAATACAGGCGGGGGCAAACGGCGAGGGAAGACATGCTCCGGAGAGTATCCAGCAAGGGCCGTGAAATGGACTACAAGCATGTTAACATATTCAGCCGACCTCCGCGCGCGCCGACTCTAAATACTGTATGAAAGCGCGTTGTCCCCCGGGGTCGCAGAGGATGGAAGGAGGTTTGGAAGGGGTGGGGGGAGCCCTTATCGCGCGGATGAGACGATATGCCGTTCAGGGATCGCCGAGACAAGGGATGAGGAGGCGCGGGGAGTGAATGCGCGGATATTCCCGATCGCCATATGGAGAAGAGGGGGGAAAGAACCCTGCATTTCTGCACAATCGCGAAAAATAGGTCACTGGGGGGTGAGATGGCAGAAGGAGAAGTAGGGGAGAGAGAGGGGTGGATGGGATGGAGTTTGTTACCATCGACGCTAGACTTAAGGGGGAGGATGAAAGGGGTGAGCCCGTTCCCCGTGCGCACTCATTCCATATTCTCACCCCTCCTACGGTGCACTGACGAACGGAACTCCGCCACCCATTCGCCACCTCTATTTCTCCCCCTCCCCCCTAGCCTCCTCTACCTCCCATGGGAGAACGGTGCTGCGGCGGAGTGGGCGTGGAGAGGCGAAGGGGTATGACGTGGCCCTGGTAGTCGCAACAACTACCCCACTCTCCTCTCACTGCCCCCGCGCTCGGCTCCTTTCACCCCTTCCGCTCATTTCCCCAGCGTACGGTGGCTGGGGACGCGGAGGAGGCAGCGTGTCGCTCGCACGCCGACACCGAGGAGTAAGGGTTGGAGGAAGTATGGCGGGAAGATCCCATGTCAGCTGGGTTTCGGTGCGCCCTGTCATTTCAGTATTTTGTACGCAGGGAGAGAAGGGTGAGGTGAGAGGAGAGGTGACCTACCTTCCTTAAGCTAGTAATTGGACGGCGTGGGGAATTTTGGTCAGACCCCGGGACCCGCCGTCCTCGGGAGTGTCAAATTTCGTCCGGATGGAGCCGTAATCCCAGAAAAACGAGGGGGCGGGAGAGGTTTCGGTTCGGGGTGTAGCTCGGGTGCAAGACGGGCATGACTCGAGCTTCTGAGAGAAGGGCAGAGCCTATACTTCGCACGGAATAATCACGCCGGGAGGGTTAACGACTAACTCTCCGGCGTTTTCGGGTCTGCGCCAACATTACGCCCCGCGACGACGATTAGTCACGGAATTAAGTTGTATGATGCATTACTGACACCACGCTTTTAAGTAATAAAATGTTATAAAGCTACTCAAAATTTAATTAACGTACGCCTGGGAGAAAACAGCTCCCAGCTCCTCAGGGCAATCTTTGGATATTTTCTCTTAATTATTTTTCGTCCCACGCCTCTTTATTAAAATATAAGCGGAAAATAGACGAATGAAGAAAAGAAACGCATTAAGCATCTTTAAACCTGTTTATACTGAAAACATTTCAATCGTCAAATAAAGATATAACATTGCATAAAAATTTAGAGAAATAAAATTTCATTAAATCCAAATTAACTTGCAATCTATTACAATGTTTACAATTCATTTTTATTTTAAATTAAGTGCCTACTGGAACATTTAATTTTAGCATAAAACTACCAATGAGTATCGGACTTTGATATTTGGCGGAAAACTATTCCACTGAGTTCATTGAGTTCTTCCAAATTATTACAGGAAAATATACCCAATCGCCCATTGGCCTCCATCACCCTCTTTTTAAATTTTTTTTTCTCAGCCTCAAGCCTATTTGATTCCACACTATTCCCTATTTACCAAAAAATGTAACATATGTATTCCTTGTCACTATTTCACGATCTTTAATTATTTCCTCGTCTTATCCAAATTTTCCCCTAAAATATCTCCTATAATACACGTATATAATAAAATTGAAAGGAAGGTAGGTAAAAAAATAATTGAAAATAAGGGTATCCTTGCCGTTACGCTTCCCATCTTAACTAGAGTCAACTACTAATGTGTCAGCGATAGAATAATACACTTTTAAATTGACTTTATTCGCTATTATTGAACCAATGATTCACCCAAAATAGTGCACCTTAATTTAAAAAACGACATTAATCAACAAAAAATAATTATTGAGTTCACTATAAACAAGAACCCACTCGTGACAAAACAAACCTGTCAAGGGGATAGAATTCACTTTCGTTTACCTCTGGATGCAACTTTGAAAATCTATTGAATATCTTTCAACATCACTAGTAGAGTTCGCCTCAAGATTCCTTGCCACCGATTTAAGAAAAAAACCTAGCTTTCCGGTCCACCTGAAAAACTCGCAAGGATGTATTGGACTCAAGAATCAAATTTTCCCAGCAATCATTAAAAACTATGTACGAATCACTCTGCGTAACTGCCAAAAAGAGCAGAGTGACAACACCCAAAGCTATTATCCACCTAAGGAACTTCAGAGACAGGGAGTATTTAAGACGCCTTCATTAAAACATCCTGAGGAAATTGGATGCAATTTTAACTTTGCCGACAAATTAATGCACATAGTGTGAAGGGAGGGAGAAGAAATGTGAACGAGCGGGGTGGAGAAAAACTCCGAAATAATCCCGGTCCGTTGCAGAAAAAAAGCGAGACACGGAGAAAGGAAGAAAAAATATCAAACGAGCGTTGCGCCGAGGTACGGCGGCAAAGAAATGGAGGAGGAGGACTCGTAAAGTGCATTGGAGCGAACGTCGTCTCTTTTTCTCATTGGCCGCATACCTTAAGCAATTAACGCGTTGGCTCAGGCAACAGAAGAGGCTTTGGGTATGAATACTGGTGAGGTATTGGGGGCGGAGATTTGAGGGAGGGGAAGAGGACCTCAGTCAGAGGAAAAGACGTGGGAGGAGGTACGTGAGAGGCGGAGGGTAGACAAGACTTTTGGAAGAGATCGGTGTGTGGGGTGGGGGGGGCGCCTATCGAGAGGAAGGGAGAGGCTGGCGCCGAGGCGGTCGGTCATGCACGCATGGGAGAGAGCGAAGGTAGGTAAACGGTATAGAACCTGCTGGGATATACCCTTCGTCACTCCCTCCTCGACGCCACCTCGTCCCGCCGGGTGGAACGGCGAGGCGATAATATAGACGAAACTACTGGGTAAATATAGATATTTTTTATTGCATATAATTATATATATGTACACACACACACACATGCATACGAGGATGGAAGGGGAAGGAATGACGAAAAATGAGGGGGTTGGGAGACGTCACTGGCACCAGTGGGGAAGGTGGAGCTTTTTCGACTGAAGGAGTGTGAGGGGCGACCTGCAAATGAGGCCACGTGAAGGAAAACTCAGAAGAGAGTGGTGGCGGGTGGGGAAGATTTCGCGAAGCGGGGAGGGAGGGTGCTGCGGGCTGGCGATGTAAAGGGAGAACGGTGAAGGAAAAGGGAATCCCCGGAGTATAATTACGGGAGATTGCCAACACCCCCACTCACCCCTTACTTCAAACCTCTCTCTGCCCCCCTTCCCCCTCGACTCTCCTAACTCCCACTCCCCCACTTCTGCCCAGCAAACCCCCTCCTCATCCCTGCCGCCTCTTTACCTCCTTCCTCCTCTCTCTCTTTATATATCCGAGTGGTGGGAGGGTACCATATTCCCTTCGCGCCGCGAAGCGGAGAGCGTTAATCTGCGCCTGGGAGGATGCGAGAACGGGTGAGCCTTTCAAAAAGGACCTCCTCCAACATTTCCCCTTTTTTCCCCACACTTTTCCCCCTTCCTCTGAAAAACGAGTGAGCGAGCGAGAGGAATGGGGGAAGGAGGGTTAGGGTGGCATAGATGGAGAGAAAAAGAGACGCCCATCTGAAAGGAAAGGGGGTAAAAAGGAGCGAGTGTGAGCGGATTGGGGGGGGGGATGGAGTGATAAAGGGAGGGAGGAAAGGTGGGATCCTGGCAGGAACCAGGAGTTGGCGGGGGAAGGGAGAAAGAGAGAGGGAAAAGATGAGAAGGAGACGAAAGGATGAGCGGGTGAATGGTGTGGAGGATATTTGCGCTAATGGGAGCGAAGTGGGGGCGGCGGCCACGGAGGTTGTGAGCAAGCGAGTGCGAGGGGCTTTTTCTCAGGATTTCGGCCGTCATGGTGGGATGGAAGGGGGGAGGGCGGCGTGGGAATGAATAGAGTTGGAGAAAAGGTGGGGACACTGACGACTTTTGTCGAATTTTTTTTCGCAAAAAGGGTGCCGGAGCCACCATCGGACGTTTTTACTTTGTTAATCCCGGCGCAAAAATTTAGAACAACGCCAAGATATTCCCCCAGCTTAGGACGCTGCGTTCTTTCAGTGCCCCAGCATGCTCGCTGAATTTAGATTCGTGACCGCGGCGGTTTTAGAATGGGACTGCCACCCATTCCGAGTTATGACAAGAATAAGATGAAAGATGCGAGGATACTGCCGCACCACTGGCAAAAGTGACGGCATTCAAAATCTCAACGTTGAAGACGCTTGGTTTTAAAACTTTCACTAAAAGGTTATTTTTATTACTGCTGTAAAGGACGCTGACTCAACAATTATAGCTCACAAAAAACACACCATCCTTCAAATATTTAACATCTAGTGAGTCAAATGAACAAGATAACTGTAAAAACCGAAAATCTTGGAAAGGTTTCCGTTTAATTTTAAATTCAGTTTTGTTTCACATAAAACCTTGGATGAAATTACATTGCGTAAATATAATATTATATGTTATACACGTTAAAACATCAAGTTTTCAATGGTCATTTTTGTTGCAGCAGTACGTATTGCAAGATACATGCTCATCAATGACTGCCGCATCCCTCAAAAGCAATCTTTGGTTCTCAGGGTAAGCAGATGTAGATATTTATCGGCTTATTTAGTATTTATATGGAAGTTGAGTTTGCATTTTGTTGACAGAATATCTTCCCCAGGGTACCTTTGACTATTTAATTCATTTCACATTGAGATTTAGTATCCCAATGAATTTAATCAGAAAATTTCCTTTAATTAATAAAATCCAAGGAATACAGGGTTCGTCCGGAAAATAAGTGTACTGAGCTCAGGAAAAAAAAATTATTACACTTTTACATATCTTAGCTAATATTCCTCAAAATAGGACCCTTGTGAGTCGATACACTTGTTCCAGCGGCGTTCCCATTCCTGGAACGCTCCCGCGAAGGCATCATCGGGAACCTCTCGAAGACACGTCGTCACGGCCTCTTTGACGGCGTCCAAAGTCCCGTATCGCGTTCCTTTCAAACGCCTCTTTATCTTCGGAAACAGAAAGAAGTCCGGTGGTGCCAAGTCCGGGCTGTAGGGCGGGTGCGGCAGCGTTGCCACGCCGTGCTTGGCCAAGAAGTCCGACACGACAAGCGCGGTGTGAGACGGCGCATTGTCGTGATGCAGTCGCCAGATGCCAGATCTGTAATTTCTCCCTAATAATCTCGTGCACTATTGTTTTTGGCACATTACATTGCTCTGCTATCATCCGAACACAAAGACGACGATCAGAGTTCAGTACATCGCGAACTTTTCGCACATTTTCGTCGGTGAGTGTCGTTCATGGGCGTCCAGGCCGTGGTTCGTCGTCGACCTCTTCTCTGCCCTCCACGAACATCTTGTGCCACCGAAAGATCATGTTTCTGGACATGGCTGACTCCCCGTAAGCCTGGTTAATCATACCGACGGTTTCGGTAGACGATTTCCCAAGCTTTACCGCAAATTTTATGGAATAACGCTGCTCCAAAAACTTCGGCATCGCGTTCCGTGACGTGGGTCGAGCGTGGAGGTTCGCGTTAACAGAGCTCCTCACTACACCATAGCTCAGAGCCGACTGCCTTTTTCAGCGTCGCTTGCCAACATACCCCCCTCCAATCGCAGAGCGGTGCTGGGCGCGCCTGGAGCGGCGGGAAAAAATCAGTACACTTATTTTCCGGACGAACCCTGTAAACACTGAACATTTATTAGTGGTAATTAACAGAAGTGAATCTGTCAAATCTGAATTGAATAAACCAAGTACCTAAGCAATGTTGCAACTCAAAACCCTGATTAACACTGTGCTAAAATTCTTAACTCCCGGGTAACAACCATCATTCGGCTTATTGTCTATCAGCTTATTCTCTGCAGTTCTCCATAACATCCAAAATGCCAATTTCTTTCATTGCAGTATTTGAGGGAGGCGACCGACAGCTAATGTAATTTGCGCCAATAGAGATGGACAGGAAAGGATGAAGGGTGGAGAGAAACCTGGTGTCAGCATCAGCCTACTTTTAATGAAAGGCGCCAAGGGGTCCTCACGCTCTCACTCAAAGTGTCCTCCACAAAGCACCTCAAGTAGGGATCGAGCCCGGGCCATCTGGGTGGGAAATCAGTACGATAGCCACCATCACCAGTATCATCTCGATCCCTAATTTCTTTCCTCCCTTCAGCTCACCCAGCATTCTCTTTTATCACACAATTTTTAACGATCATTTAAAATGACACATCTATTAATAATACCGACAAAACAACAAAATGATATAATATACTTCCTGGAAAAAATAACAACTTTTATTGGAGCATATGTTGATAAAGTCCATTTGTTGGATTTAAATAATTAATTGCATAAAAGTTAACTATATACGTGTAGTTTCATCTACAAGATTATGGTAATCCAATCTCGTAGATGAAGATAAAAATATTTCTAACTCCGTATATACTATATTACTCAATAACGCTTACACAGAGATTAAATAAGTAATGCTAACCTTGGAAAGAGGTTTTAATATGGATTTTCAAATCTCACAACGTATGGAGACGATTAACGACCAATGGCAACATGCGTAAAAGAGTAATTGCTTTAATATTCTCAACTTTTACCTACGCACGGATCAGTAAAAGCCACTTCAAGCACAGTTTCTTGTTGCCCGAGCACGCAAATTGGGAAATGCCTACGGCTTAAGCGGCGCCTCGATAAGCATTAGGTGAACACCAACGGGAGTGACTGACAGCGAGAAATTACTCGGCTGCACGGGAATTACCTTTCAGCGGAACGTAGGGTGACAATCACCTCAAATTGCTACCTTGTTTACACGCTGTAAACGCTTCTTCAACGCTCTCGGAAGCCGCTCTCTCCCACACGACGCGTCTCGCCTACCGTCAGTCATTTGGTCGAAATGGTTTCGTCCGCTTTTATGTCCCCGGACCGACAAAGCTCTCGTGCCCGCCTCCGAAAGAACATGAAATATCCAGAGAGCCATCTTACCGTTGCAATAAAATAAACACACGGACGAGCTGAGAGAGGTACTGGGGTGGGGGAGGGGTAGTCGGTTCCAGAACGGGGGAGATAGAGAATGGCTGTAGTGGCAGGTAGGCGTGGAAGGCGAGGCCTGGGCAGCGAGGACACGTTTGGCGACTTCTTTCGGTGATTCAAGTTATGTCCTTTCGATTGAAGGTCACTCGGAAAGTCAAAACATGGATATAAACCTAAGCCGTCTACGATATGACCATCTGAATTGATCAATCAATAGCGATCATTCCAGATATATCCCTGCAACTAAACCCAGTAACTTTCGAATTAGAATATGGAGAAATAAAAAATAGAAAAACAAAAAATCGAGATATATTTTATAGAAAACAAAAGAGATGTAACATCCCGCAGGACAGTAATTCCTTCACAAACACCTGACTCACAGCCAGTCATATCAAAGCATCAAAGAAAAATTACCATCTACCGAGATTTAATCTTTATGAAGCTTGCAATGTGCTCTATGCGTGCACCGTATAAGGAGAGATCAAATTTACACCAAAATTAACTATACACGTTGGAATTAAAATTGAGAAGTCGAAAATATAATTCGTTTCAGCCATCCATCTAATTTGTAGTATTCTCACTAAAACTCGAATAACTGCTGATAAAATATTGCTGAAACCAAGGTGGGAGATGTTAGTAATAACGTAATTCGTTAGAAAAGCTCAGTAATTTATTTTTTCTCAAAATTTAGCTCTCAGGTACATGCAGGAAAAGAGTGTCGCCTCATCTAGTTTTTCCGAATTTCGTTTTTATTTCAACTCACCGCTATGATTGAATACATATACCGAGGTACATGACTTATATCTTTAGGACTTAAGATGTGAAGTAAGCTACTGCTTTTTCTCTCATTGTCAGATTTAAAGTTGAATGCTAGGTTCACGTTTATAAAATGGTGCCTAGAGGTAAACTAAATTGGTGATATAATATTCATTACGAATTGAATTTAAAATCATTTTCCGATCAGGAATATTTTTTCCACTGATCATTCGTCAAAAACCACCCCACGGCGAGAAAAGACAATTACTTGACAAAACAAAAATCGAGTGAAGTAAAAGCGCTTTTCGGAGCCTGAATCGACAGCAAAGAGTCCAGGAACCATAGGAAGATGGGCTGGACTGGGGAGTGAACGCGTTGAGAGGGAAGGTAAGGACGGGTTACACGGGCGATGAGTCGGGTGCGGGACACAAAAGATTAGGGATACCACTCTCGCGCGCACACATTTTTTTATCCCCTTTCGCGTTTCCTAGGGCTAAGGTGGGGTAGGAGCGATGGAAAGAGGAGCGGAAGTAGGAGGCGAAGACAGGATGGCTCTGTGGAAGGGAAAGGAAGGGAGGGAGAGGGGAGGAGAAGGGCGTGCGGATGGATGAATGAAATATTTGAAGGGCGGGGAGGGAGCGGCGGAGAAGGCGAGAGAGAATGGGACTCGTCGTGTGTACACACTATCCCTCTGTGTTGAGAAAGGAGGAAAAGAAGGGGGGAGAAGGGGGAGAAAAAATACTCCATTTCGGCAGTGCAATCTTTTTTCCATGTACGCGGAGTGCGGAAAGAGGAAGGCGTAGGAGAGGGGAGAGAGAAAGAGATAAGACCCGTTGTGTGAGCGTGGGAGGGGCATTACTAGACACGTAGGGGTGGGATTGTAGCGTGGGCAGGATAAGTGGGATGCGGGAAGGACGAGGGACAGGGGGGGAAGGAAGGTGGGATTGGTTGGGAGATAAGAGGCGGGGGAGAGGAAGCGTGGTCGAGCCTTCCAGCCTCTTTAGCAGGAGAAGACAGGGCCGGCGGGGATGAAGCGGTGCGAAGCGGGGCGGGATAAGAGGCAAGGGAAGTGGAGGGTGGGGGTTCGGAGGCGGATGGGGAAAGGATTTCCCAAGAAGGAGATTCAGCTAGAATGAGTTTTGGGGGACGGACGATGGAGAAAGGGCGAACGGCGAGGGAGGATACATGATGGTGGGGTGCTTTATATTTTCCGGCTAAAATTTAGGGGCGAGATAGGAGGGAAGAAGGGGTGGAGGTATGAAAATGAGGCGTGGGGGAGTAAAATGGAGAAAGGAGTGGCTGGAAGGGAAAGGCGCGGCGAACGAGAGGGAAACGACTTGGGGACGGAATGGACGCAACTTAATATGGCGAGGGAAGGGATGGGAATAGATAAGCGGCGTACGCGGGTGCAACATTAAGGAAAATTGAAGTTGTTTTAACAGTCACCTGAAGCTGCCCAGGACAATTGGAAATTTTTCCATGAGATATTTTAATACAACTAACATGTTTCAGCTAAGGAATTATTTCTTCTATGAGAGTGATTTCGGCAAAGTCGACAAGAGTACCAGGATCCGTTGAGTTAAAATAGTTGAGAAGAAAAACACATACAAAGTCATTAGTAGACTACGTAAACCTTATTTTAGGAGCAAATGGATATAACTGATGCTATGTTAAATAAAGGATCATTCAGCATAACACCGCTACGTAATGTCAAAGGGCTCATTAAGATATAAATACGGTATTTATGGTCGTCACCATGATATCTATACTCGGTTTAATGATTCAAAAGATAGAGAAAAACGAGAATAAAAATATATGAGCTCCACCAACGAAAGAATGTCTAGGGAGTATGATTTAATTACATAGAAACTTGTAATCTTTAATATCATGAACAGCTTTGAAAAAAGTACCGAAACTATTTGAAACTCAGAACGGAGTAGTCGCAGCTCAAGAAGGAAGCCATGAAGATGAAATGAACTGTTAACTCACACAGAGAAAACCAATGGGAGTATATGTAAAAATATAATGAAGCGTGCAATCCGCTTTATCGGCAAACTGCCTAGAAGCACCCGCCATCGACGAAAAACCAGGCATTTGGCTGCGTCTATGCCTTCCGGAGCATGAAAGTGAATGCAGCAGCCTGGCAAGAAATGCTGAGGGGTAGCGGAAAGTGAAAAGGACTAGCTATCCCATAATGACTTCGCTCTGCCCTTGGACCATTCATGCAACCCCTTCCCTCGGCTCAGAATCCTTTCCTCCCTTTCCCATCTCATTTCCCTCATCCTTCGACGACATTACTCGGCAGGAAGTAAAATATGAAGGAACGTAAAAAGAGTGAGGGGAGACGGAGGGAGTAGAAAGAAGTTGCCCCCTCAGGTACCAAAAGAAGAGGAGTTCGGGAATGAATGCCTTCAGAGTATCCACCGAGGACGGCTCTTCGGAGCCCATTGCCACCCGTTGCATTTGCAAGAGAGGGTCTGCCGACGAACGACAGGGCATCCAGCCCAGCGAACAGGCACACCTCTTGGAAGTGGTGCGTGCCCAGGTGGTGCAGGTCCACGCGCATACATCTGCTCGGAGGAGTTGCCAAAGCACGCATGCGTTTCGCGTGGGTGCGTAACGAGAGAATCTGAAATGGGGAATTGGGGGAGGCAAACGGCTGGGTTTTGCCGAGCTCGACAGCAGCGGTGGGCATAAAAAAATTATTGCTGGCGTAAAAGTACTCGAGGAGTCAGGGGACATTTTCGCAGCAATGGGGATGGAAATCTTGCGATACGAGCTTGATTGCTCAGCAGTAAAATTTTGCGTCAAAATTGGAGCTAGAAGGACAAGCGGGTTGAGAGTTAAAATAATGAAAAGCCCGTAACAGGCGCGGGGATGGGCAAATGTAATACCGCAACATTAAACAATTGCATGTAAATCATCTGATATCAACATGACAGTGCTGCAATCTGCCGTATTCACACGGATCTACATTTGGAAAAAATATCACTATTTTTTACGCATGGAATCGAGATATGGCTCTCATATATTTGATAATTTAATAAACTTGCAATGGTAGTGGTATATGTTTTTTTGCAATGGGAATATGATAAACAAATCGATGATGAAAGTCTGGCGAAACTATCTGAAAGAAAGCTAGAACTAAGAACATTCTGAATCGCTGACTAGTGGGTTGGCTGAACTACAATGGGTAAACTCACATTTCGATCCATTTGTTCCAATGGAATATTATAATTCTGGTGATACAGTAACCAAAATTGTGATTCCCCCAAAGAAAAATGGGTTCTTTTTACACATTCAAAGCATATTTACTGGTAGCAATGGCATTGCTGACGCAGTGGGAATATTTCAGCTTCCAATTTAAGCGAAATAACTGAAAATATCTTCTAAAAGTGTTATGGAAAAAATTATAATAAGTAACTTACTCTAGTAGGTTTCGGATGGACACAGCTACCAAATAAATACCTTCTCCTTCCTATTCACCACCCTACCGTTGAACGGAGAGGATATCCAAATAGTTTGTATTTGACGGTTTTTCTTAACTTATTTCTATGAATTCTGAGTAAATTCAGTGTAGATATAATCTCCAAAATAATTTCATGAACGTGCAGAAATAAATTAAAACATTAAAAAATATTCAATGCAATACTTTAAAAAAGTCTATTTTAATTAAAAAGAATCCAGCAAAGTTTTGACAATTGAACGAACACATCATTACATTTCATTGAAGCTATTTAGTCAAAAGTTCATGGTTGATAGCACATAAAGAAATGCAATCCGCCCTCTCGAATGAGTATTTGAAAATAGAATTGCTTCCAATGAAAAAATCAAGTCATTTACTGCTAAAAATAAGCAGGGATCAAATCGATTATTAATGAGGAGCGAAAAGGAATGAGGAAACTCCGCACCGAAATGACGAGCCACACCACCAAATTAATTTCTCAAGCCTCGACTGACAGAAAGGTATATATGCTAAAAAATGATTAAATGAAAAGAAATGACACTCACGGAGCCGGAAGGGAAATAAACACAACTTCGGCAGCATACACAATGCAAAAAAGAATGACGCCCTCTGGAAAAATACGTTTCGTTTGTTTATTCCATTTTTATTCTCGCGATAAAATGACGGCGGGCGAGCCTGCGAAAGCGCTCGGGGCCATGACAATTACGGCTCCTCTGGCGGGGCATCACATCGGGGTGGGTCGGTAACGGGGAAGAGGGGTGCTGGTGGGTGGGGGGGTGAGGAGTGCGAAAGCGACGGGGGTGGAGGAGGCGCGTTTGGTCAGCACGCCCCACTGGCGCCGTGCATCCTCATTACATCCCAGGACAAGGAGGCGGAGAGAGAGAAAGGCAAGAAGAGCAAGAGAGGGTAGTGCGCAAAGAGAGGGCGGGAGCATAGCTGCCAACTTTTTTTTCACAGATTAGTCACGGAAAAATCCTCCCAGCCGCCGCACCCGGGCATTTTTATTAAAAACCCGCTAAATTTATTCAACTTGCTCCTTTAACACTAGAACGCCTCAGGGGATCATTTTGATCCTTTTTACCATTTTAGATGGGTGCCAATTGATTGCGGGAGTCGGGTATGACATTTGCTCTCGTGACTTTTCATCATTTAGTAGCATTTGTGTGCATAAGAGTCCACTCGGACGCTTCTCGCTCCACTAGTTTATGGAGGGAAGAGAGGTCGCGTTTGCCTAGAAAGTCCACGGGGATCAATTTCACCACCCAAGTGAGGGCGCGAGTAAAATCGCAATGATTACGAGTTGCCTATTGTGCTCCATAAAAATTTCATGCTACGAAAAGTATTACGGCCGTGGAACGTTAATAGCCCCAATGCGCGCTCTCTTATATATACAAATGACGCGTATATGTATAACCAAAGAGACAGCCATTTTATGACTACAAGCTCGACGTCCCTAGGTTTAGATTAGCAGGACTCACGATGAGTCTCGTGGGAATGACCGACCGATAACCGAGGGCGCACTATGGGATTCTATTATTAATTCATCACGATTTACAAATAATAAATGGCGTTATAATCTATTTTTCTAATAGACCAGGGTGAAAATTTAAAATTAGCTGCATAAAATATGCTCCGAATTCCTTACGCCCGTACCGCGTAAGAAGTAAAATATGCATAATCTGGATCACAGAATTGCTCCATGTAGGTCATCGTAATTCAATTTCAAGTGTCTCTCAAATTATATGGAATGTTACCTATTCAGTACTGTGGGACCTGCATTATTATCTGATTATAATGATTATCTAGTCCTAGCGTGGACCGTCGAATAATCTTTTTATAAGTATAAAATATTACAATGGCAATGTGATATCATTATTTTTCTAATTATGTACATCATTTGAATATCACAACAATATTTTAGTTTGAGGTTCATGAGTAAATAGTATAAATTGCCGTAAATAAATGGTAAATAATAAATTCCAATACACTGTTACTACAAATAGTAATAGTGTTGCGGCATCTCGCGCCGTTTCTTTGAATTTGAGTAAATAGTATTCTAAAATGCAAGTCTTTTCTTGAAATGGCACTGCCAAACACCCTGGCGTTTACTTAACATGAATTACATTTCGAATCAACGCATAAATTATTTCACTTCCGAATTAAAGAAAGTATAATTTACTGATTCATTCGCATTAATGAACACTGAAACAGGCTTTCAAACACGCTATTAAAAATTCGCTGTAGGCTTAGAGCTAAAAAGTTTTCACTCCCCCATTATCCGCCACAACATGGCTACAAAAGAAAATCGACGGTAACTGGCTGCAAATTCGCAGAGTTGGCAATGTGCTTATCCGCGGGAGAAGGTGCGGAATGAATGTGAGGCGCGCGTCGAGGGTGCGGGAACAGACAGACTGCCAGACTGGGAGACGGATGGATGGTTTTGTTCGGCTGTAATTGAGACCGTATGCTCTCGCTCCCCTCTCCCTTTCGGAACATTGTCGCGAAGCATAATGAAAAAAAGCAACATTTCGCTTTCCCCAAGCGTGCTCTACAAAAGGGAGGACTTCCATGCAGTAATCGTCAAAAAACACACGAACGAAATGAGAGGCCAATGAAAGAAGCTGGCGAAGGGATGCGAAAAAATCAGAATTTATACAAATTTATGAGACATAAAGAAATGAATTTCTGTACATAAAAAGAGCTATAATGAAGGCACTACGCACAAAAGGCAAAGTTATATTAAAAGGGGTCAGACTAGGTTAGAGGTTCCTGGTGGCAATTTATCCAACGAACTGAGAAGCTTGGCGTTAATCTCGAATCGCAGGGTGAACCGGAGAGCAGGTGAATTACTGACAATGAGACCAACTGACGCAAGTCAACTGTATGCCGTGATTTTCATGAATCGCTTACTGCCGAGCGACTCATTAAGCTAAGGATAAAACCGCAACTTGGAGGATTCATGAGCAGACTGAATAAGAGATTTAATGCCAGAGATGCCAAGAGACACATGAAACAGAAATAATGGAAAAACTTATGCCAGGCAACATTGCACGAATAAGTTGACAACACAGGGTAGGGAAGCATCAAAAGTAATCTGATATTAACTCTCTACGTCACTTGCAGCTGTTGACATTGTAACTCTTCATGTGCAGGCGTCAAATTTAATTTATTTTTTAAGAAAAAAGTTACCCTGAAAATTACTGAGCATGTTATTCCCTTGCACACACAAACGTTATTAGGAAAACGCACAGGTATTTTAATACAGTAATTATATACTTGAATGTGAAAATATTTTCTTTAGATCGTTTTAGTTGCGGATTAGTGAAAACAACTGCACGATCACATTTGTATATGGTATGCATTGAATGGGTTGACGTACTATAAACATAGGGCGACAAGGGATGCGCACGGAGACGTGGATGAAGGAATGGAGGCTTGGAGGAAAGAGGCTATGAGAGAGGGTAATAACCAACCCCATGTCAATGAAAAATAATTGCTTTAACAGGAAGACCGAATTCAATGGCGACAGTAGAAACCGAAGTATCTTGAATATGTATCAACTCATGGTTTTGCCGCGTGCGTGCGTGAGAGTGTGCAGTGCTCAGTATCCTTTTAGATCTCCCGACGATTCCTACAAAACTTTCCCTCCGCTGCAGTAAACACTAAACTAAACTCAAAGAGGTTACAATTGGGGAGGCAGCATTTTCATTTATTCGATGCTATAATTTACTGCTTGGAATTGGTCGGGATTGCGTCTGTGCTTCAGAAAGAGATTAGGAAATCGAGAAAAAAATTCAAGATTCGGGAGGACTAGAAAGAAATTCCACTTCACATGAGTTTTCATGGCGTTGTTGAGTGTTTCCCGATACCCCTAATCAAAGACATACATTTAGTATAAAAAACTAGAAGAAAATGTTCGCCTCGAAACTAATGCCATGAGTTTTCTATTTGAGATCAACGCTGAGGATTATGTATAGTAATTTTAAAATAATTATGAACGAGTACATTAATACAGAAAAATCCATGTTAGTTGTTGAAAAAATAGCTACCGTTGATGGAAAGCAATTTTATATGATTTCCGAGCATATAATTAAATTTTAGTTGCGCTATCTATTGGTACATTGGCAAATCTAAAGCAACATTCGTCATACTCACCTACTTCTTTTAATCAGATTTACCAGGTTGGAGAGCCTGTTGATTGCCTTTACGTCAATGGCAGTGCTAAAATTTCCAAATAATGGCAATTTAACCTCATGTAGCTGTATTAAATGTTTGTATTCATAAGACACGTGAAAGCTACCTCTTCACATATTTGCAGTTTATTAAAAGGGAACTAAAGTGTTCTTTGACAGTTCACTTATAATTCTGCTTTGCGAATTTGGCCTGATTTCTGTAAACACTCCCGCAAAGAAATGCTAAGTATTTATTAATGTAATGAATTTTACCAATGTGCAACTTACATCGCAAGATAAAATGTTTAATTAATGCTGAATTTGAAAATTCGAAGCAAGTTACAATCATATCACGATGATAATGGCATAGGACCCACAAGGTCATTGCGAAGCTGAATCTTCAATAGACATTAACATTGAATGCATCTCGTTCCTATGAAATAAAATAGAATATTAATTTGTGACCAGAATCATAATACATCCCATATTTTCGGCGCAACGAAGCTAGCTGTGTTATTTCCTAATCAGGAGTATTAGGAATATTTTGAAATGTAGGTTATTGAAAATCGTGAAGGGAGGTGAACATGACAAACATTTGACAGGTTTAAATTTGCAGAGTTCCATTGAGTGTCCTTAAATAGGTGCCGGAGTTTGATGTAAATTGTTTGGGGGTATTTTTTTAAGAGAAGCTAACTAAGGATCTATCCGAGAAGATGTTCAATTCGAAGTAGAAGCTTAAAATGAGTGCCTTCCTGTGAAATATAACCACCAAAGCATACTTATATATATACAAATTGTTCTTAATTTTTTTAAGTAATTGTTGACGAAAGTTACCTCCTGTTGCATTCATGCTCAATATGATCACAATAGAAACTACAAAAGGTCAAGGACGATGTAAAGTTGACATATATTTCTTCCACAACTGCCAGTTACAGGTGCTTCAAATCCAAATTGTATCATATTGCATTCCTTTCGTTCACTTATCTATTCTCTTTTTTACTCGAGCATTCCTCTAGCACTCGATATCTACTGAATGTAGTCGACATTCATGCTTATTCTGGCATACCTATGTTTTGTCCCAATAAAAGAAGGGAGGAGTTAACTTTTAAATCATTAGTAAACGGGAATAGGATTTGAAGTGAAACCTATGTAAGAGAATTGATCCGAGATTTAAATGTTACGGCGACTTTCGAGCATCGCTCTGATGGAACATGATGTTGCCGTAAGTTTTTCTCGTGTTGCAACAAGCATCTCCAGGGAATATTCTCTATATCTTGCCATACCCGAAATCCCCTCAGTATCCCAAAGAAGTCCTACCATCTAACCCTGAGATACAAATATTTTTACATTAAGAAGTGCACAAAAAATAATGCTGTTCTGCGTTGGGGGAGATTACGTTAATTGGATTGGAATTATGAGTAACCATAGGGCGGAAATGAGAAAGAATTACAGTCTGCAGTTACCAATTTTCATATTGAAAAACTAATGGGGATGATGGTTTGAAGACGAAGTTTAATGAATCCTAATATTCAAGCAAAGTTTCTACTCATCTCTATATTTTGACAAATCAATTAAATTCACCGATGGCGTCTACGTGCTTCACTCCGATTTGAGCAAGGACTTTTGCTGCAGAACTTCGACTGAGTCGTGCATGAACTTCCCTTGGAGGTCAAAAGCAGGAGTAAATCCGTGAGACCCTGGAAGCATGCATCCATTACGTAAAACTAAGGAACATTTCCATGCCACTCGTCTCCTTCCCCGCACCCGAAAAAGGAAATACTTTCAGTCGGCGGAATAGGATTTCCCCGCAAGAAATCAAACTCGGTAAACGTTGATTACGACGGAATTAGAACTTCCCCGTTACCATGGCTCCCCCGGAGGAATTAATTGGCGCGCAAGACCAAGAAGGAGACTTTTAAAGCCCCGACTCGGGATTCTGGGCATTGCATCCCGAACTCACCTCACGTACTCATGCAAAACCCGAGAGAGACTGTTCTGCTGGTTGCGGGGGGGGGGGGATGTCGCGTGCTTTTGCTGCAGCATTTAGGAGCGGCACGGAAACAGTCACGTGTGTGTGGATGTATGTGTAGGGATGAGCGGTACGTAGGTAGGCAAAGGAGTAGTGCGGAAGAGTGGAAGAGGCAAGGCAATGGAGGTAAATGGGACGGATTATGCAAGTGGCGAAGAGGAAGGCAGCTGAAGAGCGGGTGGCTGGATTCCCTCCCGCGACAAAGGCCCCGGACACAATACAAAAGAGGGCAGAGATCGAAACACACAACTAGAAGGTGAAGGAGGGGTTTTAAGGTAGGCCAGTGTCGCGTAGACCAAACAATTGTAAGCAAACGGCGTCAGGAGATGAAACCAAAGGCTCCTCCCACTTACTGATTCAACCCTCTCTCTCCCCAACACATTCACACGTGCAATCACAATGGCACGGAGTGTTTGGGGAAATGGTGAGCGTATTTTTCCCGTTCTCCCTTCATTTGTTTTTTGGGGGGGGGAGGTAGGTGGGAAGTTAAGAGGTGGAAAGGGTAGCGGGAGGGAAGAAGTCGGTGGGGTTACACGGACGAGCATTGGAGATTAGGAGAGAGTGAGGGAGGATTGAGGATAAAAGCGTTGTACCTAATGCATTGTTTGAAAGACCGATTGTTGAACATTCGCTCCCATAGGAGCAGGTTGAAAAAGCTATGATATTAATAGTAATACTAATATTTCATTAATTTCTCCTATAAAGCCTAGAAATAAATAATGTGGTAAAAAATGCAAAATATCCTCTAGTCGCAGCAAAACATAAAGACGACGAAATGTGCACGAAATGCACTTCATATATACGATTTCTTCTTTATTAAGAGCCCTGTAAACATACAATAATACAGGCAATCGAGCGAAAGAAATTAACAAAATACATAGACAACATATACTACCTTGATCAAAAATTTCCCGGAATTTATTCAGAAAATTAAAAATACAAGTTTATTCATCTAAATCTATATTGTCCCCTTCAAAGTAATCCCCATCGACTGCAACACACTTATGCCAGCGCTTGATCCAATCCTCGAAACATTTTTTATATTCGGTTTTCGGTATGTCCATCAGTGCTTCCTGCGATTTTTCCATTACTTCCTCTCGGCTGCTAAAACGCGTTCCCCGTAATGGTTTTTTAACTCGATTGAACAGAAAGAAGTCACAGGGAGCCAAATCAGGTGAATTCGGTGGCTGTTGGATGGTATTTGTTGCATTTTTCGTCAAAAAATTACGAATAATGATAGCACTGTGCGACGGTGCGTTATCATGGTGCAAAATCCACGAGTTTTCTGCCCACATTTCTGGTCTCTTTCGGCGAATTGCTTCACGCAAACGTCTCATAACGCCCAAATAATACTCTTTGTTTACTGTCTGGCCTTCTGGCAAAAATTCATGATGCACTACACCGTTGTAATCCATGAAAACCGTCAGCATTGCCTTCTTTTTTGACTGAAAACGACGTGGTTTTTTTGGTCTCGGCTCATTTGGTGAACGCCATTCACTTGCCTGATGTCTGGATTGCGTGTCGTACTCATAAACCCACGTCTCGTCTCCAGTAATGATCCTTTTGATGAATGTGGGATCGGATTCAGCCTCGCAAATCATGTCTTTTGCGACGTCAACACGGTCTCTTTTTTGCATTAAATTGAGGTCTTTTGGCGCCAACTTTGCTGCTACACGACGGAAACCCAAATCATTAACCACAATGTCTTGGGCGGATCCATAGGCAATGTTCAAGTCCTCCGCTATTTCTCTGATGGTTAATTTGCGGTTATTGACCAACATTTCTTTTACTTTATCAATTTTTTCACCGACTTTCGATGTCGATGGTCTGCCACTGCGTTCATCATCTTCGATTGACTCACGACCACTTCTGAACCGCTCGTGCCACTGGTAAACGACCGTTTTTTTTTAGAGAATCGTTGCCGAAACACTTTTCCAACATTTCCAACGTCCGTGCGCCACTAAATCCGTTTTTTACGCAAAATTTAATACAAGTTCGTTGTTGCAAATTTAAATCCATTTCTGCAATTGTAAAAAATCGCCAACACACAGAGATAGATGTACTCTTGGCTACGTAACTTTTGCAAATGTCAAGTTATGACACTAAGATTTAAAGGGAATATCAACAACAGATGTACCAATTTAACAAAAAAAACAGAACTCAAATCGGAACGATGGGAGCGCCACACGGTGGTTATTCCGGGAACTTTTTGATCAAGGTAGTATTAGGAGCCCTTGTAAGATAATTGGAAAATATTATGCTCGGCTAAAGGTTGAACGGAGATCCTCAAAAATGGATATTTAAATCTATTTACAGTTAATGAGTCTTAGGATTGGGGGGGGGGTGCTCCAAAGATTAATCGTCGTAACAGTGTATATCTGGTATGTTGTCATTCTATGGACGGTATAGAAAAAAGGCCATAAAAACTTCTTGTGCTAGGGCAGTGGTCACGTGACGGACGAGTAATGACTTTATCAAGCAGATGTCATGGTCTTTCATTAGTAAGCATTGTGCATACAAACACTCCCAAAAAGTATCTTTACCTTAATAGTATCGTCAGCTGTCCAAGTTGGCATATATGGGGGTAAGGTCTGGAGAAGAAAAGGAAAACCCAGGGCGTTTAGCATCAGGGATCTGTGGTATTGTTTCACAAGTGAAAAAAGGGGTCTTGTATCCATTACAGAAGTCGTAATGCATCTAATGAAGCTAATACCATGCTGTCGGTTTTCTCCATACATACTAATAAGCATCTGGAGCTAAAGGGCATGACATATGACATTTATAATCTATGCAATAGTCTGCACTTTAAATGTATCGAGCATAAAACCAGACCAGATTCCGTGCAGGGCGATAAAAGGAAGTTCTCGAAGTAGCAAGTAATCTTATGTCCAAGGCATATTGCGGTAAAAAATAAACTATGTACCTTACGTGAATTAAAATAAGTCATTCTGAATTTTATCATACTCTCTTGGCAATTGTGTTTGATTCTTAAATAATGGAAGAAAGCAGAATACTGGCAAAAAGGCGCCCTACATTTTCAAGGAGACCAAAATGCCATTTCAAAGGGAAACTCATAAATGAACCTGAGTTTCGCACAATTACATTTAACTGTTAGATGATTTAAAAAACTACTTTTTAAATGTCTGTTTGATATTACTATCAGCAAATTAAATTAAAGGGACTAATCTGCTACCACCTGCAAAATGTAACTATGCCATTTTGTTTCCAAAATCAATTAATTTAACTATGGCACAAAGTCTTATTTATAAATAGAATGTCTCAAAAAGATAGGGCTGTTTTTGTGGGCAGGTGACATACAAATTATACGATTCCTCTATTTAGGTTCTCCAGGTTCCTTTGAAAAAATCTTCCTTTACCGAAAGGTAGTTGGAATATACTTGCCTTGCTGTACATTGAACGTGCTTGTCAGAGCAACCGAACTGACTTAAGATAGAACCGAAAAGCGACAGAAGGAAAGAAGAGGGCAGATTAATTTCACGCGTGATTTAAAAAAAGAATTCACCCGAGTCCATGAGAAAGGAAAAATGATAAAAAAGCATACAAACAAAGAGTTGATAGTAAAAAAATTGACAAATGCTCAGGGCATTGTCCGGCGAGGGGATGAACTTAGGTGGTATTTGGGGCTTTTCAAACGCGTAGCAGCGTTCCCAAGTAAGGTAAGGGTGATACGATAGGTTTTATGCAGCGTCGGAAGTGAAATTTGCATATCATAACAACGTTTTGATCTGTACACATTACTGAGACCCAATGCAAGGCGAGGGGGAACTGAAAGGAGTAGAAAGCTATCGGTAGCATCGATCTCAGATAAATTTCGAGCCATTCATTAAGCACCCCTCCAAATGATAAACTCCCTTCGTTACGACCGGCCATCAGAATGTATCAACCTCCCCATCTTGTTATTTACGCCTCTTATTAATGTTCCGCGCAGTCCTCGGTGAATTATGGATTCGCATGCTATTTTTTTTCTTTTATTATTCGCGACAAAAATTGTTTATTTTTGTGTGAGTGTATGGAGTCAAGGAAGGAATAAAGAGAAAAGGGAGCCTGGGTTAGGTCGACGGCACTTTTCCGGGCATGGGGACGCGAATGGAGCGGTGTTTTCAAGCCCGGGATGCGAAGGGTCTCGGTACGGGAGGAAACTGCCTGGTGGCGGCGGCGACAGAGGTGGAGAGCGCACAGAGGCTACCGGGGGACGGGAAATGGTTGAAAAACGGGAAAAAATTGAAGGGCACCATGCTTGTGTCCGAATATGTCCGCGTGCTCACAGGAAGAAATGAAACTGTGAAGGGGATAGGAAAGGGAATCAGAGAGAGAGAGAGAGAGAGAGAGAGGGGGCGGGGAGGGATAGGCTAAAGGGGTTTTGGGAGGAGTCACGTGACAGGGCAGTCCGTCTTGCGCGGTGCCCACCCCTTTCTCCTCATCTTCCCCCAGCTCTCCCAGCCCCACCCGACATTCACCCTCGCGGCTGCCGTGGCAGGTCTCCCGGGTCATTAAATTTGGAGAAAGGGTTTGGGGAGCGGTCAGTTTCACTGCGGAAGTGTCCACTCCTCTCCTTTTCACCGGAGAATGAGAGAGGTAGGCCCCCGGAGGACTACGGGGTGATGGAGCGAGCGGGAGGGAGGAGGCACAAGGTCCGGAGCAAGTGTGAAGGAAACCTGTGGAGTATCATTCTTCAAAATTTTTTTCTTCGGTAATTTTTTATATTAATGAAGGCGTGGGTTAGGGCTCGGGATCAACTGTGCATCCTTTACAAACGCTCGGCATTTTATCATATTTTTTCCTGCAGCCCACGAAAACGCTGAGAAGACAAGGGAAGGGGAGTTATTTCCTTGAACTACATTTTTTCTCAAGGGATCAACGCAGTTGATAGATTGGAGTTGTTTGTTGGCAACTTTGTTATGTCACCGCGTGGGTGTACAGGTCTTGGTCTCAGGTTGTACAAAGAGGAGTTTGCTTGATTGATGAATTTTTCACTCCCAGCGTCTCCATCCTTATTATTGCATTTAATATATTTTCCATTCAATATTAATTAATATTTTAGATTCAGAGCATTTTATGGAACGGGCGGCCATTTGATTTTTTCTGTTGATGGATGTGCTAATTAACTCTCGGGAGACCATAATCTTTACACTTAAACATACCTTTTATGCAATGTAGGCTAGATTACTCATCAAATTGGTAATCGATATTAGAAATATGACACATTCCTTTTCTTTCTACTGGATTACAACTATTTTCGGATAATTATATTTTCTTTTTTAACTTAATTTATTATTTGCCATCAAAGATTCATCTTCACAATAAGCCACCAAACGGATTCGGCTAGGGTATATGCAGTAACGCAATGGGATATGCATGGATTAGAAGAGAACTTGATAAAGCTATTGAATACTTTGTTCATGGAAAAAATCTGTCTGTATACCTAAAAACTGAGGTTACTTTTGACTTTATTTCTGTAATTCCAAAATTGTAATTTGATCGTGAACCATTAATATTTGTCTTAGAAAATCGTTACCACTCAGATGTCAACCCGTCCACTCATATGTTTTTCATGATCACAGTATAATTTTTACCATGCCTCGGTTAGGAACGCTTTTAAGAATCACATAAAGTTGTCAAAATTGTGGCGAGCCTTTTGAATTTACCATTTAAATCATCTATTAGTAATAATACTGTTACCAACTACAAATGGAACAGAGAGAAAATATGAATATGGTTTGAAAGTTAGTAGAAGACCGAGAATGCCATAGGCATTCATATATCATGGTAAACACAGTTACCTAAAGCATAGAATGCAGGAATTTTATTGGGGCGTAATTGCTACACAAAAATAGGTAGTTAGGAAAATATTAGAAAAAGAATAAATTTTACATCATTATCTAAAATCTGAATGTTTTCAACTGCGTATTGCCAGAAGGATAACGGCATGATCATTTTCTGGCAGGGAAGTAACGCAAAAGACTTTCACAGGAAATATATTTATTATTTAAATAGTTTCGCTACACTAGCGCCTTCAGGACTAAAAAACACAGAGTTTTGAAATTATTTTACGTAGTGAAACTACTTGACTAATAAATACATATATTTTCTATGAAACACAAAGTTCAGGTATTCAGTTACTTTCCTATAATCACCATATTTTTTTGGTAATTCAATAGTATCGGCCTCAACTTTATCTCAAATGAAAGTTTTTTATTCACTAGTGTGTGACTATATGTAACAAATAGGGCTCCTCCAAAATATATGTATACCACGATTGGAAGTTTTCTTAGACACTTGCTAGAAACGGAACCTATTTTGAAAGAGTTGTTACATTTATCCCTCTATTTTCATGCCTTCATTTACTTGATTCATTCTGTCAGTTAATAAACGATATCCACTGGTCACTTTTTCCTAGCAATCATGTTGCTAAATCTGTTAATGGCAGTTCTGCGCAACAACCACTCTTACGAGGCTCTGGAAATCTCATTCTGTTACCAGGGGTCGATTTTCGATTTTATTTTTTCATTAATTCTAGCAGAAAGCGGCCGAATCCAGTGAAACTTAAGCGGTGAAGTTGAACATAATTAATCGCAATCGCGGGTTATGGTTCTGAAAAAAAGGTTTTATTGCCTAATAAATTTCGTGAAAATTTGAACACCGTGTAACTTTGGTCAACAGAGAAGTTGACTTGACTGTCGGAAATGGTCATTCAAAGCGAAAGGTTCGTACGTTATTCCCACATTTGTGAGGGACCAGAAATGAAAATTCGCCAAATGTTTCCGTTATCCCAGAAGAGGGACCGCTTCGAGGTCAGTCTTTTTGGCCGCTAACGCAGTTCGATGTAACCGACTCTCCCATCCCTGACCACATCTATGCGTAATGGTAGCCATCGTGGTTTATTTGTACGTACGAGCGTGCTGCTCCGTGCTCGGGGCCAGTTGGAAACGATGTCGGGTGATGACAAAAGAGTGGCGCTCATATGCATTGACGAGGACCGTACACCGCTAACAAGCCAAAATTGCATCATGTATGTTCTTTAAGTTTCCGTCTCATTGAATCGTGTTACGGGACCAAAGCGTATGACGATACTAGGAAATTGCTTTCACGTCGTGCTCTTTCGGGTTGAACTCTCAGTATTCTCTACCAAGGTGTCCTTTCCAGAGAGTAAAAACTGGCTACCATAAAGAACCTTAACTGGCAGAACTTTATTAGGAAACATACAATGTTCTTTTAACTTTTCAACTTATGCCATATTTGATGCGTTAATTTGGAACCGCCAGGATATAAATATTGATCGAAGGTTGAAAACACAGCATATGGACGCGTAAATTTGCCTGAATATATTTCTCCTCCAGTAAATCAGATGGAGGGATAGAGAAAGCATTTAAAAAGTAAAATTAATTAGCCCGTACTGCATTTATAGGTTAAACTATATGCACAATTGCCGTTATGGAATGGGGGGGACCATAAATAATTATCTAGTGGCAAAATATTATGATATAACACGACGTTTTTCTCAAAGGAAAACAGGATTTCATCTCAAAGGAAAAGGAACCCACATCAAATTTTCCCAATGCCATTCACTAAGAGCTCGTGTCATTATAATGCCTCTCACACTAGTAAAAAGGGTATTTAAGTTTAAAAAATGGTGGCTAATTTAATTAAGTCTAGAAACATTTAAAATAATAAAATTTTTTTCGCTGAATTGAGGTATCCTTCTTCCTTTTTCGGTGCATTTATAATTTCCAATCACGGTAATCATTGAGTCAGATTTCAATATTGTTGTACACTCACCGATTAGTGAAAGGGTTGAAGAACAGCACATGGCCATTTACCGGTATATCACTTACCTAAAAGAGAAGAGAAAGAAATGATTACATTTTTAATGAGGGTAAAAGCTATTAATACGTCACTAGCAATAATAATAACTATTACTGAAATACACAAACAAATCGGATAAATGCAAGAAAAAATTGTGGTGGAACAAAAAATATTTCTCCTCAACAAGGAAGAAAATCGATTGTACCGTCGTTCAACAGGCTAGTAATAACAGAGCAATACTAATCTTTCTCATTCTAATGAATTTTTGCAAAAAATTTTAATTTTCAGAAATCCTAAGAATTAGGCTTAAAAATAAACTATACCTCACACAATAATCCTCCAATATTTACTTTTGCGCCAATCATTACACTACGGAACAATGTCAATTATTCACAAAGTCACTCTCCGAGCATTTGGTGATGCTATTACGAAAATGAAATTACGGACTATGCATGCAAACAAATTCCTTCTATGGCGCAAATAAAAAAGGGCGAGAAAAATGATTAGCTTCCACTCTGCTGATCTTGTAAAAATAATAATAAAAATTTACATTTAAAGATGTATTTCCAAATCCGTACCTTTTAAATAGGGTTAAATCAACTTCAAGAAAATGACCCGAAGGTAAAATTGAATCAAAATAAAATGTTTTCAATCAATGTAATAGGGATTAACGATTTTAAATTGAATTATAGACGGATAAAAATCGAGAAAATTAAGAGGGCACTGAATTTTCCTATGAATATCGACAAAAGATTTTTAAAATACCGAGAGAGTAAAAAATAAATCATGCTGCAGTTGCGGAGAATTTACATTAAGCCAAACATACATTCGAATTTCGATTTCTTTGTCCTGTTGTGTTGGTACACATGTCCCAAATATGTTTTTTACAGTTTCAACAATTGAGCATAATTAGTTTGTTATTGACATATGTTAGACTCATTTTGGTGTGCTCGGCAAGTATCTGCTATTAAAAAAATAGTTAAAAGAATTTGCATATAAATGGAATTAAGTTCTCCAAAACACTTGGATGTTGAGAGTGGTATACGGTGACTCCGCTCCGAGTAAGAAAATGCTTTTAAGTGGTACAAGGTCATCCAAGATGACCAAGAAGATGATAATAACGAACCTCGCTCTGGACGCCCCAGCCCGTCAACAACAGATGAAAACGTTGAAGCAATAAAGAATATTGTTTTACAAAATCATCGAATCACTATTAAAGAAGTTGCTGATGGTGTTGGCATATCGGTTCGCTCGTGCCATATAAATTTCGGATGTATTGGGTATGCGACGTGTGTAAGGGAAGTGCGTTCAAAACTGGTTAATTTTGACCAGAAGAACCGTCTCATGAGCATCGCTCATAAACTGTTGAATGACGTCAATGATGGTCCTGATTTGCTCAAAAGGATCATAACTGGTGACGAATCATGGGTATATGGTTATGACGTCAAAACCAAAGCCCAATCGTCCCAATGGAAGAACCTAGGAGAAACAAGACCGAAAAAAGTACGCCAAGTTTGATCAAATGTCAAGGTTTTGCTCTCTGTTTCTTCCATTGCCGTAGCGTAGTCCATCAGCAGCTCTTACCTCAAGGATGTACGGTAAATAAGGAGTATAACCTTGAAGTTATGCGCCGAGAAGCGAAAAGAAAAAACGATCGGGATTGTGGAAAAAACTGGCTTTTGCATAACAATAATTCACCAGCTTATTATTCACCTACGAGAGATTTTTTGGCCAAAATTAACCCGAAATTCATGACTCAATCAACGTATTCACCAGGTTCAGCCCCCTGCGACTTTCTCCAATTCCAAAAACTAAAAAGACTTATGAAAGCACGGAGATTTGCAATGATTGAAGAGATAAAGACTGCATCATTGAAGAGCTCAAGGCTATTCCAAAAATTGCTTATCAAAATTTCTTCGAGGATTGGAAAAATCGTGGGCAAGAGTGTATATCTGGGCGGATAACTTTGAAAGGGACAATTTAAATATTGAAAAATAATTTAACATATTTTCATATAAAAAAATAGTCACCTTACCCTTTTAACACACCTCGTGTGTGTGTGTATATATATATATATATATATATATATATATATATATATATATATATATACATATATATATATATACATACATACATATATATTTATTTATTAGGCAATCTACCGGTTAAGGTAGGTTTTTGGATGGACAAAATTACTAATTAAATAATTTGTGACCCCTCGCAAAACACAACATTCTACTCTACATCAGGTCCCTCTTCAGCTCTGAGTATTTTCTTCCTCCCTTCATCCCGTCCAACTTCCCTATCCTGTTCCTTCCCTTTCCTCGTTTGCCTAACATTCTCCCCTCAATTACAGTCTTCAACAACCAGCTGCTGGCCAATACACCCTTCATCCACTTTTCCTGCCTCCATCGGATTTCTCCCAACAAACCCCTCTCCTCGCCCACAATACCAAGTACTTCCTCATTTGTTTTCTTCTCCGTCCATTTCACCTTCTCCATTCTTCTCCACACCCACATTTCAAAAGCCTCCAGTCTACGTCTATCCTCCTGCTTCAATGACCACGTTTCCGCGCCGCACATAGCTACGCTCCATATCAAAGTTTTTACGAGTCTTTTCTTAATATCATTACTCAACGTCCCCATCATCAACTCCATCCTACTTGTAAAAGCCTCTTTGCCTAGCGCAATTCTTCTCCTTACGTCCCTACTACTTTGACCGTGTTGGTCCAAAACACTACCGAGATACGTAAACTGTTCTACCTGCTTTATTCTTTCCCTCCTATTTTAATGTTAAGCTTAGCCTTCTCCTTTCCAGAAAATCGCATAACCTTTGTTTTAATAGTATTGATTTTCATTCCGTACCTGTCGCACTGAATTTCCAATTCACTAAGCAATGCTTGCAGCCCCTTGGCTGACTGACATACTAAAGCTTGGTCATCAACAAACCTAACTGATTTCACGAATTCCCCGCCCACTTTCATTCCTACCTCCAGTTCTTCGCATGCCTCTTTAATCATTTCCTCTGCATAGGGGTTGAACAGCGACGGTGATAATGGGCAACCCTACCTTACACCTCTTCCTAACACTGTCCATCCGGACTCCCCGTTCCCCACTCGTACCTGAGCAGTCTGAGACATGTACAGGTTGCGGATTAGCTTCCTTTCCCTCAAATCTATTTCTATTTTCTGCAGAATACTCATTAGTTTTTCCCAATTCACTCTATCAAATGCTTTTTCGAAATCTACGAAACAGGCAAATACCTCCTGGTTGTGTTCTATATTCCTCTCGATTGATAATCTCATTACTGCAATGGCATCACGCGTATCTCTCCCCTTCCTAAACCCAAACTGATCATCCCCTAAGTAATCATTTGCCCTGCTCTCTATCCTTTTGTTTATGATCCTGAGAGCAACTTTAGCTGCGTGGGATATCAAACTTATCGTCCTGTAGTCCTCACATGATGTAGCCCTTACCTTTTTCTGAATAGGAACTAATACTGATCTCACAAAGTCTTCCGGCCAGATTCCTCCCTCATAAATACTACGGATCAGCTCATATAGTCTCTTCCTCCCTCATTTTCCTAAGCATTTTAAAAGTTCCACGGGAATGTTATCCACCCCCACCGCCTTATTTAGTTTCATCTCCCTTAATGCCCTTTCTATCTCATTGTGTGTGTGTGTATATATATATATATATATATATATATATATATATATATATATATATATATATATATATATATATATATATCCCTCCCCGGACTACAACCTTGACGTGGTGGAAGGGCTTGTGCGTTCCGATGACCCCTAAAGCTGTGCTGGCGGGAGCTATAAAAATTGCTCCTGGTAGGGTCACCCATGCCAGATAGGTCGAAGGTTAGGAGCCAGACGAAAGGTAGTCCACGCAGCGTCTGTTCCTCAGTGAGGCGGCTGCAATGGCGTCTGACCCTAGTGGGGCGGCCTGTAAATGATGGTGTCACGTTAAAAACACTATTGAGGAAGGCAACGGGAAACCACCTCAATTATCATTCCCAAGATTTACACGATGGACTATACAGATATTTTGAGTCCTGGCAACCACGGGGCTCGGCCCAATCGGCCGTGTGTCCTGCCCGGCAGCGAGGGAGGCAAGGCTTCCGCGGTCGTCATCCCACGAAACCCTTGCAAGGGAAAACCAGCAGCAGCAGGACAGAAGACGCAGGAGAAGAAGACGAAATTAGTTAGAATAGGAACGTGGAATGTTAGGACAATGATGAGGACAGGGAAATTGGAGAATGTTAAGCGAGAGATGGAAAGGGGAAATATAGATATTTTAGGTCTATGCGAGGTGACATGGAAAGATAGCGGGGATTACTGGAGTGATAAGTATAGAATAATACACAGCGGTGGGGACGAGAGCCAACGAGGGGTTGCCATTGTACTAAATGAAGAGGTAGGGAGAAGCGTAGTCAACATAGAGCAGGTAACGGATAGAATACTACTAGTGGAGATAAAAGCAGAACCGACGAACTTAGTTATTATTCAGGTATACATGCCACCGAGCAACCATAAGGAAGAAGAGGTCGATAGGATATACGATCAGTTAGAGGACATGATCGCGTGTGTTCCTGCAGGGAAACATTTGATAGTGATGGGGGATTGGAATGCGACGGTAGGCGAAGGAAGAGATGGTGATGAGGTGGGGGACTACGGTTTAGGTGCGAGGAATGACCGCGGGGAGAAAGCAGTTGAGTTCTGCAGGAGACAGGGGTTAGTCATCACCAACACTTGGTTTAGACACCACAAAAGACGCAGGTATACATGGAAAATGCCAGGTGACTCAGGAAGATATCAGCTAGATTATATCCTGGTTAGACACAGGTTTAGGAACAGTGTGATAAATTCCCACAGCTTCCCGGGAGCGGATGCGGACTCAGACCACAATTTAGTTGTTATGAAATGTAGCGTACGTTTCAAAAAGATAAGACAGGGGCGGCGAGTTAGAAAATGGAATGTAGAAGCATTAAATGGGTTGAAAAGGAAGGAATACAAACAGGCGGTAGAGAAAATCATGGAGGATGGTAAAGAGCTAAGTACTATCGAAGAAAAATGGGAAAGTTTCAAGAAAGGGTTGTCTAAAGCCGCAAAAGACACTATTGGAACCGTTAACGCTAAAAGGACTAGGAAACCATGGATCAGGGATGAGATGATTACAAAGATGGATGAGCGACGAAAATGGAAGAATGTAAATACAGAGTTAGGCAAAATGAAGTACAAAGAATTAAACAATAAATTGAGGCGGGCAACAAATAAAGCAAAAGAAGCCTGGTGGAAGACGCAGTGCGAGGATATGGAGAGTCTCCAGAGGAAGGGTGAAATCGGTGCGCTGTACAGCAAAGTTAAATCGTTATCGGGAAGTAAGAAAGGAAGATCTCTGCTAACAGTTAGAGATAAGGCGGGTAAGGTAATAGTTGACGCAAGAAAGATCCAAGAGAGATGGAAGGAGTATATAGAAGAACAGTATAGTAAGGAGCTTAGACCAATAAAGTTAGACATTGAAAAAGAAAATGACGTAGAGGAAGACAGCTTAGGTCCAGGCATACTAGACAATGAGATAGAAAGGGCATTAAGGGATATGAAACTAAATAAGGCCGTGGGGGTAGATTACATTCCCGTGGAACTTTTAAAATGCTTAGGAAAATGTGGAAGAGGAAGAGGCTATATGGGCTGATCCGTAGTATTTATGAGGAGGGAATCTGGCCGGAAGACTTTGTGAGATCAGTTTTAGTTCCTATTCCGAAAAAGGTAAAGGCCACGTCATGTGAGGACTATAGGACAATTAGTTTGATATCCCACGCAGCTAAAGTTGTTCTCAGGATCATAAACAAAAGGATAGAGAGTAGGGCAAAAGATTACTTAGGGGATGATCAGTTTGGGTTTAGGAAGGGGAGAGGTACGCGTGATGCCATTGCAGTAATGAGATTATTAATCGAGAGGAATATAGAACACAACCAGGAGGTATTTGCCTGTTTCGTAGATTTCGAAAAAGCGTTTGATAGAGTGAATTGGGAAAAACTAATGAGTATATTGCAAAAAATAGGTATAGACTGGAGGGAAAGGAGGCTAATCCGCAACCTGTACATGTCTCAGACTGCTCAGGTGCGGGTGGGAAACGGGGAGTCAGAATGGGCAGTGTTAGGACGGGGTGTAAGGCAGGGTTGCCCATTTTCACCATTGCTGTTCAACCTGTATGCAGAGGAAATGATCAAAGAGGCATGGGAAGGACTCGAGGTAGGAATGAAAGTGGGCGGGGAATTCGTAAAATCAGTTAGGTTTGCTGATGACCAAGCTTTAGTTTGTCAGTCAGCCAAGGGGCTGCAAGCATTGCTGAGTGAATTGGAAATTCAGTGCGACAGGTATGGGATGAGAATCAATATTAAGAAAACAAAGGTTATGCGATTTTCTAGAAAGAAAAAGGCCAAGCTTAACATTAAAATAGGAGGGCAAAAACTAGAGCAGGTAGAACAGTTTACGTATCTCGGTAGTGTTTTGGACCAACACGGTCAAAGTAGTAGGGACGTAAGGAGAAGAATTGCGCTAGGCAAAGAGGCTTTCACAAGGAGAAGGGAGTTGATGACAGGGACATTGAGTAAGAATGTTAAGAAAAGACTCGTAAAAACTTTGATATGGAGCGTAGCTATGTACGGCGCGGAAACATGGTCATTGAAACAGGAGGATAGACGTAGATTGGAGGCTTTTGAAATGTGGGTGTGGAGAAGAATGGAGAAGGTGAAATGGACAGAGAAGAAAACAAATGAGGAAGTACTTGAAATGGTGGGCGAGGACAGGGGTTTGTTGGGAGCAATCCTATGGAGGCAAGAAAAGTGGATGAAGGGGGTTTTGACCGGCAGTGGGATGTTGAAGACGGTGATAGAGGGTAGAATGCTGGGCAAAAGAGGAAAGGGAAGGAACAGGATAGGGATGTTGGACGGGATGAAGGGAGGAAGAAAGTACTCAGAGATGAAGAGGGACCTGATGTAGAGTAGGATGATGGATTTTTTTTGTTTTGTTAGGAATAATAAAATGCTTGTTAGGTAGTTGTGTCCATCCAAAAACCTACCTTAACCGGTAGATTACCTTTAAAAAAAAAAATATATATATATATATACTATATACGATATATATATATATATATATATATATATATATGCACATACAAAGCAAAGCTTTTCTTTCCCAATATTACATTATAAGTTCTGAAATATACAAAACAAAAGAGATAACACGTAATAGATAACAACCAATGCCCCTCACTCACATACGGACGACCCGCCAATCTTTAAAGCCTTCAGAGATCCATCAACCCTTTGGGGTTCCCCGCTGACAAATTTATTCTTATTTCCACTAATTGCAACCGCCCCCGATGATAAAAATGTCTGCTTATCAGATCTGCTCCCCTCTCTCCACATCCTCTCATTGCTCCCTCACCTCCTACCACCACTGGACTGCCTCTCCAAAAATAGGATCTCTCCTTTGCCATGCAAACAATGCCCTTCATTTTACTTATACAAATTCATTACCCCCTTATCCATTCGAATGAACAATCACCCCTAATCCTATAGTTCTGGCTCACTCTCTCTCTTCCTATTCCTTCATACACAGATTCCCGACAACCTCTTCTTCGACAAGTGTTTCTCCCTAACCATCCAAGAATCCCTACTCGATTCAGCCACCAATATAAAGGTGAGAACTCGCGAATCCACTGATACGTTTATAGTCGCTTTCCTATCTTTTAAAATGCCCACCCTTAACTGCAATCTCTAATTCCCTTCCCAGCATACCCTGCACCTCAACCCCCAAGACTCAATAGTCCCCCTCCAAGACCTTCCAGTCTGAACTGAAGAAGGACTTGATGTAGACTGGGTTGCAGTGGTAGTATTTAGGGGAGGCGACCGACAGCTGAGGTAACTTGCGCCATAGAGGATAGACAGGAAAGGATGAAGGGTGGAGAGAAACCCGGCGTCGGCATTAGCCTACTCTTTACGAAAGGCGCCAAGGGGTCCGCAGCTTAACATCCCATCCGACGGACGGCTCACTCAAAGTGCCCTTCATAAAGCACGTCAAGTAGGGATCGAGATACCTCTGAAAAATAATCAACACCGCCGGGATTTGAACCCGTGCCCTCTGGGTGGGAAGCCATTACGTTAGGCCCCGGACCATCTCGATCCTCCGACTGGGTTTCAGTATTGCGTTTTGTTAGGAGTAACAAAATAATTATTTGGTAGTTGTGTCCATCCAAAACCTACCTTAATCGGTAGATTACGTAATAATAATAATAAATTATAAACATATATATATATATAATATAAATACACGTATAAACTATTAGCAAATTAAAATGCCAGAGGGACCGAAAGTGCACATCCGAGGACGGTCATCAGGTTTTGCACTAATTTTGGTTGGAAGGAAATTCATTGGCTGCTGTGACGCCGAGAGCGCTGGGTCATCGTTAATACTACGCCGCGGAGCCATTTATTAATGCTCCCCGAGGGCCCAGCGACGCATGGACGGTCAACAGGGCGCATTAACTGATCGGAGTCAGCGTGAAATTCACACCACGGGTGGAACAAAAAGAAGACCGAGGGAGAGAGTACAACACGGTGGACATATTCGTCGTAGTCGGATGCACCGGCGGGGAGGAGGATGACGGGGGCGCGGCGGCTTTTGCGGCCACTGCGGGAGTGCGGAAGAGCTAAAAGAGCGCCCCGCCCGTCTGTTTGAAGAGCGGGAACGAACCGGCGTGGCGGGGTGTACTACTCGCAACAAATAAACGCCGCGCCGTATTACATTTAACGTCAGGCGGCGCGTGCAGCGCCCCTGACACACGGAGCTTCACCGGCGTCCCGCAGAAGTGACCTCAGACTCGGGGCGCTACGCGAATACGGAGAGGGTCCACGGGGAGCAGGGAGAGAGAGGAGAATATTGAGAGGGAACCTGAGGCGGGGAATGGTGAACACTGACTGCAGAGATTGTCTGGGTCGGTTGAGTTAGCTAGGAGGAATGGCCTACACTGTAGATGACCCAAACCTCTAGGGGGTCGAATCTCGCCCAGGGCGTGCATGATATTTTTCCACACCTCAGTTTATTTTAGACAGAATTTTGAAGCACGCCCGGATCTGCTGATGATTTACTCTAAGACAACGAGTTGAATTTCGGGAATAAAAAATGAATATGTTCGGCCTCTCTCGAACTGTATTTAAGTCGTGGAAAGTTAAACGCCTGTTTTTTTCAAATTTTTTATTTCCCATTTTCCTTGGAAGCTTAAACCGCACCTCTGTAAACCAAAAGGAGCTCGCTCCAACTCCTGTAAATAAATAATCGGTTTTGCAAATATTTATAAATGATTCCATTCAGGAAATCATTCATTTGCTGCCACATATCCAGAATGATAAATCGTTAGAAAAACAAGCAAGATAATATAGCACACGTAAAAAGTGATTTATATCATAAACTCCTATTACACCTCACCTCGTGGGCGTGTAAAAGATTGGACGGATACTGCTGGTTATGAAACGTAATGGCAGCGCTAAATTATTTTATGCGATGTATGCATTACGTACGACAAGCGGATGTAGGAATATTTAACCTTGATTTTTCTCTGATCTGGAAGTTCGAGACAAAAATAACGCTCATTTTTGAATCTCCCAGACGAGAGTTCAAGGCAATATAAACCGTTGACATAGCGCATCGCCGTAATATTATAATTGACTCATTATAAAGAGGGAGCGATATTGATTGCTTCATTTTCTTAAGGCTTTAGTCTGATTTACTTTTTCTGCATTGACAAAGACTCTCACCTGTTTTAGAGGGTCATAATCATAATCAATTTCAATCCTAAGGTTGTTTTCCTGCAGCCCTCCATTCTTCCCTCATTATCATCAATATTTCAATTTCAAGATTGGTTTACTGCAGCCCTTTATTCTTCTCTATTTAGTGTTAATTCCCTCACCCTCCGATAGTTTCCCTGTTTTACGTTCTTTTTAATTTGCCCTATGTACTTGTCTCTTTGCCTTCCTCGCGGGATCTTTCCTTCATTTTTTCCTTTTAGTATATTTCTAACTAATCCATTGTGCCTCGAGGTATGTCCCATCCCTCTACTTCTTCTATGCTGCAGAGCTCTCCGTATGATCCTTTCCTCTTCTGCTCTTCTACATACTTCATCATTCCTCACTTTATCTGTCCATTTCATATTCAGCATTCGCCTCCAGCACCATGTTTCATATGCTTCCATTTTTTCTTGGTCCATTTTTCCAATATTCCATGTCCCCTATCCGTAGAGTTCCATGCTGCACACGAAAGTTTTGACGAACTGCTTCCTTGTTTGCAATCTCATGTTTTTTGAACATAGAAGTTACCTCTTCTCAATGAACGCCTTCTTTTCTTGGGCTATTCTTCGCTTGCTGTCGGTCGAGCTTCTTCCATTCCAAGTTACACTGCTGCCCAGATAGAAGAATTCCACTCGCTCTAGTTTCACTCTTCGCATTGTGATGTCTGTATTCAGCTTCTCTTATCCACACGCAAGGATTTTCGTTTTCTTCTTGTTGGTGCTTATATTATATTCCCGAGGTACTTGGCCAGAGTCTTCAGGTTTGCTTACAGGTCCTCTCGCGTCTCTGCTACTATTGCAATGTCGTCTGCGAACCGCAGCATGTTAATTTCTTCGCCATTCACCTAGACTCCTTTGATGCCCAATTCTTATTCAATTTTATATTGAGGAAACAATTGGCTGATATTATATTTACTCCGAGTAGTTAGAGTCACAACATTTCACTCAGAACTAAGAGAACTGTTTTTTCAATTAATGGAATATATCCTCTCCGCTAACAGGGCCATACATGCGATGTAGGGAAGACAGCTCTTCTGTTATGTTCATGCCTTCATCCACACCTCTAATGAACACAAGTACGAGTATAACTCTTGAGCGCAATTTTTTTCGCAGCGGGGAGATACGAAAAAACGTAAACATCCTTAAGGGCTTCATATTGATGTGGTAAGCTCCATGATTTAACAACCTTCCTTACAAACCCTAAATGACCCCTTGTGTGATATAAAAAGGCTTAAAGAAAGTTGGGATGAAGATGGAACTGTTTAAGATTCTGACTGTTTAGATTATTTAAAAGGAATTCAGTGCATTTCATAATGCGTTTGGAGAGAAAACGACGAACGAAGAGATGTTCTGGAGAAAACGACAAACAAAGGACTGTGACGCAAGACAAATAATACCAAGGTGGAGAATAAAAATAAAGGCTCTGAAGACGGAGAGTTGTGAGGGAAGAGGATAGAGGAGTAGAAAACGAGGACAAAGGTGCGATTTGCATTAAATTGTAAAAACGTAGTTAATGAACACAAACATGAAAGACAAAATGTTCCGCAGAAGAACAATGATCAATTAGCGTCAAGTCAGTTCACCGACACACTAAATGAACTTAAGTTATTCTGTGGTATCCCATCGGGTAAAACATCTCATGATTCGAGAATTTATTTTATGAGGCCAACACTACGCCTTAATTACATTCATTCATAGGGATCTCTCTTTTTTCACACAAACAGACGTTATAAACAGTACTCTTTTAACAAAAAATCAAAGTTTAAATACAATATAAATCAACACATCATGTAGCCCGGGACAAAAGTTCTCCGTGAATGGAAAGAGGAAGACTTATAAGAAGGGATGAGGGATACATCTTGGGCTTCAGGTGTAGGTTGCGAGGTTGAGTACCGTAGAAGATATATGGTAACATAGCACTCGGTGAGAGGAGAGAGAATCAGGAATGTGAGCGCGAGAGAAAATTGGATGAGAGAGAAAAGCAAGGGAGAGGATTGATGCCGGCGATGACAGGAATGGATAAGTGAAAGGAGAAGGAAAGGGTTAGGAAGGCTAAGGTGGGATTGTGGTAGGTTAGGGGCCGTTGGAGATGGTAGTGGAGGGAAGGAGTGATGGAGTGTGAAGGAATGGTGCGGATATTAAAGGAATTTCGGAACGCGGCGTGAATGAGGAGGCAAACAGCCGATTTTTTTTGGGCGAAATTGAGACCGGCGAAAGGAGATCCGTCTAAAACGGCGGCAAAGGAGGAAGTCCGGGTGCAAGGAAAGAAGGTTTGACGGAGAGCTAAGGATGCAGCCGAAGTTGACAGAGACGAGGGTACAGGAAGGAAGAGTAAGAGTGACAGGGGAATTCTGAGGGGAAGAACATTTCATGGGACGAGGAGGGAAGTGACGTTGAACCGTGAAATTTGGACCGAAGAAGAGTTAAAGCACCTCGTTCATCCGAAAAAAATTAACCCTGCGGGACTTGGGTCGTCTAGAAGCCATTTTTGATTGTCCAACCCCCTAATACACATAATATAATGGCAATTTGGACACGATCCAAAAACTAGGAGAAAAAAAGAGTCTGGTGATCTTAAACAAATGGGAAAAATTAGGGGTTATGAGAAGACAATGCAAATTACTCTATAGTCTTAAATAAAAAAATACCTAATCACTGAATTGCTCAGAAGACATAAAAATCCGTTTATCAATAGTTCTTTTACCGTGACACAAGGTAATATTGTGTTGCTGAATAGTTGTCTCGAATTCCCCGTTTTTTTCTAGATACTGTTACCACTAAGCGTATTTAAATATAACTCTTTCTGAGATTAAACTGTGGACAAGACGACGAGTGGATTCCGGTACACCCAAAGCGTAATATCATCACTGCTCCGTTCTGCTATTATCATCTGCAACTAGAGCCTAACGTCTAAATACTCTGATTTTTCTAGCTTCTCTGATTCCATTAAATAAATTATTACTTGGTATTTGGCAATTTAGGTAGTTTTGGATGAATATATATCCAGTAATTATGCATTTCTTTGCATTTCCTAACGTAACACAACCTGACACCCGGCACTATAATAGATCCTTCCGCAAGACCACCTTGGTCCCGTCACTTCGTCAACATGCCTTATTCTCCTCCCCCAACCTCGCTTGTCTGAAGTTCTTCTCTATAAAACCGTCTCCAACTTTCCATTCACTATCAAAATGCTCTGAATCCACCTTTCCTGTTTCCTTATATATCCATATTTTATCAAACACGTTATCGAATATGCAATTAAAATTTTTTGATTTAAATATAATAATTGATAGATTAAATAAAAATGTTATTCAAATAATCATTACTATGGCAGTATTATCCTAAGACCTCAGATAAATATATCACTGACTAAAATGCGACTCGTACTTGATGCACCGAAAATTCTATCTGTAAGCACAAGTCCTTCTTTGGTATTTAAAATTGTAACTCTCCGGGACCGCATCGGCAAAGTTTTACTTAATTAATTAAAAAATTAATTTAAATTCGTACTTAGGATTTAGAAAACATGCCAGAAAACGCGTTATTTATTAAAAGTTTTAGTTTTAACTTTTATATTCAAGCTTACTGCGCAAAATACCTCGATGGGTAACTATCGTAGAGTGTACGTATATTATGCTCCAAAAAATACGTAACACCCGGAATAAAAATTACTCACGCAAGCCTTTTGCATCTTTACTATTCTCCGGAATGTGCTTAAGACGTTTCAATTTGACTAAAAGGACTGCCACCAACTAGGATAGAAGAGACGCATGGGAACTTTAAATCCATTTCCATCCGTTCCCAAAAGAGGGCGGTGAAACGGATTTCTGGGGAATAAATATGTTGAAAAAGAAAGAGGGATGAGGAGGAGGGGGGGGGGGGCTGAATATCTCAACAGAGTAGCGTACCGTAGACATCATGGGCGCTCTAGGGTCAAAAGTTCGCTGAAGCACCTAAAATCAAAGAGGAAAGCTCAAGCAAGCGGAAAAATATAGCCTTAGGATGCTGTTTTTAGAAATCACCCTGGTTCCCTGTTCAAAGGGGAGAAACCGTTTTCTTCAGAGGATAGGCAAATAGGGGGATTAATACAATGAAGCAGTGAGAAAACAGTGTGCCCGTACATCGGTGGACAATGTTTAGCGAAGAGAGAGGAGGGCGGAGAAGGGCGGTGAGACTGCGTTTGCTAAGCTCGGTGGGAGTGGAGGAGACGAGAAAGGGCGTCGTCTACAAAGAATTCTGGAGAATGAAGAAGGACGAAGAGCATAGGCATATAAGATGAACTACTCAACAATGCCATGTCAAGCAGGTCCTGAATCAAGAAGGATTTGGAATGCCCTTTTTCTAATTATAAAATACAAAATAGGGGCCCATAAAAGGAGAGGATTTTAATCGCAATTCATCTGAGGTAGTTATTATTTATACATAGTGTTATAAATTTTTAACAATAATAAATCAAAACTAATGCACGAAATAATGTTACTACTGCCTGTTACACTTACCCAAAGGAAATACATGGTTCCATGCTCATACTCGTATATTTCAAGCAGTATTTCATGAAGAGTGGAGCATTTTGAGAAAATGAACAGTCGTACTAATCCGCATAAAATATTTTTAATTGGTGCGTTGAATTATACCGATCGCATCAAAATTGTTTACTTGGATCCATAAAAATGATAAAGATGAAAAAAATTGCATAAATACTCATAATATCTTCAGAGAAACAAGTTTTAGCGATGGAAATCAGAAATAAAATTGATAATTCATAAACAGGAACTATAAATATTGAGTAACAAAAGATTAGTGCTTAGATTCCGGGTCCAAGAGACAAGTTTCTACTAAACTTTCCTCACTCCTCCAATTGCTGTGCATTGTAATCGTCGTAATCCGTGCACGATTTCAACAATTCTTTCTTTTAAAGTTCAGTAACGTTCTTACAGAACGTCTACACTCTTCATTTTCCGTAGTTCTGCACAGAGAGTAATTATTGGAGGCAAACAGTTGATCGGAGATTTGAACACATCACCACATTTCTCTCAGTTTCTATTTGATCCAATTCATACCTTATCTCTACTAAGAATAATTAAAGAAAACTCTACTAAGAATAATTAAATATGACACCTGATGTTAATTTACATTGGCCATCAAAATCAAAGGTTTTATTTTTAGAAGCATTTGGTACCAGTAAACAAGAGACATGTTAGGGGTCCAATATGACCATAGATGTTGACACATTCAGCAAATAAATTATTACTACTCTATTTGCGACGACAACTTCATATTTCTATCGGCTAAAATTTGTCAAAGAGTGCGCATCCTAACGTTGATATTAATATCGCCTGCCAAGATTTTACATAAAATACAAGAACTTTGAGGGAATTTGTTGGTCACTGCAAATAAAACACCATTTCAAATAGGAAAAAAGAAAGAGATGACTGCAAAAAAGTATGAGTGCGCTTCGATTGCGGCCAATAATGAAAAAGGGAAGTGTGGATACAATGCAGATCGGTGTGTGAGCTTGTGTTCGCGTGCGCGCGTATGTGTGTGCGTGAGCAAAGGGCCATAAGGTATGCGGGCACGCGCAGAATCTACCGAAACCTCGCCACCCTCTTCCTCCAATCTCACGCACACCCTTGCTCTGTTTCAATTGCTGAACAATTTATCACAGCCGCGAAGCAACCTCGCCACCCCCCTTAAACTAGCCCAATCCCACGCTCCCCCACACCACTGAATGCATTTCATGCAACTCCGTTGGGCTGGAAGGAATGGCTCGGGCTCTCGCCGACTTCGCCAATGAGGGAGGGGATATTGGAAGGATAAGGGGTGGAGAGACGCAGCGCAGAGGAGCCTGGAACGAGAGAAAGAGGGAAGGGTGCATAGCGGTGGGAGCGGGTGGAATGGGGAGGAGAAACAGCCACCAAGCGGAGAATGATAAGGCAAGGGGCGAGGAGAGATGAGGAAGGAGGGGCGGAGAGAGCAGAAAGACCGTAGGGAGAATGAGACGGAACGAAGAGATAATGCGAGAGAGACGTGAGAATATTTGGTTAGCAGAGGAAAACAAACGGGTGTAATTGTTTAATTTCAGAGGGCGAGAAGGAGGGAGAATGGAGGTGTAATGATCGCGATGAGGGATGAGGAGGGGAGAGGGACGGTGTTTGAAAAGCGGGGATGGGACTGCTTTCAATATCTGAAGTTATTATTCCACGGTCTGCGGATTTCGGTGCAAATTACGCCGACAATTAAAGTTTCAGGCGATGCGACTAGAGGACATTAATAACTGGCAATTAGAGGAAGTTGGCTTAATAATCGTTAAAATTTCAGGGATTAAAGATTTTGCTAAAGCCTGCTCTGCGCTTTGGAATATTAAAGAAAAAGAAAAAAAAATAATACGATTGGAAATCTCCGCAGAGAGCATGCATAATCATTTCCAAAATAAAAGTGTTCAAAACCAGGACTAAAATGTAAATTCTTGAATTACGACAAAAATGAGGATAACTTTAATATTTTTGCTGCATTTGCTAGCATACTTCCGAATTGAGTGAACCAACTTAATTCTTGGTGAAACTCATGTAGTATATGCCGATCAAGTGACAATGAACGTGTGCGTTGATATGGTTTAAATAATTCATATTCTGTGAACTTATGAATAGCGTAGTACTAATGTTTTTACGAAGCAATCAAAATTATTGAGTTACGATCATATATAGTTATGGTAAGTCCTGAATATGAGTTCAGAAATACAATTGAACGGACAATGTAAAGAGGGGTTAAGAAAGGCTAAGACAATATTTTTCCTATTATTTAAGAACAGACAAGAGTAGAATTGTAGAAAATTTTCTTATAATATATTTTTACTTAGTTTTTCAAGTCATTAAGTTTTGGTAATACTAAAACTTCGGCCGAGAACTTGTATAAAATGAGAAAAGTTGCATATACTATTAATATCTGTAAGTGTCAATTTAATACATTGCAATGGAAGTAAGAAATATGACCAGATAAAATATCAGAGGTCTATAGGATGACTTTCAGGATTTTGACGCCTAAGAATAAGGAACATTCAATGATAACTTGATAAATAAACTTAAGGTCCAAAGGTATTCCATCGCTAAATTAAAAACTAATCTCGTAAGAGGCTCAAGTAAGTTTCAATTCAATTTGACTACAATTCGAGAAATAAAACAATAATTTTTATTGATATAAAATTTGGTATTATCCAGATGACACAAGCGAACTATACATATATATTTTAGTCATCAAAAAGTTTATACTAGAAAAATGGTTTACTTGCATATTAAAAGTGAAAATAGATATACTATTTTAATAGAAATATGGATAAGATAGAAAATGTTTCATAATGTTATTCGGTACTACGAGTATTTCATCTCTGTAACAAAGATTGCAAAACATTTTGGAATAATTCTGGTCACTTAATAGATTTTCCTTTCTAATTTTTTCTTCAAAATTTTTTATTGTTTATTTGATGTAATTACAATCATCTTTTTCGTCATTAGGGATTCATTTGAACAATAATATCCTCAGACGATATTAAGTGCTTCCAATACCATTAGATTTCCCACTCAAAGTATTGCTTTTAAGGGCATTTTAGAAATATTAATGTTTCATCAATAGTTCGTCTATTTTGGTATGATTACATCTCTCATTAATTTATAACGGTTGAGGTTTTATTGTTCATGCTAGAGAAATAAAGATGTTTGAGTTTTTAACAATTTAACATCTAAAACCATTTTCACGTTTAACACCACACTCAAAAATTGATTTTAAATTAGTGGCAGATCAGATAGTAAAAATCGAACAAATGCAAATATTTTTGCCACCCTCGTTTTTGGGTTTACCCACGTAAAACAGAGTTGATATCCGATCTATCCCAAACACCCCGAACTGAAACGAGAGAAGTTAAGCGATTTTGGACGCCAGCATCTTTTCGAGGGCGATGATAAAGAAGAGGTGGGTTCCTATCACAAAGTGTACTTGCGGGCCTATGAGCGCCCGAGATAGCGTGCCCGTGTATAGATATGTGACGCAATGCGGCAACGGGCGAGAGAGCGCAAATATACGTACATCCGCTCCCCAATGTTATCCCTTTCACATTACGCTCAACTCTCACCGTTTAGTTTCCAACGTATCCCCCATCTCCATTCCGCGGGACCTAGACCACCCCCCCCTTCTCGTCCCTGGCGCGCTAAGTCACTTGAGATTCCCGCACCTCACCGCTCCCTCAATAGTTAATACCGCTAGGACTTCTAACGACGCTAAGTGGGAACTATTAATTTCACCAGGATTTTAATTCACGTTTTCTTCCGACCTTTCTCGCTATCACTCCGTCTCTAAGTTTCTAATCACCTCATTCCTTCTTATCTTGTCGAGAGACTGGGCCAAGTCCGGCGTTTACCGATCTAACCAACCATTCCACGTCGTCCATTCTGATTGGAATGGGCAGGGAGGTGCTATCGCCACCCCTGTCCCAGAGTAAGCGTCGTTTAATTGCTCGCTATACCGAGGCCACTTTTCCGTCACGAAGGACGGCCCTTGGCGTAATTTGCTCCCAGTACACCATCTTCTTCCCTACTTTATAGGCCATCCGTCACACTAACTTCCATATGATTCTAGGAGACGTAAGAATTATAATGCGTTGGACCGCTAATGATAATTAATAAACTGGACTTCGACCACTAAAAATGAGGTACCGCGAATACAGTGTCATTAGGTATGCATTAGAGGGATCTACGTTTTTCCGGAAAATTAACCGTAAAGAAGGCCGCAGACATCCGTGTAAACGTATGCTGACCAACGCTACTACCAAGAGGATATCTTGAGAACTGAGGCTGCATTTATACAAAAAATATGCTAGCATGATTTGTTCTTTGATGAATGGAGAACAGTATGATGACGTTTATAATATAGCGGAGGAAAAATACTATTTTGATGTGGAATCCTGTGGCAGAAATCGTATTAAATAAGACATGCGATAGTCACTAATATATTGTCACTTGGTCTCTTAGATAAGTCATGATCAACTTGTTTCGACAATTAAGTGTGCTGTACGAGATCAAATGACAATAAATTTCAAGGTGATGAAATGCACAAAACAAAGCATAAAGAGTCCACTAAAACTTTAACAAGAAACTAAATATGAAGCACTTCGAAACACAAGGTTCATAGGATATGGTGAGGGATTTCAGGGAACTTAATGCACGGTATTAAATTTGATTAAAGCATTAAACCCAGAAAGCTTTTCGGAAAGTTGTTGGGGATTTTTACACTTGGCTAAGAGGCTTCCCCTAAATTTTATTGACACAAGCACGCTTATTGATTTGGCAATTCGAATTAAATTACCGCGAGGGAAGGAAGTCTGGCATTTATAGCCTTCAAATAAAAACATTTAGCAGTAATTCGACGGTATAATCATCAAATTCGACAGTGAAAAATGTTCTAAATTCCAGAAAATATATAGATGGCTAAAAAAATTAAAATTTACTCTCTCAGTCGGACACGTATTTTTCGATATTCGTGATTGCTGTATCAAACAAACAGTACCTTACGGGTAGCTTTTGGGATCTTCTCAACCAATCTAGTTCCAAATTTTCACAATGGTGAACTGCTTCATAGAGTTTCATCACGTTCCATTTATTGAATAATTTTTGATAATTAATTCTTTATCAAGCCAAGAACAGTTAGTAAATGAAGAAAAACGAAATAAAGTACTTAGCTCAGGGAATAATAAAATAGGCGAGAATCCCATGGATCACGTAATGGGTGTAATGTTTCTCCACTTACATGTATATTAACACTGGTATGTGTGTACCAGTATGTGTCGTGTATTTTCACCATTATCGGCTGCTATATTTTAACCTCTGGAATAAGCGCCACTTAATATTTTCTTCTATTTTACATAGGTTTTTAAGTAACCTTAGTTAAAGTCAAATTGATTTGTTTTAAAAATTTACCGAAACCCTGAATCCTTCATATCCGAGGGTAAGCTACCAAGCTTACAAACGAGTAACTTCTGCTAATTCAAACTTCGATGAACAACAGCCAAGTCACGTTGTTAGTCTATTTTTTGAGCTACTAATCATGAAGATTTGGCATCCCTAATGAGTAATGAGACCATAGGTAGGTTAAAGGAATGTGACCAAACTCCTTTCAGGATTTGAAGTCTGATTGAGTGAGGATGTAAGCAATAGTGTGGCAACGGTGCGGAATAACATCAGCTATGTACAAAAAAAACTAGAAATTTGGTGTTAATTCACAGTCTTTTATAATTCACAAAATTCTCAGAAATTATTTATATAATTCTGAAATTAATTTTGATCTTTAAAACCACAGAGAATTTATTTTATTTTTCTAGTGAGTTTTCTTGTCTGGCACCTTCGCCATCACCATAATAGTCCATAACAGGTAATGTCTCCTACCATAAAAGTATTTTCTGAAATATATTTATCGGAGTACCATAGGCATGAATAATAGGAGATAGAACCTGTGTCGCAATAAGATTGCTACACGGCACACCTTACTTTTTACTTTCCAAAAAATAGAACTTGGATTTATTCGACGTAGCCCGGCGCATTAGATAGATACTATTTATTCATGAGACGTGGGTCTCGAGCAAAACCTTTCAATCGAAGCTTCATCTTAGGAGGGGTTAGCATTTGTTGCACTTTACTACACAGGAGAGAAAGCTCTGCAGTAAGAAAACCAAACCCCTACTGTGAAAATAATACCCTGGACGAATGAAATACACACGCGAGGTCTTTGGAGGAGACACACTTAAAGGTATCAAGTCACTCATATAAGCCTTCCCGCGTCCCTGGAGTCTTCCGTGAATGCCTCCCCACCGCTTTACGTATCGCCTTCAAAGGTGGGACTTCCCTTTGAGGAAGAAGAACCCGTCTGTCTGCTCCTGCTTCCCACCGCTCTACACTACTTTCTCCCTTGTCAACTTGCCTTTGGAACTTTTTCTTCGAATCTTCCTCGCGTTTCCGCCTTATCATTCCAATCCTTTCAATCCAGCCTGCTCGTATTCTAGCTGCACCGCCAAACCACGTTTCGTCACGCCCTCGACGCGAGGCAATACTTTTAGCTCGCAGACACTGACACATTTTATTTGCCTCACTTCCACCTGCGCTTTACCCGATTTTTTCCTTTCCGATGAGCTTGGCGATCAGTGTGGGGCAGAAGCAGAATTATACATCGATATTCGTTCAAATAAACATGGAGCGGTTACGTGGGTGCTATAAATTCGTTTCAAGGCAATTGTATTGTATGGTTGAATAAGGCTAATTTCAGCGAAAAAAAGCCCTTAAATGAATTTGTGCATTTCTATTTACCAATAATATACTTTGTGACCACGAATATTGTATGAGGATCCTTAGATTAAGATTAACTTAAATTTAATCTACATAGTGAGCTTGCATTTTTCTAGAGGAGCACAGCAAAGAAGATGAGAAATCGACTATAATCGAAATAAGCAAAGCAATATGATAGCATATGACCTATTTTATAGGAAATAGTACAGTTACATAGCACAATTTACATAATATAATTTCTGTTACGGCTAAAGATGTTTCAAAATAAACTTTTTTTCCCATTCGATTCACATTTTCTAAGGAATGAAGTTGGCAGCTCAAACTGCCTATTTAAATTAATCAGTCATTTAAAATGATTTTTTTCATAATGAAAGGAGAAACTTTGTAATTCCACATAGATTTATTCGACGGACGACCTAGGTTTCGACGTGGCACGTCATCATCAGGGTTGATGATCACACCTGATGATGACGTGCCACGTCGAAACCTAGGTCGTCCGTCGAATAAATCTATGTGGAATTACAAAGTTTCTCCTTTCATTATGTTAAGTCGATTCCATGAAGTCACGCCTGAGACAACGAATTATGATTTTTTTCTTTTTAACTTGGGGCAAAATATTTTATGCGCTATCAAAAGCGTTTCAATAATCTCCAAACAATCTACGTGAACATCAGGAAGACAAAATCTGCATATGCAAAATTACATACTACAGTAAAACATGGCTGAAATTAATGCTTGATAAGATTTTTATACATTTTTGATACATAGATCAAATTCTTCCTTTCCCAAATGTTAACTGAATGATAAGGTTTTTACTTTAAAGTAATGACTGCGTGAAAAATAAAGAACAGGTCATGTGAGAATTTAATCGTTTTACTGCCATTCATAATTGAAATGCAAATTTAATTTTAACACGGCACTGCCCTTTACAGTACCTAATGAGCCTGATTCATGAATGAATCAGGCTTATTAGATACCGATTTCAGAACTATACATATTTTTCACACAAGTGAAATGGAATCCACTTTACGGCCGTACAGTTCACTCTCGTGAAGGGACACGAAAACTTCTGCCATAATTGCAACTCAGAACTCCGCCTTAGTATATAACTAACTTTACGGCTTCCTGGTAAAATACTGATTGCCTACAACCGAGGCCTTTCCTCTCTAACTTTATTCACCGTTTTGATATGAGTCAACAAGGTATTATCACAAGCCTGAATTTTATACCATTAAAGATCCCTGTCAGTGTTACAAAGGGAGGAGATTTCACGGGCAGCTTTCTAAGAAAACGTGGATTTGCTTGAATTTAGAAATGAACCTATTGAGAAAGATCGCATAGAAAACGGATTTTTAAGGTGATAGGCACCGATACCATATACGTAAATTCCTTTCGAAAAAGACGTTCATAGAAGAGCAAGGCCCGCTAAAAGCAGTCATTTTAAAGGTTTTCCATAATCATGAATACTTTCATCTCACTAAAGAATGGCTGTTGAAAAACTAAAATTACATTTAGAGAAGCATTAAGGTCAACCGTACTAGATATTTTGAAATGACAGCGACCTTTATCTCATGGTCTGTCTAGGAATACCGGTAAAAAAATAACAGAGAATGTTGTTAAATCCTTGTTGTCTATTGAACTTGGAGAAAGTCGTTGGCCACATATGATGGAGCATTCTGTTATTTAGTACAAATTTTATCCTTGGAATAAATCAATGAAGCCTAAAAGAATAATAATGAATAGTTTCAGGCGTAAATTTGTGGAGCTGTTCCATAACGATAAATGATAAAACAAAACTTTGTAACTCCACATGAAAATAAGCTTTATAACGACCTAGGTTTTACTGAGCCTGATGATACTGCACCGCAGTGAAACCTCTTCAGTCTCTGCGGTGCAGCATCTTCAAGCGCAGTGAAACCTACGTTAGTTTAAATATTTTTTTCATATGAAGTTACAGGGTTTTCTTTTAAAATCATTCATAACTGATAAATTCATTTCATCATTGTGGGAATGAAATACGGAAGCAAATTATTAGTAATTAACCAATCATTTGATAGAACACTCCTTGGGTCGTTAGAGAACTAGTTAAGGAAGAATAGAGGGATTAATTCGTCAAATGCATCGATTGAAAGAGAAATGAAATAAATTAATAATGAAAATCAATTATTAATATTAGCGAAAACTTATATCGAACGATATTTATCTCCTCTTCCCTCTCAAACTCAAGTCTATTGCCCCACTACGGGACAACGGTCACCGTCGTGTTGCCTAGCACGCAGGTTTAATTAGGATAAAAAATATTTTCTTGGAATTGTTACCAATAAGGTTTGGGCTCCGTGGCTAGCTTTTCTCAAAATTCGTTTCGCCTTACGGAACAAAACTCGTGCGGACACGTAGGGGAAGAATAAATGTACGTTCATCATAGGAGCTCTGAAAAGTAGGACAGGATATTGTTGGTCGTTTTTTGGGCGAAAAGGAGTCGGAGTCATGTAAGTATGTGTGGCTTTTATGCTCATATAAGCAGGGGCAAGGCCATAGGTTAAAAAATAAAAAGGAATTTTTTTCTCCGAGAAAATAAACCATTATTTTTGAGTCTCTTGGCACGGGTTGTGAATTTTTTCCATTGTTAGCTACAGGGATAATTACATGGACGCACAAAGAGATAACACCAGAGTCGAAGGTGCTCATACATCTGGGGCTAACCTTGAGCTGCCAAATGAAATATTTGTTACATTGGAGCGGAAACCATAAACATGAAAATTGGGCAGCGAAAATATTCAATGCAGCAATGCAGGACTGTATTCACTAATTTAAATAAACTTTAAATTATCGTATTTAGATAGCGTGAACAGTTAATATCAAGTGGAATTTTGAAGGGTGTTTCGTAGCACTTTTGACAGAAGAGAAAAACTGGTGAAGCAATTGAATTTTATGAAATGATAAACATAATTCTTTATAGTTTTGAAGTGCCTATCTGTTGTTTTATTTACGTTTGCCCTGGACTGATTTCATTCAATTTTACATCGTGCATAGTAAAATAATTCGTGCATAATAAAACAATTCAATAATTAATAACATTAAAATAATTATTAAAATTGATATCGATGTGTGGATTTCATTCGGAACAGAGAGAGGTAACGGAAGCACAGGTGAGCTAGTGGATATGTGGAACGCGGCATTCCGAAATCGGAAAAAATATGTTCTCCAAATAAAAGAAAATTTTATGTTTTGGTGCCGAGTCGAGACCAAACGATTCTGTTAGACTTGCCTTGATCTCAACCTGATGTTCTCTCATCCACAACGGGCAATTATTTCACACCACTCAAAATAGTTAATGCTAGAACATGGCGCATTAAAACTGACTGCGCATTCCAGACTGAGGAAGTAGAGGTAAAATACGGCAGCCATTAATCTAAAAGTAATCTACGCGAATATGACGGAAGAGAAGGGATTGCCAGGACTCGATAGGGTTGATTCAAGTAAACGACTTCGTTCGGGAGACTGTCGAATCACCTTTAAAATTCAAGCCTCTCGTCCACGGTTATTAGGCGGAGAGAATGAAGCGAAGAAAATAATATTAAACACCGAGGGCGAGCAAGTTCCGAGTGTCGAGGAGATTACGGATTGCTACGGCTGAAAGGAGAGATTGGGTGGGAGAAGGAAGGTGAATTTGTAGGTCAAGAGGTGGAGCAGCCCCGAGATGAGAAGACTAGGGCACGTGGAGAGGGAGGTTATGGTCAGAGTTGGGTTCAATCCGGGGGATACAAGGTGAAGTGGGGGCCAGAGATTTTAGAGTCGATGCGGAGAGAATTAATGTGATTTAACAGATACACAGATGAATGTAATGGCCGATGAAATATTTCAGGGAAAATAAAATGGATGGATATACTAAATCCCAAGATTTATTCTTTAAGGGGTTCATGTTTAAAAGGTAACCTATAATAACGCAGAGCATTCATTTCTATTTGAAATCATATAACTTTAACACGTTTTTAGAAATTTTTAAATAGTAACGCTAGTATAATTGGAGTGTAAGGTCCTCTTACGAATCAACACGTTTTACGGTGAAAAATAGTAAATGGGAGATATTTGACGCCAATTCGGGGTGGTATTCCATGGTAATGCTCAGGAAAGAATCAAATGACTGTAATTCTTTCACCATATAATAGAATTGTTGTTGGGCACTAGTTATAGCATCGTCTGCTATCAAAGCTGATTCAACGTTGTAGCGAAACTAATTGACAGTGAAAATTCTATTTCCTGAAAACCCAAAGCTATATGCATTTGATTCTTTCTTGTGTATTATCAGTAAATGCCTCAATATTTTGAAACATTGTAAACATTTTTCCAAGCCAGTGCAAATTAAATCTCATTTTAATAATTCTGTCTTGACTGAGATTAGGCACGAAAGTTAGCGTTCAAAGATCTACAATGCCTTTAAAACTCATGAATTTCGCTGAGTAAAAATAATTAGCCTGGACCGGGATTAAAACCCGGAACCCTCGATATCTCCTGACTTAGCTGAATTAAGCGCTCGGCCGGGCATCGAGGGGTCTGGTTTCGTATCCCGGGCAAGGCGAATGATTTTGTTTTACACTGACATTACTGCATTTTTCTACACAGCAGTAGGTGACTCTGTAAAAGTAAACGCTGCGATTCCGCGATTTTTTTATTTGCCTTTCAATTAATATAAAAGTAAGCTAAATCGGTGTTAATTCTTTTTATGGACCGGAATGAAGGAAAACCCAACGGCAGCGTACTGGGTGGGAAAAGGTTGTAGCGGAAAACACGGCAAAGTGCGTCGAAGTGAGCTTATTGGGAATAAAGAAAGGATCGGTGGAAAAATTGGAATATCAGTGGTGATGGTAAAGGGGGACATGTCAACGATGCAGCGGTTTGCGTAGCTTGACCGGCGCAACTGGAGTTGCGAGGATAAAGAAATGGCAGGACGGAGGTGGGCAGGACGTCGCAAAAGCGGGAATGGCTCGATGAACAGCGTCCTGGAGTGTATCACAATAAAAAATTGAACCGAATACAACCCAATCTGCTGCGGAATCCTAATGTGCTGAATGCGGCGTTGGAGATGTTTTTACTCCGGTGTGGTCAAATGGACGATAGAGAGTAGGCGGCCAAAATAGTTTGCAACTTGGTCGCTGGGCATTCTTGAATTTTTCCTCAGTACGCGAGGATGATTCTTACTGCGCAAGAATGTCAAAAATAGAATATTTCGCCACAGAAGACCCGAGTTGCTTCAGGTTGTTGGGAAAAGTCTGAATCTATTCAAGGTGGATAATAACATTTTCATCAATAAAACCACTTTTTCAATCGAAAAGGTTTTAATGAAGTAGAACCAATCCTAATATTGTCATTTAGACCGTTGCTAAAAATCAACGCTAAATAAATAAACTCATTTCATGAAATAAAAACTTAGTTTAAAAATACTCAGAATTTACATTAATGGCACAGACGTAAGAACTCCAACGCTAACCTTGTTGGGTAAACGAACACTAATGCATGTAAGTCATCTGGAGAAAATATATGACATATATGATAATAAAACAAACCTAATACATGATAATTGAACATACATTAAGTATATACTCATGATTATTTTAATGTCTGCCACCCAGAGAAAAAAATTCGTGAAAGATGTTAATGCTACAGTAAAACAACTAGTAAGCAAATATATATTAGAAGGTTGGAAATAAGTAAAAAAATAATATAATTTCAATAAAAAATTCCATATTTATAATTTAAATATTGATTATCAACGTTTATGAATATTTTTATCAACTAAATGCTACAATCCTTGTCGACTCTCCTTTTCTCGCGACCTTGAAATCTAAATTAAGGTTAAGGAACTGAAATGCGCAAAAAATCATTACAAATGTCAACGATCATTTTCTCGGGATCTGAAATAAGTCGACTGGAAATTTGATAGTGACAGGTATAAGACCCGCTAAAAAACCGCATTACGGATAATCCTCAACGCACTCGAATTGGAACATTTCAAGGGAGTCACGCATGTTGCGGCGAAGTGCGTTTCATTTCTACTTAATTTTGCGCTGCGCTCAGGGGGAAAGGCAGATAGCCTTTCACAGACACGGTATGTAATATTTTTTCATAACATTGAATGGATTGAAATGTTATCCTTCGAGTTGCGCAATAGTAAAAAATAAAGTTTTCTCAGGACTTATCCATGAAAAATGAAGCTGGGGCTTAGAGGAGTGGGGTACGAGTACTTAGGACCATTTTAGGATCGCTCGGATAGAAAGGCTGAGAGATCTGAAAAAGGTAAAGTCTCATCGGGAAGGGGGGGCTGAGAAAAAGATCGAAATTCGAGGATGAGGCGAGAATCGCGAGTAATTCAGGGGGAAGAATTGGCTAAAGATGGACGGGAAAACAAAAAAAGGACGTAAATGCGGATCAACCGAGGAGGAAACGCATTTCCTGCGTCAACACACCGGTACGACATCCCCCTTTATATAAAAGAGTGCGACAAAAATATTAGTTGGCCAACCAGAAGCTCATGGGGAGAGACAGCTATATGGAAGGGAATAGAAACTTTCGCTGGGGATACAAGAAAAACAATCCGAGGGGAAGGCTGGGAATATGGGTGGCTTAACTGGAAAGCATATGGCGATGGTCAAGTTAAGAGTCGATTCGAATAGAACGGCATCGAATTGAGTAACAACCTCCATGTATTGTTTATTCGCCATGCCTTCATACAAACCCTCGCGAATTGATATCTTCACATTTTCAGTTCCTCAACAAATTAAGGTAGGATTTGGACGGAATAAAGCTGTGTTTTACTGGTTGGAGATAAATCATCTCTCCAAATAACCTCAATTGGTTTAATAAGTGGATTTCTCTTCTCACCCGCCAATTCCAGGACATTGGTCTTTCGAATGACTCCCTAAATTTTCCTACAAAACAAAATTTCTTTGATTTACCTTTGAGTTAGCTCCTTGACGCACACATTTTTAGAAAAAATGAGGTTCGCTTTTAAAAAATAATTTAAAACGGCATATAATTCGACACAAGCGTTGATATAGAAATTCAGGCTCATGTGAATTATTAAATAACTCACAATTAATAGGTTGCTGTACCATTCAGTCAGACGTCAACATAGCACGTATAATGGTAAATTCCTTAATTCATTTTATTTCTTGCATCTCTAACAAGATGAGCATTGAGATTTTTATCTGGGTAAATGAATAATTTACCATTATATTAAACGGGAAAACTTTTACTAGGGCTACTAACATATAATGCCGCATTAAGATTTGGAAAATTATGGAACGTACAGTTTTTCCTTAATGCACCAAATACAGACTCCATTCGTAACTATTTTGAATTATGCTGAAACTAAACCTCTTAACTCAAATTAAAAGGAAGAAACAATTTTAAAGGTGGGCAAGGCTTGAGTGAAGAAGAATGAGTAAAAAATATTATATATCATTCAAGTAATAGCTAACAAATGTAAGAAATTTTTCTTGAATAAATAAGTTAATATGAAAATAATGAGCGTAGGGTCCAAGTATCCAACACTTGTCCACGTATTACTAATTGTTCCCGGATATATATACAAATTTAACATTCCCGTGCTCAAAGGAGAACTTGAAACGACATTCTTACTGTGATCAGAATAAAGAACTTCACCGTTTTCGAAAGAAATAGTTTTCAACTGTTAAAACCGATAGATATTGAAATTTCGGGAACCAGATTACGACCATTCATCCGTCCAGACCACGTGCGTTCGGAAATAAAAATATTTAGTGGGTTTGCATAGTATTGAATTCCCGTTCATCGATATTCCAAGGAGTGCCATTAACGTAGGTACCACCAGGATTTGACAGGGGACCTTCTAATCAGCAATGATGCATTAAATCAGCGCACTGGTCACACAGACTCGCTTAACAGTGAAGGTAAATCCGAGAAATAAACGGCTAAAAGACACTGAATGTTCTTTCAATCGAAGAAAAATGCCCAGCCCCATCTGGATAGAATCGAATTTCAAGAGTATCGAATCGGAATCATTCGATGGACAGCTTAACGGGGGATTGGTCGAGGGGAAGGCGAAAGGGGAAGAGAAGAGAATGACGTTGGGGGAGTGGAGTGGTGGAGAGAAAGGGCGAGGTGGCTTTTGCGGGAAAGGGGCGGTGTAGGGAGCGTTTCTGGGGAGAAAGAGTGGGAAAGACCTGAGTGCGGGTGGGAGGGAAGAAAGGGGGCGCGGGAGACAATCGAGACGAGGGGGATGGTAAGTCAAGAAAGAGTAAGAGGATTCAGGTGCTCTCGGGGTGTAGAGGGGTGAAGGGAGAGATGACGCTGGGAGGGAGGGGGCGAAGGAAGGGAGGTACACAATGGGGAGGCTTCGTCATAATCCCAGGCCAAACTAAAGGACCCCTTAAATTGAACGCACGGGAAGACGTGGCGGAGAAAGGCGCTTGGAGAGGCGGGAGTGATGAAGGGGGCGAGGAGGGAGGTTCAGGAGTGGAGGGAGAGGGCGAGCGGGGATAGACGACCACGCTGTCCTGGATGTCCTATGGAAGACCTTGAGAGATCCGACTGAATAACGATGCACGGAGCTCTATGCGGAATCTTTTACTTTAAGATTAAGACAATATTCTGGATTAATCTCGTAAATTCCCACCGCAATTATTGCTAAAACAGAAACTGATTATTAAAATGTTGATCCAAATTGCTACCATAAGCTGGTCTTGAAGAAGCCTAGCCGTTCAGTAGCCGTAGTACTTCTAACATTTTGATTTTATGTACTCACAAAAACTAGAAAGGCATGTTTTATACTTAGACTATATAATACGAGAATTTTTATTTTCATATATATATATATATATATATATATATACACACACACACTAACATATATATATATATATATATATATATATATATATATATATATATATATATATATATATATATATATATGGAAGTAAACGTTTTTTGTTTACACAGTCATAGTATATATATGACTATGAGTGCATAGACTATGCATACATACACAAAGCTTTTACTCCCAAATATCCAAATATAACAAAGTGCTGAAATTCAGCGTTGGCAGCGGGTGCACGTAAGTGCATGAAAAAATATTCACCCATAATTCAGAAAATGAATGCCACGCTTTGCGCTGAACGTTTTCAGTTTTCAAGCAAATCAAAATTTAAAGACTTTCAATGACGAAAGCCTCTAATTTCAGACGACTTATTGGAATTCCAGACCCTTCCCCTATTGGCAGAATATTTTCAGGCCTGTGCCGTTCAAATGAATGGAGGAAAGCGTGCCGAGGAATAGAAAGATTTTGCTATGCGGAAATGAGGAGCTGAGCGAAAGATGAAGTGTGCGGCGGAGGAACACGCTAAGGAGATTAAGTGGAACGAGGAATGGCGAAAGGCCGGAGGAAGGAATGCGGAGTGGACGAACGATTGTCCGGGGGGGCGGGAGAGAAGCGTGTGGGGGTAGGGGGAGAGAGCGAGTTCGTTAGGGTGACCGCACCCCGATCCCAAATGCGCATCGGCCGGAGGACAAGGGGGACACGAATCAATCGAGCCTCAAGCGAGTCAGGTCGAAAACAAATTATTTTACTTGCGCCTCAAAAAGTTTCCGTCGTCGAGTGGAGGAGAGACTTCCTTCCAAGAGGGTGCGTCCTGAGCATCCGTTGGCATGTGAAAGGACCTCGGTCACTCCTCCAAACCCCTTAGGGCGAGTTTGAAAAAAATGGTAAATATAGTAGTTGGAAACTGACCAAGCAAATAAAAGAAAAAACCTTTCGTCCAATTTAAATCCTGTTTACGCATGGGTGGTCAGACCGGGCCACATTTACATTGCTGCCCACTACAGATTGTTCGGCAAAGTACACATTCGCAGAAGCACGGTCGGCATAATGCGATTTATTTTGGATTGTTAAGTCACTTTAAATCAAGTGAGGTGTTTCTGGTGACGTAATGTGCAGTTTCGATGATTGGGAGGGGTAACTGGGTTTGTGAAAGTAATCACTAAACAGTATTCTGGCAGAACTTTCTGAAAACCTAAAGGAAAGGGTTATTATTATGAGGCAATCTACCAGTTAAGGTAGCTTTTTGGATGGACACAACTACCAAATAAATATTTTGTGACTCCTAACAAAACAAAACACAGTCCAGCAACCTACTTTAAATCAGGTCCCTCTTCATGGATACCATTTTAAATATATTCACTCCTAGATGCAGTGATCCATTCAAAGTAACCATCACACAATTTAAAATGAAACTAGACTCGGTAACTTTCATCAACATTTAAGACGTTAAACAGGGTTAAAATTGGGAAATAAAGTTCAAGAATGGGTTATATGAACGAAAATAATATGAATACGGAAGAAATGCGTTGAGTACTTATGCTGATTCGTTAGGACATAGCGAGTATTTTAATAAATATACCCCTATTCAAAGGTATTACTTTGGTAACACCCAGCTTCCTTAGTCCTGTTTATCAATCTCTTCTTTGCCTTTATTACACTGAAACTTACATAATAATTTTACATCAAACTGCATTTATGGCATGCTTGAAAAAAACAAAATGAGTGCCAGGGAAATAGACATTGAAGTGCGCTCTTTTGATTTTTATTCGGAAGAATTTCGCCCTTGGAAAGTAACTCTTGGGCTTTGCTGTAATAGTTGGGATATTGAACGTATGAAGCAGCTATGATAATATTAATGTGATATTGATGTAGATAAATTATGGTATTATTCAATTACAGATATGCAACAAGGAATTATATTTGAGCCACTGTTTTATGAGATTTGAATAATTTCTTAAAACAAATCACAGAGAGACTCATGTAACCAACCAACTAGTTTGTTGAGGATTATCAAGTGAAAATTTCTCCTTTACTCAAATCATCAATTTTGATCAAAATAATGGTAATTTAAGAAATAAAAATCTTGCTATCAAATGCAATTTTTTAGCTAAAACGCAACACATCATGGAATAGATTGATATACTCGTTATGCATTCTACCTCAATTTTCTTATTTTGTTTAATATTATATTTTTTTAGTATATTTCTCCGGTAGAAATCAACAATAAAAGCTACATCCGAATGGAAATACACGATCCATCACCTCTCCATCAATGTATCCACATTAATTATAAGTAAAGGAGTGATTGGTAGTGGAGAGCATTATTCTTCCCCGGGGCTAGGGGATAGGGGAGGTATTTTTTTCGACTAAATTACTCCGAAGAAGTTTCATAGTTATGCGCACGTCTGAGAGAAATTCATCTGGCGACGCGGTCTTCAGCCCGAGACGTCGACATGGAGACGTTAGAAATCTAGTAGGTTTCTGTGGGTATGTGCTCCAGAAAACTCTCACAGAAGAAGGTTTTCTTTGATTATTCATCGGCCATTTTGCGGACCCATAAATCCGTGAGGAAACTCGGACTGCCAAGCGGACCCGTCCACGGATTGCGTTCAATCTTATGCATGCCACGGATACGCCCAAACTTGTCGAAAACTCATAGCTCATTTTTCAATGCCCCAATGCATAATTTTGACGAAAAAAAATGAGATAACGTGTAGCGTTTGAAAACGAGCCGCGCTCCACTGGAATACAAATTAAAGTTACCTAGTTGCGGAGTCGGGTAGGAAAAAAAATAAGTCCCCTCCCCGCGAACCGGAAGAAACTTCAACCGACATCAAGAAAAAAGGCTTATTTTTATTCGCCTGCCCATTTCTGCACCGTCTCTCGTCAGCCGGCAAAGTTCATATCCAGCATAAATAAGGGACGTGCAGTGATTTGTGGCGCCAAGCGATCCCTAGTTTATTTCCAAAACTATTTGGCCAGAAACAATCCGCGGGGTGGGAAAGACACAGAGGAAGAGAGAGAGACAGAGAGGAGGGGAGAGAAAAATGCATGAGCGGTAACCATCTCGCGTGAGCGCCTTATAAAATATTCATGGTGCACTCGGAAAGGGAGAAAGGGGGGATAGGATGGAGACCTTGGGAGGAAGGGGAGAGAAGGAGACAGACTTTTCCTGGAGTCTTGAGAGGAGAAAAGGGTGAGGGTAGCATTAGAGGGCGAAGAAGAGGAGATCCTCTCGCCTGCGCCAAGGAGACATGCAAAGAAAATGCAATCAGTCAGCCAACTTTCGCGCCGCGTTCTCCCACTTTTTTCGGCCTCACGAGGTAGCCTTATTTCGCTGGTTAAAAATGAAAGGAGCCGAGAGATAAGCGAGAAATACCAGAAAAACTTTTTAAATAACGCGTGGGGTGGTAAACAATGGGTACTGCGACGCTGAACTGTCAAAACAGTGATGAACGACAGCTACGTTTAACTCAGCCAAAATAAAGTAAGCGATTCGCACTAGCTTAAAAATTTTAAGATAATCGGTAACGATTATAGTATAATGAGATTCATCATTCAGAAAATTACTATCACATTTTTATAAATAGCATTTATGTGACAAATCAAAACATATGTAAACATGAAAACACTTATTACTTGAATTCAAATCGAAGATACATAATTTGGTTGATAAAATAATATCATTAAAAGGATTTATTTATTTATTGTGCATTAGTCCGAAAACAGCATTTCTACCTTTACATTAGAAATCGAACATTGATAAAACAAATTGAAAATTACATACACCAAAGCCCTAGGTGGATGGAAAACCACTTAGGCGGGTATCGAACTCGCGACCTCTGAAGTGGCAGATGAGGAAGTTACCGCGCCGCTACCGGGGCCACAAGGCAATGTAGAGCCTCATGGCAACTCTCAGATCCTCACGTCAAGTATAAGGATGAGTTTAAGGTAAGGCATTCATGCAGTATACACGCTACAACAATCAGTATCAACTACTTTTGATACTTATCGAACCCATAAGTATTCTAAAATGCGCCATACGATTTTTTAAAAATACTACCGCACCAGTTGGGCTGAGTCGTTTACTTTTACCTTGTTTCACTGCAAATTTTCAGAAGTCCCATTGTAAGCGGACTTTATATTTTGTGAAATGTCTGTAAAATTTTATTTTATCTTTCTCATAGCATATATTTTTCTTGAAGGCACGAGTGCATTGCTATCCGCAGGGTCATTTTGATGAACTGATTTTCGAGAGAACATCCCTAAAACACAACAATAGTGGCCTGGTGGGGACAAAAATCAAAGAAAGTTCAACTAATGTAATGGTTCAATGCTGAATTTTTTATATTTTTTAATATATAGATTGGAAGCCTCGCAGAAACGTATTTAATTCAGTGATATCGGTAATGTATTTGATTCGGACTAGGGTACGAATTGCATGCATTAACTATTATTAAGTGATACGGGGTATTTGTAAACGTTCGAGAAGTCATTTTTTCTTAATGATGATGAGTTTCTGAAAAAATCTATGACAAAGCCTATTAGATACATTAACAAACTCAAATCCATTGGTGTTTGCAGAGAACCTTTGAGTTTATATCAGACTAGGAAAATTTCTAAGAGCGACTGAATTTTAAATTTCGGACAAAAAAGATTAAAATAACAAGGGGGCACCAGATATTGGCCATAAAGAACAAATGAATTATATGTGTGTGTGGATTATGCATACATAAACATATAAAACTGCGCTTGACAAATAACACAATGTTCATACGGAATAGAGAAATTAAATCACAGAACACGTTTGGTTAACACATGGTACTGCGAAAAACAGGAATGATGAATGTTGAATTTGTTCCAAGTAAAATATGCTAATAGTAGAAATAGACCACAGAAATATTAGGGTTGAATAAAAAATAATCAAAATGTAGGGAAGTTCGCATACTCGTAAAAGTCATGAAATATATGAAAGGTATACTCGTAATCCTAGAGACCCTTTCTTCAGGATACGTTAAATACTAATGTGTGGCTGAAGGAGATGTAGGATTTGAGTTTTTATATTTAATCTAAGTTTTATGCTGGTAAAATATTTGTCTTTAAATTTGCAAGTAGAAAAGTGAGAGCATTTCAAATATACGTCTTAAAATAATTCACCGTTAGGTTACCACTTATTTTTCTACAATGAATTACTGCAAAGGTGCTCCTAATGAAAAAATTTCAAAAATGTGTGTTTTGAGGAATCGATGAATTTTAACCACTACCAAAATGGTACTTTAAATCCAAATTTTATTGAAAACACAATTGCAAATGGGAAAACGTTTACATACTTAAGGAAAAAGCATAGGCATGAAAGAAATAGTAATTTTAATCAATCATTATTTTAATTCTGAACAATCCCTTTCTAGATAACCCACATGTATTAGACATTTCATTAAGAACTCTCTAATAGATCTCAAAACCCGCACTACACATAAAAACAGTTTATCAGTCAAGTACACCATTTTTAATATTAAAATTTACCATTATTTTGTATTAAAATTGTTATATTCGATCTTAATAGATGTGTGGAAAGATACTTGTCATTTGCACGAGAGATTTGTTGTCACATATTTCAACTCTATTACGGCACCAACATCATTTCCGTCTGATCTACTTATGTGGTTGGATATGCACTTGAGTTTCCTGAAGGCACAAAGTTTCCATACTTTAGGCACTTTAGGAACTTTAAAACCCTTCCCACCGTTTGTCCAAATACCCCCAGGGTTGCTTTAGGCTATTTTTATCCTTAATGCACCCTTGGTTGCCTATTACGTGCATCTCCGCCAGAATTGTTTATTCTCCAGCCGCAGTGCGCTCTTACATAAGGAATCATTTTTAGATTAGCATATCGAACTTTCTACTCAGCGGCTACATCGGAGGATTCTAGTGGAGGATTGCGTAAGGGAGAAATGTGGGTTAGAGGAGTGAGAGGAAGTTGGGGAGTATAAGTTGAGGTAACAGAAAAACGGAGAGAGAAAGATAGAAAGGGCGACAGATATGACGATGGAGAGCTGACTTCTGGGGATGAGAAAGAAACACAGGAGACGAGAAGAGAGGGAGGAGGTCGTGGAGGGGCGTAAGGCAAGCTGGAACAGTGAAGCGGGGATAAGGCTTTTTCGTCGGTACCACCGAAGAGGAGTGGGGGCTGAAAGGAGGAAGACCACTTCCTTGAGTCAATAACGACCGAATTTGCTTTGGAGGAACAAATTGTGTTATGCAAAATGCACATACTTGTTACTTGGTCGCGGTATTCCATTCTCCCCTCACCGCCCATTGCCTCTCTTGTCTCCTCCTCCTCTTCCGTACAGTTCTTTCTCGGAGACGCAATCCCTCTCTTCGGTCTCTCACACCCCCTTCCCCGTTAGAAGTCCCCTCCAGGGTTACTTCAAGAATTTTGACTCTCCTTCCATGTGAATTCCTACCTCCCCCGCCCCGCCGTCCCCTCCGACACACCGCCCATTCCCGCAATGAGGTAGCGAGGATGGGCGGGAGGTGGAGCTGGGGGAAGGGAGTGAGGTGATATTCAGCTGAAGATCACAAACTTAGAGAGTAAACGTTTGCCTAGAGTTTTAGAGAAGATAGAAACGGGAGGGAAAAGAGGAGGGGGTAGAGGAGGGGAGAAGAGTGACGGAGAGTGGGGGGAGGCGAAGTTGGTTATGTTTGAGGGGTGAGCTTACGCGAGGAGTGAGCATTTCGCATTAAGTATCAAGGGAAACTCTTGTGAGAACTTCGTTTCTTTCTACTCGCGCGTGAGATGCCGGCTAGGGGGCTGGCTGAGGGTAGGGAGAGTAGAAGGGAGTGGATTTTGGACGGGAAGTGGGGCGAGGAAGAGGGCGGTCGGCTCCTCAGGAATCGGAGGGGACGGCGGATCACTTATATTCGAGAAGGGAACAGCCGTGTTCTTCGTAGAGGAGAGGGCGAAGGTATGATTAAGAGAGCATTTTCTGGCAAAAATGAGACCAATGATATTTTAGGACTCCATTTACGAACGAATTGGAGACTGATGGTGCCGTGATTTTCCAAATTACACGCCGACAGTGTTATTTCATAAACTGCGGAATCGTTGGATTGGGGAAATATTGGCGATATTAAACATTTACCTGCATAATCTAGGGGTAATTTCAAGCGAAATAGAGAAATTCACCAATACTGTGCCTGCTGAATTTGTGCTGAAGTCACAGGCAGTAAAAGCATCTCCTGCGGGAAGTGGAAGCGCAGATTTTCTTCCTTCCCATCCGAAATGATGCCAGGTCTAGGGAAATTGTGTTTTCTTCGAACCCGGGTTTAGGTCACAACGCCGTAAGCCTCCGGTGCTAATGCAATTATTCACATCGGAATCGTTGTAACTTGGAAGACGGAAGTCTTAACTGCATCCTAATTCTCATGTTGATAGCTTAACGCCATCCAACAAATATGTGCACAAACACTATCCTTCTATATGGTACTTTTTTTTCGAAGAGTTCAATTTGTTTTCAGCAGAAACATGCAATCCCGTCGGTACCCTTGTCAAATGCAGCCTTTGCCGTCAAGAAACAATGACCGGGAGAAAACACTCGAATTAAGGGCAATTTTCACAAATAGTCATCTTTAAACTGTGGAATCTGAATTGCGAGATTCATCCTTCATTTAAAAGTCTCAGATATTGGCTAAGGTGCATGACGACCCGAAGTTTGACCCGCGCATGTGTCGATTCTCGGGGTTTACTTGTCCACCTTGGAAGGACAAATGCTGCCAAATACACAGTAAATAGGTCACTAAGGAATTATTTTCGGACCATTACATATACTGTACTCGTAATTTTATTTCATTCGCACTATAATTCCAAATTACCTGAAGACTTGGAAAACTCAAATTACAGGGTGCGTTCGAAAAGTGATGCTTTCATTTTTTTAAGAAGAATATTGAACAGATTTGCTCAAACACTTCAAATTTTTACATGTATATTTGCATGTATATACATATCGATAATTTTGGATATGTAAATATATATATTTCCAAAATTATCGATCGCGCGGTTATATTGGCGATATTAAATAATACCAACTCAAAACCACACCGGAAGATCAGTAGAAAGTGAAAATATATATAAAAAAACTATTTTACGGTTAAATTTCACAGATTTGTTTCAGTTGAGCAAGTCAAAGATCTCATCGCAAAAAAAGAAAACCTAACAAAAGGAACCCATGAGAAGGAGGCGAAAACGTTTACAACCTCAAAAATTGCACACACTCACCTCTTTCCTTCGCGTAAACCTTGATTCCATTTCTCAAAGACTGGTGAGTGGTTGGCAATCAGTGAGGTTTTTCTGGGTGTAAATAACTTAGGCCGGGAAGGCGTGTGTTTAGAGGCCCAAACATCATTTCGTGTTTGTGAATTGGTTTAGCCTAAGGAATTTCTAATTGTATAATCTTAGATTCGCAACATTCATCAAATTCAACCGTGATCATTTTTAATAAGGTTTTTCGCCTCCTAAATAAATAGCGCAAAGTATTTCAACTATTTAAGCGTGTTGATTCTCCCAGTCAAGAACTGTGTTCATAGAAACAGTCAAGCAAAAGAATATTTAGTGTTAGATAATTATGAGACATAATGGAGTACTGGAGTGCTAAAGTAATTTTTTGAAGGACAGCTCATTTGGTAAATGGGACTTGCTGTTTTTTTTTGAATGCTTAAATATACTTGTATTTATCAACCATTCATTGATTCGTTTTACAAGGATTCCAAACTGTCTGGGACAAATTATTGAATGGATGTGAGGATCGGCACTCTTGTTACTTACTTAGATTCTCTCGCGTTTGTTTTGTATCATGAGGTCTTAGTGTTGAATTTCGTCTCGTACGTTAGTTTAAGCTTCGAAGCAGTTCTTAGTGAGCCTTCCATGCCGTCACGTTCCAGCGGAGGCAAAATTACGGTGTTCACTAATGTCGAGGTATTTCGTACGTTGAACACGAATCGCTAGTCGATTAGGCACCGAGGGTCTTCTCCCGCGAGGTCTAGCTTTTTCTTACCTTGAGAGTAATTAAACAGATACGTTAGTTTATTTTTACCTTTATTTATCCACTTAACAATGATGCTAGCCTTTCTTTCGATAGTAATTAAAATGGCTAAGCTTTCTCGTCACTATCTTTTTAATATAATGGCTGAGTGTATATTTTTCCAAATATAACCCGATGGATAACTTAGCATATAATGGAGCCCGAATAAAAATAGTGGCTGGTGTATTTCCAGTGATGTTCGAAAAATGAATACCTACAAGATAATTGCAAGCAGTTAACACACTACTATCGTATCAACAGTTGAAACGAGGCAGTCACATCTGGAGTGTCTATATTTTACCATCACACTACTCAAATAGTAATTACAAATACTGAATGATATCTGAGGACGCATGAAATATTTCTAAGGTGCACACATGTACATGTATATGTAATCTTCAATGAATAATTGATATCCTGCGAGATTAGAATAAGACTTTCTTTGATTAAATAAAATGAAAGTTCCAAAATGCGTGTTAGAGGTCATGATAGGTTTTGGACACAACATTCAAAAACCTAGGCTGTAATTATAAAAACCCATGTTTTACCATCTACGTAAGAGGCCAGATAAAATGCTCAAAGTTTATTTATCGGCATTGGTACGCTAAAAACTCCTTGCTTATTATTCCCACGAAAAAACTTGGCACTAATGCGATTTCTGTTATTTTCTCGAATTCCTGAAGGATGAGTCTTCTTTTACAAGGATTCTGGATTAGTTTGATGAAACTTGATCTTAATGGCAGATTTCCAAGTGAAGTGGAAAGAAGGGTAAATTGAGTAGCTGGTTCGGCCAGTGGGGAGGGATTACACGGAGCGATGGAAAATCATGGAAGCGCTCCATAGCGTGCAGTCCCGCAAGTTTCGATTCTATATTGGGAAAGCTAACAAGCCCTCAGTTAAGTTTGCGCATCAGCGGACTCCAGCACACATAGCAAAAGTTTCTACTCTCAAACGTGGTATTTGGTTAGGGCGATAACATTTGGGTCACCGTATATTTTCCGCGAGAGATTTCAACCGTCGGACCCTCCCGTTTAGGGTGCATTACATCCGAAGTGCTTGATTTCAAGCGAGTGGACCACATCAGCGGAAGCGGGTTTGGATGTGCACGGGCGAAGCATTTTCAATCGCACGGAAATTCTTTTCAGCCCCCCAGTCCGTAGGAGGCGGGGAGAGGGGGGCGCCTATCTCCGCCTCGATTTTATTTTTCGCATCGGTGGCTTACATTTCCCGAAACATTAATATTCAATGCGGGTCAGATTCTCCGCATGGGATGCTCTTTTCTCCCAATTGGCCAATGCTTAAGGAGGCCATCCTCGCATCTCGGTACTATCCTTGAACGTTGGCAGCCGAAGAATTTAATTACGAAGATCCAATCGCTGCACGAGGCTAACGGATAATGGTCTAATTATCACATCCGGGAGAGAACTCGTGCAGAATGAAAATGTATGCCCGCATAAGAGGTGATGATTACAAAAATATCTACTCTAACCAGATTGCTGTTCCCGTTTATCAAAACCAGCCGGCTCGAGTTAAAGTAATGCTTACTGGAAATATTCCAATTTTTCCTTTGTCTCTCTGTGCGCAGGTTTTTATTTTTGAACTCTTGAGTCAACGGTAATGAGGACCGTCTAACTTTAGGCCGTATTCTTCCAGTTCAAGTGAATTACAGAGGTCTAACCTGTTCAACATGAAAACTACAGTAATCACCAAAGCTGAATCTGTTTATGGCACCTAGTACGTGGAAAGCCATCGTTCGGATGTCTGACCGAAAATGAGCCCACAAGAGACGAGCGAGATCCATTTTACGCGAGGAAAGGAAAAATGGAGATGCAGTATAATCCAAACGATGTAAGCAATTAATTGGGGTTACTGGGCGTTTCACGCCCTAAATTCTCCACACATTACCTAGAAATCGTCCATGCCTAGAAAACCTCTTTGCCTAGAAATCCTTTATCTAAAAAGTCTAGTTGAATTATTTAGAGAAAGGTCACCTAATACTCAGGCCAAATACACGTAAAATATGCGCATTCAGCTTCACGTGTGGCTTCTCTAAATTTTGGGTGAATTAGAAAAAACGGTAAATTTGAACCCACCTGATCGCTTGGGACGTCGAAAGGCGTCACCTAAATTGGCCAGCCCTTCGGCCAGCAGCTTGACCTTCTATCAACTGCACTAACCCACTGGCAATTTGGCGGGGCCTATTTGAAAATAAATTCATGTTGGACTATAGCACTAACTTCTAAAATTTCAATCGGCACACGAACTGTAATGGTATATCATTATAATTTCCTTCTAAGGAAACCGGTAAATATATTTGTTTTCATTTTCAACAATACAAATTGCAGTAGAGAAAGTTAAATTAATTTAGGTTAGTTAATAAAGTATATGCTGTTAACTTATAGGCAACCATTCATTATAACCCATATTCAGAGTAGTAGAGTAGTTAGCAAGACGTATGATGATGCTCGTATTTGGTCATTACATGATTAAATTAAACTTTAGCTGAATGGTCAGCCTCAGCTACTTTAAATGAAGCGTTGATTCTACAATCGCTCCAGCTATGGCGATTAATAAACGTTTTTACATTGATAATTTTCTTATGTTTTATGTTTGTATTCCATTTTAATATTTAAAATAACTTTTTCATCCTTTAATTAAAGAATTCCTTGATTAGGGATAATATTCAGAAGGAAATATCTCGTTCAGCTTCATGTATATTTTGCATTTAATTAGCACCTTTGGCTAAGAGATCTGTACTGTGCATATCACTTCTTCGTTTTCCTATTCATCTTTTTTGTATTATTCATTACTTCTCCCCTGATTTAACCACACGTTCCTATACACGAGCATACCCATAAATAAATGCGTTAAAACATTCGCTTGTTTCGACTTCTTACCGACCTCCACGATACAAGAAAGGGATATACTTATAAAAGAGACAACAGAGAAAGAGGAAGAGAGAGATAGAGAGAGATATGGAGTGAGGACTAAAGAAACGGAGTGAGACAGATGGATGGGAGGCTTCCGGTTCCAAATATTTTCCCCTCGAGACCATTGTCTTTCCTTCCTCTTTTCCCTTCATTTATTACTTCCGGGTGGAGTTATGGGCAGGAAAAGAATGTTTTCCGCAGGGCAAACTTTACAGCTCACATGAAAGGTATCCGTTGAGATTCGTATTTAAACGCACGGGAAAAATATCCTCAAAGGAGACTTTGCATCACTCGCATGAATAATTAGAGAAAGCGCAAGAAAATGTTTAGTCGAAAAAAATAATCAAAAACCAACTAACTCATTCAAAATTTCGTCAAACGAGTGGAATTAATACTTTTTGTGATTATGAAGCATTAATACTAAATTATTTCAATGATCATTTTTCTGTCGGTTTAATATTCTCCTATGGGCGTCAATAACTGTAGTACAATGTATATTTCGGCCATACGGTGGCTTTAACGTAATTTGCGATCTCTTTGGAAAATATCATAGACCTAGCAGCATATTTAACTGTAGGAAATGGGCCACATCAATAATTATCTGCCATTTATGTGTTACAATTTTGCACGAACTGTATAGATATGATTCCAAATTATTCATCTCCACAGTAAAGCGAAGGGAAATCTTTAGTAATTGAGTATCTACTTGGGTTGATTTCGCCATGGGTGAGATATGATGGCTTTATTTAACGATCTCACTCCATTAAATTTTACTCTAGAGGACAATAAAAGGCTCACCTATCAAGCTTGGGGAAATACACTGCGTAGTGCTTCCGCGCGTTTAATCATATCATCTCGAAGCCAAGAGTTTGGAGAATACTCCAACAAAACTCATCAGAAAAGTATAGCCATATAGATTGTAATTGATAGAAATATAGAATATTTATTTATTAACTAAAAAAGAGATTTGCAAATGATTTTGCCAGCTTCCTCCAAATCAAGTAATGGAAAAAAGTTGGGAAGTACCGTATGTGACTGCTGGAATACCGATGGAAGTCATATGCCTAATCCAATAGTAATGAATGAATACATTTGGTAACGAAGAAAGCAGTGACGACTTTATTGGCATTTTTATTTGACTGGAACTCAAAGGTCTTATTCTACTTGGGCTCGCCAATGTTGTTTTTGAAATTGCTATTGAGTTAGAGTGATACAATGAAATGGTTAGCGAAGGAAAGAAAGAACGTAACAATGTTAATGAGTTCTTTCAGTCCTGCCGGAAATTAATTTTGACTTCTTATTAATTTATGGGTCACAAAATAAATTAAGGAAAACATAGGGATACAGATGGCTTACGAATATGATCAAGTCGATACTAAGCACTCTATTAAAATGTATTGTTCCTTAAGTCAGGGATTTGTTTGAAACTGACTACATGAATATTCATTGTCAGAACGTTTGAGAGCAGCTCCTTTTCCGCCCATTTAAGAATTTCGGGAGCTGTGAGAAAACTGTTGCCAGAAAAGACACCATTTTAGCCAAACGCGTAATATGGTTTTAATTAAAATGTTCCCGTGCAATGTAATTAGCCGCTTCCTCCAGGGAAAGAGCTACACTCCTTTGGAAGGCACTAAAAGAGTCCGGTCGTGCGTATGCGTTTGAAACGAATCGGGATAGGGGATTGGATTGAAGGCCTTTAGGGGCGGGGGGGGGGATAAAAAGGGCGAAAACCTTACTGCCCAACCATCGGAAAATTTACCATTGGTCCACTAGAAGAAACCCTAAAAGTTTCCTGACCCTCTGTTGGCTTTGGTATTCCAGCGATGACAGACTGATTTTCACTCGAGGATCTAAGGCTGTTCCAGGGTCCATTATCATACTACCCTCGGGAAAAAGTTACAAAATAGCAATAAATTCTCACAAGTTAACTTCCTCTGGTGTTGGATTCTTGGAATTACTGCATTTGTCCATAAGCATTGCGAAAGACATATGCTTACTTGCCTCGCTTGCTGGACATCTATGATTGATACGACCACTTTTCAGCAGCTAATGCTTCCCGTATTCACTTCGACAAATACCGTCTCCAGTGCCACTTCGACGAGAGAATTAGTACCGCACATCGTTACATTCAGACGCTCAATATTATTGCGGTCATTTAACTTCAGCGCACCACTACATGTCACCATGCGATTTCAGTGAAAATAACTCATAATGCAGGGAAAAACCGACTCTTCGGCGCGGCGGAATGGATGCTGCTAATTACCAATGCCTAGTTTCTCTATGCCCTCTCCCCTAGCTCCTAATAACAGTAGGTAACAGTATTATTAATGGAGAACCCAATATCAGAAGTCTATTATTTTCCGCTGATGGCAAACTACTACCGTTATAATTTCCTACGTAATTTTCAATCGAAGCAAAAGGATTCGTACGAGATTTCACAGTCTTAAAAAAATTATTATTGCCCGTGGAAGAAAGATTGTTTAAAAAGACCATTGAATGGATAGTAAATTTACGCCAGGTTTTCCGCATGATCAAGGTAAAACGCCATGCTCCGGAAGTAAAAACAGCGGGGCTCAAGCAAGTTGTGTCTAGGAGAGAGGTAAAGAGAGAAGGGAGGAGGTTTGCCTGTCCCGAGAAAAGTCCATAAGAGAAGGAGAAGGTGGGACACGTTTCCGTCTAATCCAATCGACGTCCAATAGACCTCACTCCGGACCCACATCCACCAACCCACATCCGAAAACCCCGTTCGCATTCGACGCCTGCCCCATCCGTCCGTCCCTCTCCGAAACCAACCACCCCTCACTCCCTCAATTCCTTACCTTTTGTTAATCTAATCCAAACTTGACCTTTGACCACAATCACGCTGACCTGAAACGCCAGTCTAACACGAAGGGTCCGTGTAAGGAAGAGAAGTGTCCTTACCAGTATTCCTTATAAAACGGAGGGGAGGTCACAATGTGGAAAGAGGTGGAGGAGCAAGGCAACATAAGGGTCCCCGCTCCGCTCTTCGCTCCCAACCCTCCCTGCTCTCTCACTCTCGCTCCCCATCTCTCTTCTTTCACTCCTCTAATCATCCAATTCCTACGAGAACCCTCCCGAGGAAGTGCTGCCTCCTTTTCCGAAAGGAATTAATTGGACTGGTTTTAAAGCTTCAGGACCCGCGTTGATTAAAAGGGCTCCAAGGTTAAGGTTTCACGAAAATCCAAAATTGAGGCTGCGATCTTAGATCGAGACGCGGGTGGACAAGTTGGCATGAAATTCCTCGGCCGCTATTATTAGCAGTAGTCTACTGGTTAAAAATGTAGGTTTTGGATAGTTCCTTAAGATATTACACAGAGATAAAAAGCTTGGATCGTCGAAGGAACTTTTCATTTGTGAGTAGTATTTAAAAGAAAAATCATTTGCATAGGACGCTATTTCTTCAGATTTCCATATTTTCTTTGTAGTTTTGTTTTTTTCCATCCAAAATGCCTCATGTTTCCTCTGCCTTTCTCGTTATTTAATAATCTCTGATGTATTACTCATTGAAATTCTATTGTCTCTCAGTATGTCCTCTATCCACTTGTCATTATTTCTTCAAATTTCTCTCAACAACCTTACCTATTTCCCCACCACGACTAGTATTACCCCGCTTATCTTCCATTTCTTCTCCATTCCACCATTGAATACTCCTAGGTATACCTCCTAAATGGGAGTGTAGGAGTATTCGATAATCGGAAAAGATTTTGGAAGCTTACTTCTTTTACATCTTGGGTATTTTCGTTGTTATAGCTTAAGAAGTTTCAGGTAGTTACTGTACAATATGAAGCGTGATAAACGCCACTGGTCGCTGATCATTAACTTGGTTAATACTCACTATACATTTTGTTAAAAGCGATGTATTAATAGCTTAAAATCTGGTTCATAGCGGAACCATCCGTTTAACTGCAAATAACCACCTAAAATTGCACTTAAAATACGAGTCATCATAATTACATTGAATACTAGACAAAAAATTAGGCGAATAAAATCAAAATCTGGTCACGTAGTGCAGGAAATTTTTAAGGCCAAAGTACTTAAAAATACATTTAGTGATTGGTTAAACAAGGAAAAAAACGTGAAAGACAATGGCAAGAGGCACTCGAGGATGCAAGAAAAATTTAGAAATCTTCACATGAGACAAGGAGTACGCGAGGAAGTTCAAGCAAATAAATATTAATATAGAAAATAATAAGAGTACCAAGGAAAAGAGGACTAAAAGATATGCGAAAATAAAAGACTTCGCCGATTTGTGAGAACTGAGCGAAGCATCAAAGGTTGAATGCCTATTTAAATAGTCCGAGTCAAAACTAATTAAGTATAGCGATATACATACACGTATTAGACTTCAACTTTAGGATTATGGAATGGTGTAATGGTATTTACACTTTCACAACTGGGACTGAAGCTGAAACAAATAACTCCATGCGAGGTATCCATTGCTTTCAAGGTTAAGTAAAGTTTCGTTGGATATTGATAAACTTCAAGAAAATAATTTTCAATGTGCATCAGATGAAATGAAAGGCAAGGTGACGCATCTCAGAGCCCGGCGAAAAATTCTGGAACCATTTAAAAAAAAAGACGTGGTGGAAAGCATACTATTTACACGATTCGACACAAAGCAAAGTACCGGTGACTCCTCTTAAGTGAGAAAGAAAGTCGCATACTGGCTCCATTAGACATGGAATATGCTGAAAATTATTTAATCATATGATCTAGTCGTTCATGGGCCGGCTGGCGTAGTAGCCAAGTAGTATGCCGAAGAAAAGAGTTAGGAGAAATCGCGGCTCGGCGAGCATTGATTCCGTCGATTTGCTAATCAGCGTGACCAGGATTTTATACCCATGGGTAGAGGGAGAGGGGGGTTGCGTGGTGGAAGCGTTTATGCTTGATGGTAGAGCGAGAGTGCGGGCGAAGGCATGACTGCGTGGTGAGCGCATAGGGGCAAGGGAGGAGACGGTAAAAGAGAGGGTGCAAGAATAAAGTGACAGGCTGAAGGGGGAGGGAGAGGTATGGGGGAGTTGCTTGGAAGAAGACAGTTGGTTTGAAGGGGCGAAGGTAGGAAATCAATAAGCAACGCACGCGATCCCGAAGGGGGAGGGAGGTATGAGGAAGGTGGCTAAAAATGGGGTGAGGGGCAGGGGGATGTATTCAGGTGGGAGAGGGGAAGGAGGCACGCTTCTTGCGAAGAAACATTTGCCCTTAATGACTGACTATTTACTCCTGCTACTTCCCTCCAACTCGGGCTATCTAGCGATGACACTGCAAGGCACTCGTGCGCGGTCATTTTTATATAATTTAAAGCACTTGTCCCTAGGGGTCAGGAGAAGGAAGATCACAACGACCCCTTAAGATAGGTATTTGCAATAGACGTTTCTGGATGAGTATCAAGACAGCTCCATAAGCAATTTCTGATACGAATTGGCAAGGATACAAATATTGGAAATTAGGAGTAAATGGCTAATTATAGATTTCCAAACGCATAGTGCGTCATTGAAGTACTTTCATCACTACGACAACTTAACAATACTGCCCTGTACAGAATTTGAATGCCATGACGCTATAAGGGTAACCAAACACTATAATAATAATTTGGCCCGTTCGATTGGAAACGGGCAATTTATTATTTTTCAATTTTTTTTGGGCAACCTTATTTTTAAACCCCAATATAATTTCGTCAATTTTTTTTATAAAATATGAATAACATACCCTTCCTTTCAGTCGTTCTCCCCGTTCCCTCTTTATCTTTTGTTGATAACTCTACCCCATATATTCCTAATCGGTTACTCGCGTAGGTATTTCCCAATTTGTTGGACGTTGTGCAGATATCCAAGGATAGCTTCCAGTTCGCGTCTTTAGTCGGCATAAATTGAGCAACAAAGGACTCCGCGTATTGACGTATCCTCCTCCATGATGCATCCATAGGTCCTCTTCTTTTTTTCCCTATTTACTCGAAGCATGATCTAAAATCCCCGTGTCCGCTTGAAATTTGCGTAATTTTTTTGTAAGTTTTAAAGTTATCTTCATTGTTTCCTTCACGCTAGGTAGGAATTGTATGGTTGTTTTCCCCTCTTCCAATGATTCCTATTCCCATTTCTTCAGGAAATGCGAGGAACCTTCCTATTTCTACACCATTTTTCAGTTGGATACAAAGTTACATCTTCTAGAGTGGCCGCTTCCATCTGCCTCATCCTTGACTTGATTCTTCTTTCACCTATTGAGAATTTTATCAGTTATATCCCGGTTATTATTTGTAGACCTTCATTACAGGCCGTATTGTAGCTCCCGGATATTGCAATTAGGCAAGATATTTGGGCCTCCAATTTCCTCCATATTCTGCTGTAATTTAGCCTCCCTCCCCACACGTCGCAGCAGTATGCAAATATTTGGATGGTGACTCCGTTGTATATATCTCTTAAGCTATTCGTGGCAATGCCAATTCTGTTTCTGCACAGCCTTCTTAAGTTGTTAACTATTTTCTTGGCCTTGCCTTCTATGTAATTTGCGTGACCTTGGAATGTTAGTCTGTCATAAAATTCAATGCCCAGGTATCAATCCATATGTGGAGGCTCTTTTGACGTTTTTACCATAGATTTTTATAGATTGGTTTGGAAACAAATTTTTCCCGAGCACGACGTATTTCGTCTTATTAACAGAAATTTTTAATTTTACTTTCGCACTCTATGACTCCACCATATGGCCTTTACGATGTTTCCTATTTCTCTCCAAGAATTTGCAGGCATTGTGATCACGACGTTATCGGCGTAGGGCGTCCATCTGTAGTTTTCAGGAAAGGGAGATTGTTCATGGCGATGTTCTAAATAAAATGACCGAGTATGGATTCCTGTGGTGCCCCTTTTGTAATGCCATTTTCGGCTTACAAGTTATTTAGTTGGATTTTGATTGTTCTGTTCAAGAATAAATTACTCATAAATACTACTATTGGTGCCGAGATTTCATAACTTTTGAGTTGGTTTATGCAATGACGCTCAACCTAACACTATAAACTTATAGGGCACAATACGGCGAAGAGGACTGTAGATAAACATATTCTGGTAACTAACATGAACAATAAAACAGTATCCGCCAGTATTTTATTGAATTGGCACTAAGTAGTTACCTCACCAAAGTCATAGGGCGAACTTCTCTATGTAAATCTCTGAAAAAGAACATAGCTTCAGTCCTCTGTGTTGGCAGTCCTTACAAACCATTACTAAATCTTTTTACGGTCACTGAAAGATACTATATATACTAGGACAAGAATTTCGTCAGTGTTTGTATACGTTATTAAGAGTACTCTACCGGACAAGGTAGTCTATCGATGGATCCAATGCCTAAGATCTGATAGGTTTCTTAACTCCATCTAACAAAAGAGTAAATAATACCATAAAAAGATGCATCACAAAATAAGCTTCTCTTCAAATACACATGCTTTTTGCCTCTCTTCATCTCGTCCTGTATACTATTTCCTTATCCACTCCTCTACTCAACATTCTACTCTCTATCACATTCTTCAACTTTAGTCAATATATTCTGCATTCATTTATTCTGCCTCTATTTCCTTTTCTAGAACACCTTTCTCTCTTCCCCTAAAATGTCTAAAACTTCGTTTGCTCATTCCGATCTTTACAAAATTTCCACTTCACTCCCCACCCACATCTCAAGAGCCAAAAATATCTTCCTACTCATAACCAAGCTAAAATAAGACATCCTAAACATATTTTTCCAACCTATATTATCATTGAATATGACAGTATAAAATTCCAATCCACAGAACTGGCTAATATGCATTGTTCAATCCTGATACTTGAGAAGGCAAGAAAATTAATAGCACCTAAAGGACGAAATCAATAAATAAGGGCGTGAAAAATTGCTGAGGTTGTGGCTCAGTGAATACAAGCTTATTTTAAAAGATTTATTTGATTAGAGCACATATTTTTTCCCTGAAAAATTTCTGTAAAAACTTGTGCGTCGCTATTAATTATAATGGTACGAAGCAAAGTGATCAAATAATTCTCGAAAATGGATTTCTCGTCTCGGGATACGGAAAAAAGAGAGCAAAAATTAACTACACAGTTAACGTAATTTTGAACACTTTGACACAATAAAAATGAGTATACACTCATAACTTTCTGTTTGAATATCAAGCTCCGGTATGTAGCTTTATTTTCAAATGTAAAATTTTTGAATATTGTGACTGTTCAGTAAAAGTCCGTTCTGCGATTTCGGGATAAGTGCACGCTGAAATAAAATCTAAAATTGCACAGGTATTTGGAATTTCTCACACAAGGGTTCATTAGCGAGCTGGTTTCCACCATTGCCCTATATTTGGTGGGGCATGGATAGGGATATAAAAACCTGCATTGCGTCCTTTTGATGACATTGGAAAATTTTTCATGACAAATGAGTCAACCGAATACTCTTATCTTTATTTCTCTCGCCGACGTCTAACGAAGCACTGAGCGCAATCACAGCCGATGAATATTCGAAATCAAATGGGGTCGTAATATTTTAAATTTACTGAACGTACAAAACAGGCTGGTTATTTTCCACATGACTTAATTGGGTAAATAATTATATTGTCACCTGAATGCTCGCAAATTTGTCCCGCATTTTGACCCTTGTAATCTTCTCTGCACCTAATGCCAATCTAACTGAAAAACGATCTTCAATCTCTGCCCCTCTCGAAAATCAAGAAAGGAATGCGAGGGAATATGGTTGTCATCAATAAAGTTCTAGGAATAATGGTCGACTAATGAAACAATACGCTGTTATTACTGGAAAGGATTAAAGCGGAAAGGAAAACATTTTTTGAAGTACTACGACGACACAAATCTCAGTTATATATACAACGCCTAGGTGCACCTCAGGATTGACATACGGGTAGTTGGAACAAGTTTCCTTTAATAAATTCGACAACAGTGATGCTCCAAATAAGATTTAATTCCACCCAAGTGCTAAAATACTGGCTTTTTATCATGACATCATATATTCAATTACGTTCTTTCTTTTCCACACAAAATGAGTACAGAGGTGGAATTATTCTATCCTTCACATTTTCCGTTTACCATCGAATATCTTAGGGCCTGCAGCATAGATTGAGTTATATTCCCAGACTGAGTACACTTTATTTGAACAAAAGACTTGAACGATCAATTTGATTCAAAAGGTATTTACGGAGTATAATATCATTTTCGAATGCTACATTCCGTTTTCGGGTAAAATATGGGTCTAGCAGGCATAAGTGAAACGAACACTCGCCAGAAAGCCTCCAAAAACCACTACGAGTGACTCCTGTGATGACCTCCATGACTTGCTATTATTCTTTGACTAGCCTTCGTGTGGCTGATTTTAAGCGGACAGAGAAAGCAACGGAGTGAACGCATCTAGAGTGAACGAGCGAGAGGAGGTTCAGATGGAGGGGAGGGGAGAAAGAGAGAGGATAAAACGCTGAGGCGTTGCCAAGACGACCAAATTGGCAAATGAAGCCGTAGAGCGTAGCGAGAGATCGGAGAGTAATATTCATTTGCCCGTTCACCGCGGGCGATGGTGGCGCCTTTGTCAGCGCGGTGTGAGATGGAGGCTTACGGGCAGATCCCGACTCTGGGATGGAAGGGGTGGGGGGGCTGCGGACGGGATACGCGCGGCTGGAAAATGAGAATGTTGGAGGGGTGAAAAATGCCACTCAAATGGTCAAGGCCCAATTAAAGAGAGAGCTGAGGGTGTGAACTAGAACATGGCCGAAGTATGGCTGAGAACAATGTGTCAATCGTTTCAATTGATAGGTCAAGTTTATTCAATTTAAATTCTGAATCAGCATTTCGAAAGGGAAATCATCCTCGTAGTTGGTGCAAATAGAATGGAAACTTCAATTGAAAGCCCATAAAAATCCATTTACTGCATCATTATTTTTGGATATGCAACAAACATAAATGACGTCCATCAAAAATCCGAAATTAGGTTTTAGCCAGCAACATCCAATGTGAGAAACTTACTCGAAGAACGAAGCAGCTCATTTTTTAAGAAAAAATGCCAATATTTGTGAAAGGAAAGCCAATTCATTGTCTCCCACGGAAAAACAGCTTGAAAAATCAACATTGACAGTGATTAAAAGTCCTATTAGATGTAAATGAATTCTATCAAATATTAGTCGTCTATTATCACAGCGCAAGGCATGATTTTCGGTAAATAATCAATACAATGTCCTCAATTCTTTGAAAGTTATTATCCTGAAAACAATTAATGATTTAAAACTTAAATAAAAAGGAATATTGAACGAAAAAATATTGGGAAATAAATTACCCAGGTTTAAGAGGAAAGCGATAATGAGCGTGGGAAACGTGTCCGCGTGGTTAGCTGAGTAACAGTGGCACTAAACTAAACACTAAAGTTTGAAGATCACAATATCAGGTAATGAGGTTAAAATTCGTAGTATTTTAATAAATTAAGTACAACACATTTTTTCGAGTCTTGAGCGATTTTGTACGCTTATCATCAGTTCATTTTAATATTTGAACGCTGCTGTACAACATTACTAGGAATATAGGTTTAGACGCATAATTGAAAATCAACAGCATTACAGCTATCTGTCATAAGATTGGAAATTAATGCATTCACATACAAATACTAATTTTAATGGAAATATTTACGGATAAGTGTGTCCATTTAAATTATTAATACGGGTATCTGCTGGTAATTGAATGAAAATACATTTTACAAAACTCTATAAGCTGACCGCGCGATTTATCGTCATAAGTAAATGAGGCCATTTAAATAAAGAAAAATATCCAGAGTAATAGTCATTGTCAAGCTTAATTCAATTTCAAATTAATGATAATGTTTACTTCATTAAAACATCGTTTTTATTGTGCGTGAAAACATTTGCCAAATTAAATTTAAAGGTGAGCAAAATATGTTGATTCCATGAGGACAAATGGAAAAACTAATGTTTTAATTCATTCTTTGATTATTTACAAAACGAAGGAGGATCCTTAAAAATACCTATGAGTAATTTAATGAGGCTGGAATATTTAAATATACTTCTATGCTAGCGTTTTAAAGTAAATCCTTCTCCTGCAATCTTTTCATTACTGAAAGGGAAATTAAACACCCTCATAAAAGCTCACTCAACTCGAAAATGATTACCACCGCTGATAAATTCAAATGCTCGAACTTCACGCAAACACGGACATATTGAATATAAATTCGCTTCAGTGCCTATGTGGTGCCAAAAAGAGCTTGCACTGGTGCCCACGCAAATATCAGACACACATCACTAATTACAAAGCGGCGATAATCAACAAGGATAATTACAGCAATGTAAATGATCTGGAATATATTCATTAGGAGCCCTGTCCTAGGGAAATTGTTAGCATTGGCGATTCAAAACGGTTAAACGAAGTATTAGATCTGATTGAAAATTCATTTTCTAGAGGTATCCATAGAGAAAAGACGGTCGCTCAGGTTACGACTGATCTAATGCTCAAGAAAGCGCATTCTAATAATTGAAATGATTTATTCCTGACAGACGAGTTATTGAAGACGAAGAGCCTAGGATTCTAAAACTATATCACAACTTTTGATTACTGTACAAGTATTTTTATTTTCATTGAAATGTAAGAGAGAACCTCAAGGTGCCAATTTCTCTAATAAAGATTATAGTAGTATTATTGTTCTGCTTCCTTTCAGTTATGCTCGAGTTAATGACAGCTGCCGAAATGTTTCAGTCATTTAGTACCTACAGCGAGGAGGAAATACATTTTCCGTTGCCTCCAGCAAGCGAGGAAAGCCCGTCGATGAAATACCACGCGCCAGATGAAAGAGGAACCCGTTAGGATTGTTAGTAGTTTATGGGAAGGAGGAGTTTGGTGGCGCCGTAGAGAGGGCGGAAGACGCACTAAGACTTCATTAAAGGAAGTACGTAAAGGGGCTGGTTCCTACGGGGAGGAGAATTGAAGCAGTCAAGCGGGCGGTAAATTGATTTTCACGGCAAAAACCTTCAGAACTTCAGAAATCTTATTAGCTCTGCAAACAGCGTCGAGCGTTAAGAGGAGATGGGTGAAAACCTTTTTAAAATGTTCTTGCCTCTTGTTTTAATGTCTGCTGTCAACATAAATGAAGGTGGAAGGATTCTAGAGAAAGTTGCTCCTGAGTATACTTCTTTGCCGTCGAAAATACTTCTTAATCGTTTGCAGAGGTAATGAAGCGATAAATGAAACTACTGCAATTCCCAACATGCTTAATTAATATTAATCTATGCTTATAAAAATGTTCTGGACTCATTTATCATGACATTTGATTTTGATTTTCTCTAATATTCGCAAATTTAGTGTAAATATTCTAAAAATGAAAAAAAAAACATTTTAGCAAAATATTGAAATAAAATTCAATTCTATATCTTTCACAAACTGTCGCCTTGGATCATCATTATTATTAGGTAATCTACCGGTTAAGGTAGGTTTTTGGATGGACGTAATTACTAATTTAATAATTTGTGACCCCTAGCAAAACACAACATCCCACTTAACATCAGGTCCCTCTTCGGCTCTGAGTACTTTCTTCCTCCCTCCATCCCGTCCAACATCCCTATCCTGTTCCTTCCCTTTCCTCTTTTGCCCAACATTCTACCCTCTATCACAGTCTTGAACATCTCACTGCCGGTCAATACCCCCATCAGCCACTTTTCCTGCCTCAATAGGATTTCTCCCAACAAACCCCTCTCTTCGCCCACCATACCAAGTACTTCCTCATTTGTTTTCTTCTCTGTCCATTTCACCTTCTCCATTCTTCTCCACACCCACATGTCAAAAGCCTCCAGTCTACGTCTATCCTCCTGCTTCAATGACCACGTTTCCGCACCGTACATAGCTACGCTCCATATCAAAGTTTTTACGAGTCTTTTCTTAACATCCTTACTCAACGTTCCTGTCATCAACTCCCTCCTCCTTTACGAGAAAATGCAAAAATTGTTGAAATTTCGGAACCATTATTTATGCTCGTCTAAAAATATCTAAGACTATAATAAAGGTTTTCTTGATTGATATTTGACTTTTTGGTACAAATGTTGTGAGATGGAGTCACTCAGGTCGATTGAAATATGACAGGAATTACGAAGTAATGGCATTGATATTTGACAACGCAGAAGTATACAAAGTTCTCCGTACCCAATGGTGATAAATGGAAGACAGCTCGTGGTTTACATATTCAGCACGCAAGCAATGAGTTTGCAATAGAAGGTGGTCACGTATAAACGTAAGCGTGTTTAATACTCTAAATGTGATTATGAGTTACATGGCAATAAAAAATGTAAATGGTCACTTGCAAGAAGCTTAATTATTCTCGCTTTAATACACAGAAATGTATTCACTGAGAAAGAAACCGATGTGTACTCATTACGATACATATTACTACGAGAATATGTTACTATAAACTCATATACCAAAAGGTTTTTGCGACAGAAATGCCACTGAAAGATGTGAAAACGTTGAAATGTATTCAAAACGGTAGACATCTGAGCATATGCAGTTTGTCACTGCACCGTGCGCTAGCTTCCATGGAGTAAAAGGGTTTCCTGGGTCATCGGGGTCGCAATATGGAAGGCAGGTGAGAAGGAAAATTACAGTCGCTTCCTTCTTCCCAATTCCCGAACGGAATGACTTTTAGCAGAGATCTTCAGAGGCGTTGGTGAAGATAAATTGGGAAATGATGCCTACGTACAGAGGTATAAACCTAGTTCCGTATTTTCAATTCGAAAATGCGAGCCCTCCGAAAAGGGAGGTAGCGAACAAAAATTCAGCAACTCAAAGGAGTTTTAGCCGGCGTTGTAAATTGTGAAATAAATACCACATCAGGCCTTCACGATGTAATCCTCAGAAAATGCCCCGAAAAATAACAATTCCAAGGATAAGGGAGATGCGATACAATTTCCCATTATTTCTCCGTATTTATCGAGAACACGCTTCGATAAAAAATGCATTACAGAGATGTCTTCGTAGCTTGAGTTTCTGAGAATGACGTCATAATGCCTCCCGAGGAGAGAAATGATGAGGAATATCCAAAGTCCTCTCCCCTCCAAACCCTTCCAAACTACAAGTCCCCCGCCCCCTGCCAGACTCGGAGACTTCTTTCCATCCCACCTCCCTCCTCCCTCACCTCTCCGTCAGAGCGAAAGAAAAAGGAGAAAATTGTAATAAGAATTCGGGATCGAGAAAGCAAATAGGGAAAATAAGAGGAATCAACCTGAAATGTGGGGGAGTCGGTCCAGGCGAGAACGGATGGGAGTGCGCGTATGGGAAATGATGGAATTGAGTTGGTTGGGACGGAATAAGGCGAAGGGAAGCGAAGTCGAGGCGCTGAGATGGGAGGGGACGAGGGGCGTGTGAGAGAGAGTTTAGAAGCGTAGGGGACGGAGTTGCAGGGGGGGAGAGGACGAGGGAGTGCGTGCGAGAAAGGGAGGGAGAGTTTGGGAGCGTGGGGGATGGAGTAGCAGGAGCGAAAAAAATATTATTTGAGGGCAAGTTGGGAGGAAGGTAGTGGGAAGGAAAAGGGTTTATATCCTCCCTGTGGAGATGGCGGGAGCATGTTGGACGGAGTGGGAGTGAGAGTGGGTTGGGAAAAGTTTTTTTTTTCTCTTGGTAGTGGTCCGTGAGCGCAAGAGTGAGGACGGGTAGTTGAAAGGCTGCACAAAATAAGATGAAGGGAATGAGGAGGGCTGATAATTCGTGGATGAAGGGAACTATTACACACAGAAATATGCGACGCTTTGTGGGAATCCATTCGAAGGAAATGGAATTGGTAAGGTCTCGATTCCATGAAAGTTGAAGAAAGGTCTAGAAATATACTCGAAAAAACATAAGCTAAAAAATTGCATGCATGCCTAGTTTTCAGCGACCGGCGATTTCATCGGTTTTTCCTTTCAGTTTCCTACCCTTACAGTTGTACGATATGTCTGTAAATTTGAGCTGCATTATTAAGACTAATCAAACCATAGTTTTCAATGCAAAGGTCGTTTGATGGTTAAGAGGACAGTTAACCTAGTAATTAGCCCAACGGCGTATGAAATTCGCACGTCAGAATAGGGAGTAAGTTCCTTTCCCTGTTCCGCCTATGGTTTACCGAGACGATCTGATACGGTCAAAATCACACAGCTTGGGTGAATCTAAGGGTGCCCAAAGGCGCAACAAAATCGAACCTGGGACATCCGGTCAGTAGTACAACCGTCTACCTACTAGATTACCATATCCCCCTATACTAAGGCTACATCAGACATAAAACTATAGAGCAAAAACTAGAGCAGGTGGAACATTTCCCATTCCTTGGAAGTGTCTCTGGCCAAGATGGTCAAAATAGTCAGGATATAGAAAGAAGAATTGCATTCGACAAAGAAGCTGTTACCAGGGTGTGAAAGTTGATGATAGGGGCGTTGGGTTTAAATTTTAAGAAAATACCAGTGAAAATTTTGATATGGAGAGCTGATTTATTCGGTGAGGAAATTTGATGAAGGATTCCACGGGATAGGCATGGATTTCAGGATTTTGGAATGTGGGTTTGGAGAAGGATGGATAAAATAATACGGACGGAAAGGGAAATAAACGAAGTACTAATCATGGTAGAGGAGGAGAGAGGGCTGTTAAGTGACACCCAAAAGAAAATCTCTTTGTGTAAGAAAAGTGGATCCAATGTGTTTTGATTGGTGATGCAATGCCTAAAGAGGAGGGATGATAAGTCGAGCGAGAGGTAGGATGTGGAGAAAATAGGCACATGAGACAAAATTAAGGGAGAAAGAAAGTACGCTTAGTTGAAGATTGATTAATTTGTAGGATATCAGGTGTCTTATGAGACGAGCTTCATAAATGTAGCGGTGGTTTGTCTCTGTGACAATTAGAACTACCATAAACGGAAATTATTAAACCTTATGAAAGAAAAATTTAGGAGCTTTTGAAAACGGAACCAATGAGACATAGACCAGTTTTTCGACATACTCTTATTTTCAAGAATTCGCTTTCCTATCTTCTATTCTTTATGCCTTGAATCATCCACGATATAAGAACAAATTCAGGTTTCATATGTAGGATACACTTTACAAAAGTCTTCTTGGCAGGGAAAAGGTAATGAGCTAAATAGGGTGCTTATTTCACAAATGAACTCATATAGAACATACTACCTTGATCAAAAAGTTCCCGGAATAACCACCGTGTGGCGCTCCCATCGTTCCGATTTGAGTTCTGTTTTTTTGTTAAATTGGTACATCTGTTGTTGATATTCCCTTTATATCTTAGTGTCATAACTTGACATTTGCAAAAGTTACGTAGCCAAGAGTACATCTATCTCTGTGTGTGTTGGCGATTTTTTACAATTGCAGAAATGGATTTAAATTTGCAACAACGAACTTGTATTAAATTTTGCGTAAAAAACGGATTTAGTGGCGCACGGACGTTGGAAATGTTGGAAAAGTGTTTCGGCAACGATTCTCTAAAAAAAACGGTCGTTTACCAGTGGCACGAGCGGTTCAGAAGTGGTCGTGAGTCAATCGAAGATGATGAACGCAGTGGCAGACCATCGACATCGAAAGTCGGTGAAAAAATTGATAAAGTAAAAGAAATGTTGGTCAATAACCGCAAATTAACCATCAGAGAAATAGCGGAGGACTTGAACATTGCCTATGGATCCGCCGAAGACATTGTGGTTAATGATTTGGGTTTCCGTCGTGTAGCAGCAAAGTTTGCCTCAATTTCATGCAAAAAAGAGACCGTGTTGACGTCGCAAAAGACATGATTTGCGAGGCTGAATCCGATCCCACATTCATCAAAAGGATCATTACTGGAGACGAGACGTGGGTTTATGAGTACGACACGCAATCCAGACATCAGGCAAGTGAATGGCGTTCACCAAATGAGCCGAGACCAAAAAAACCACGTCGTTTTCGGTCAAAAAAGAAGGCAATGCTGACGGTTTTCATGGATTACAACGGTGTAGTGCATCATGAATTTTTGCCAGAAGGCCAGACAGTAAACAAAGAGTATTATTTGGGCGTTATGAGACGTTTGCGTGAAGCAATTCGCCGAAAGAGACCAGAAATGTGGGCAGAAAACTCGTGGATTTTGCACCATGATAACGCACCGTCGCACAGTGCTATCATTATTCGTAATTTTTTGACGAAAAATGCAACAAATACCATCCAACAGCCACCGAATTCACCCGATTTGGCTCCCTGTGACTTCTTTCTGTTCAATCGAGTTAAAAAACCATTACGGGGAACGCGTTTTAGCAGCCGAGAGGAAGTAATGGAAAAATCGCAGGAAGCACTGATGGACATACCGAAAACCGACCGTAACTTTTGCAAATGTCAAGTTATGACACTAAGATTTAAAGGGAATATCAACAACAGATGTACCAATTTAACAAAAAAAACAGAACTCAAATCGGAACGATGGGAGCGCCACACGGTGGTTATTCCGGGAACTTTTTGATCAAGGTAGTATACCAAATAATTCTACCGACGGGAGAAAGGAGAATCGGAGGATCAATGAAGTTTTGGTAGAAACCATATCAGTGGCGTAATATTGGAATCTTCAGCTTGCTGGAAATACAGCGATCTTACGACTAATTTATCGCAAATTGCATATCAAGAGGAAATCTCAGTTCAATTTTAGGGCGACGCGGCCAATAAGCCCATTTTCTCTCGCTGAAAGAGCGTGGGATCGAGACTTGCTCCTAAAAGAGATACTCCAGTCTGGGGACATGTCACGCGTACGAAGCGATGGAGAGAGACACCGGAGGCGTTCCAATCGATCATGCCGGGTTAGCCGAACACACAGGATGGGAAATCTGTATGATGAAGAGGCGCCAGGAGGGTAAAAACTGTTTATCTATGTACGCACATTCGTCAATCTAGAACACTCTGCATTCAAAATCTTTTAGCCCGATCACATACCATATATTTTCATCAACTGCTGTCTTTTATGGGGCGACGGCTAATGTACATGTCCTCACAAAATAACTAGTTTCGTCACTGAAAGTGAAATTTACAAATCCATGACAACCTATCTTCTCTAAATGTTTAAAATGGTTATTACCAGTATTATATTGGTCAAGATTGGTTTTTGGTGAACATAGGAACTAAGCACTGCTAAATTTCTACATGCTGGCTGACACAACATTAATCCGAAACAAAATTTTTTTGCTACAACGGAGAAATGCAGTTCCTATTCTACGAAGTCGACTAATTCGCCCCGTGTGAATGCATTCGTATTAATTGACAAGTCCTCCCTTTTCCTCCACCAACATCATCTCCTACCCGTAGGACGACGAGCAAGAGTTGCCGTAACAATCTTTTTATTGTCTTCCCACGAGAGCTCAATTGAATTTAGGCCCCCAAGTTACCCGTGCAGAAGTTATTATTAACGAACGATTGTCCACGGAGTCCGACGCTAACGAATTCTGGCGGAATTTCCGGGAGGCGAGGACGTAAAGACACCCAATACATGAAGTGTTCCTCTATAACGCTTCGTGGCTAACAACAAGGAAGGCATACTATTCAACTCCTAACGTGATTACCAGGGGTATTCGAAGAGGGAGGAAGACGCCGAGGAATTCGGTTAGACAACGGGAGCCACTCATACGAAAGGACTAGTTATAAAGGGTACGGAATCAAGATAAGGCCGGAGTGGAAAAACGAAATGTTACGTGAAGTGGGTCGACGATGATGGGGAAAAATGAACGTGTGTTTTATTATTCTCCTTGTAAGTCCCAGAAATGGGTCGAAAAAATTCGTTAAACTAAAAGTTCGACATATAATTTGTGGCGGTAGAATGGAAATGCTTGGGGTGATGGAAGGAAGGAGGGCATGGGTTCTCTGGTATTTCGTCGGCTTTGGACCGATATGATAAAGGTAAATAACAATAGCTTCTAAAAGAAGTCTGAGTCCGTATCCATCTGCCAGGAACAGCCAAACTCCGCACAAACCCACTACTCTCGAGCTCGTGATTTCCTTTCGTCGAAAACGCAGCACTTCACACCAACTATATTGCCGTCTTAGTTACGGTACCTCGAGACCAAAACGAGGAGTGGTTGTGAACGGTGATGGTTTTACTAAATGCGTGTTAGATAATGTACGTAATTCCCTTCACATTTACTTCAAAGCAAAATGCAAACGCTTGATTCTAATGCACATCTACATAAATGATATAAGTATCTGACGCACTCGTTTTTCTTTTTTCCTTAGAATGAGACGAAAAATTTTTACATTATCCTTACATCAAAACGGAACGTACTTCATAGGATAGCTTGGAAAACAGAACCACCATCGTATTCTATTAAATGTTTACATATATAAAATGAAAAAAGTGCACAGTAAGTTAGCTTCATCACTTTTGAGCAAGTTACAGCGCAAACTATTAATTCTATACATACTCGTATTACTACGGAATCTCTCGAACGTTTGAATATAATCTTCATTCAAAAGATAGAAAAAAGTAGTATTTATTTTGTCTCAAACACAATTTTTACTATGATATTTTCATTGTCAGTTATTTCTGAATGCAGTAGCATTTGTGAAATATTATCCGTCTCGCTCGTATTATCATTCTTCATATGAGAACACTAAAAGAATTCACGTTGGCACAAGACTACACTGATCAAGACAAATTTATGGCATCTGGTAGGAGCTTTCCTGTTAAGCGAGAGGTGCTTGAGGAAGAACCTAACTCTACCTAAAACCGGATAAAAAAATAACCTCAGCGTAAACCTTTATTGTGGTAGAAATATTCGTTAGAAGAACTTCAGGCTGGATGACTACACTTCCAGTTTTACGCAAATTCTGTTTCTACTACATTTACATAATGCACAAGAAGTTATCGAAAGGGTGCGTGGCGGACGTTGTTAGTACAATGGCCATGAAAAGAGAAAATATGCATAAAAGATAATACAGTTCGCGCTTACGACCTCATAGTTCTTTCGTCGCATATTATGCCATTTATTTGACCCATTAATCTGTCCCATTGTACATGTATTTACCAAGTTAAAACCTCCTTTCTATTTTTTTTGTATCATACCTCACACAAATCCTTCTTTTTACTCTTCATTTATATTCTAAATTTCTTTCTTGATCAAATCAACCAGTAAAATTACAAATCACATTATGTTCCTAACAATTCCGCATTGTATCAAGGTGTACCCAACTCACTTGCTTGTACTAATACCTTAAAAAATTAGCGCTCTAACAGCCTATCTTGTTTTTTATAGGTACTTACTCGTTTTACACATTATTTGCCATGTTGATTTTTAGCATTTACAAATATCGTTACATTTTGAAGACCGATAGACTTTTAGGTCCGCTTTTTTTTTAATACCTTGCCTCTGATTCAATCAAAAGTTTCAACAAATGCCTTCATTGTTTATAACAGCACCTTCTTCGAGCAAAGGCCATGACAAGGAAAGTATAATCCCAAAAATTTCTAATCTCCTATTTCCTCTAAATGTAAAACATTCTAAAATGCATAAAAGTTGAAGATTGGAATTAAAGTGGGGTGGTAGTCTATTGTGTATAACTTTCGGCCACTACCAGGGGCTCCAGGTTCGACTCGGGGTCCCATTGTCCAGATGCCTCTGGACTGTGGCATTTCGTTGGGTTCCAGTTCTTCCTGGGAAATTCCAGGGGTAAGGTGGTACCAACGTGAGGATTCGTGATTAATAAAAGCCGAAAATTTCAATGCTACTACCCAAGACCTATCTTTTCTCGCCTTTCAATCCAACATTTGGCTTGACAACTGTAGCTGACATTTGAATTGAAGCACCCCAGTGTTCCCTGAGTTCCCAAGAAAGTTCCACTGGGTTGAATTTATCTAATATCTCCACTGTTCTTCCAGTACAGACGTTACTGAATTTATGTCGCCGCTGTCCCAACATTCTAGAATTCAAATTGTTGACCGTGTTACGCCCACCCTTCCCGTCCCGCTCAGGGACTCCAACGCCTATTCCTGACGACCCCATCAGAATGGTCACGGATATCAGGGAGGGGTGCCTCCCTGAGTGCCTTCCTCCTCCAATCTCGCCGAATTCACGGCTCTCCTCTTCCAATTGTGACGCAAATGCAATTTTGAAACTAAGTTCCCAAGACGCGGAAGCAGGGGTTGGATGAAGCCGGGGTTTGGGAAAGCTAGGGAGGTTGCGGTGAAAGCCCCCTCGGAAACCTCCCACGTTACCACCCTCAAAAATCTTTTCCCACCCACCATTTCAGGACTCTTTCTCACCCCCTCTGCGACCTCCCCCCCCATCCACATTCAATCTTTATCCCGAGGGTGGGAGCCAACCGTATCTCAGGCGTGCAAGGGCAAGGGTACGAAATGGTTTTATGCGTTTTTTTCCTTTCAACCGTCCGTTGTTACCCGTCCATTCGCTTCAACTGAACTTTCCATCTTTCGGTCTCTTACTCCCTCGCTTTCTGCCTTATTCCAATTCATCTTCGCTCTCTTCAAATCTCGCCCACATCTGAATATTATTATCACTTCCTTACAATTTCCAAAAATTCCTTGTTTCCACCTTTGGAAATGGTTTTTCTTTCCGGGAGAAAAAAAATTGACGCTGCGTTGGTTTGCTCCACCTAGTCTCCGTCTGGGGAAGTAATTTTCACGAATTTACCCAAAGAATTGCTACATATTTTTAGTTCTAACTGCACAAATAATACACATTCAATTAGAACCAGTTCCTTTCATGTGAGATCACCCATTGGTTTGACTAAGAGGGATAGCGTCCCAAATATCAGATTGCGGGTCATTTCTGTAAATAGGACGTTATTACCCAGGAGAATTAGCGAAGGAGAACGACATCTCTTGTCCAATGAAACTCTTTTGGTTTAAAATTTCACTAAGTGAAATATCACTTGCATGAAGAACTTTGTCATCAATTCTAAGAATTATCTAATTATTAGTGCGACTTACTCTCTGAAGGTTTTAAGACTGCCAATGTCGCATTGCACCTGAAATTCAGCCATATTTCGAACTTAACCATATGACATCCATTCTTAAGGGAGAATTCAAACCCGAAACTTTCAGGTTAGCAAGGAGCCCACTCACCAAACCCACCAAAATTACTGTGTATACTATTGGTCAAGATATGTAAACATTAGGGAAAAGTATAATGTGTAAACATCAACCGTAAGCCTAGCGCAGGGGGTAGAGGTATGTTATCATATCTAGGCTAATTTTTCATATGATGTTCGTAATATAAATTTTTGGTCTTGTGTTCTGAGAAACTTTTATTTTTAAAAAGAATGGATCAGTATATATTAAAAGAAAACAATAGCTGGATAGATATCGTTAAACTATGTACATGTTAAAACACATGGCAAAATCCCTCTGCGAAACGTTGAGCAAGTTTTGGTTAGGTAATTAACTCATAAATATAGTAAGTATCGCAGGCCGTATTCACCTAAATTCACAGGAAATGTAGCAAATCCAGTATCATTGATTGAATCGAACAAATATTTTACTTAGTTGAATGAATTTTCGTATGAAAGAGTACGACCTTTCGACGTCCATAGATATAATTCACGAGGAAAAGCACAAAGTTTGCGTGGTTCCATTAATAATAAATATCATTTTCGTATTAAAATTCGAAGATGGAGAAGGAACCCAGCATCAGAGTTCATGGTTTTATCCTTTGCTAATGTCGGTTCCTTAATAATATCACCTTTAATTCCTATTTAGGCACATTATAGGTTAGTATGCTCCATCATTAACTTACACGTTAGGCGTCACATACGTCATGCGTTCGAGAAAAAAGATTAGAAAAATTAGTGAACAAGAGTAGTAAATAATTAAGGATTGGTCAAGAATTTTTCGTTCTATTTATTATAAATAACCTTAAATACATTTCATTATCTCAAATGAAAGTCTTGTGCACTCTGCAGCCCAAGGAACGAAACCTTTTCCACTCTCCGAGGCGAGAGGGGGTTTTCGAGCAAGGAATTTTCAGTTCAATCTGACGACAAATCTATACAAAGGGATAACAGATACTCCGGTGACTGCAATTCTTCGAAATCGTGAACGAAGTATTTTCGTCCTCGAAAGATCCGATTTCACCATTTTTCTTTATGAATGGATCGTCTGTTGGAGCACGCGTCAAGGTTTTTTCAGATACGACATAAGAACACGGTCACGGATAAACAAAGGGTCTTATTCCCTCGCGACTGATTCCTGATGATCACTATCCGTGGTCTTTACGGAGTTCACTAAACCGTAACCACCACGAAAGCGTAGCGAAGAAAGATAGAAACGAAAAATCCTATCCCACGATGAAAGCCGGGAAACCTTTTATTTGACCGTACCCCTTATCCATCCCCCCCTTCCCCATGCCGCCGCCGGCCAAAAACAAATGACAAAACGGATGGAATGGATCCGAGAGCGCAATACCATTGTCTTGGGGCATTGATTGCATAAAATAAATACCTAACCGCCCTCTCTCTTTCAGAGAACGAGTCACCATGGAAGTCGACGCAGGTGTTCCGTTCCGATGGAGTCATTGAAAACGTATTGCGACCACTGGGCTCGAAGTGTACGAGACTCGGCTATCGAAAGAAAAAAAAATCCTTTTGAGATCCCTTTTGGGTTGTTTGCGGGATTACGACGTATTGGCAAACTGAGAGCGCCACGAGAAAATGAAAACGCTATCCATGTGGGATTCCGCTGTGCTGGTCTTTCCGTTTTTTTCTTTTCTTTTAATGAGCGAATAAAGAATTTATACAAAATTGTAGCGCGGAGAACCAAATCCTTGGGAAAATGTTCCGTGGCATCCTTTGGGCAAACGAGTCAAGGACAACATTCTTTTTCATATCAAAAACCCTCATGAGGCATGGAACCTCTGCGTATAAGACGCTATCAAAAAAATTTTAACCATTGCCCATTGAAGCCCTATATATTAAATCAAAGGGTAATCACGCTCTCCTCCCAATATAGTAACTTATCGTATTTTCGCATGTATTTAATTAGACAGTTTTTTCTTGTAAAAAAATTATTCGGCAGCCTAGTGGTATTATCGTGAATATGACTTCTACTTGGAGGAACCAGTTCTGACTCCAGGTGAGTTCGTAAACTCTCAGCTTAGCCCAAATGATTTCTCGGATATCAGATAGTCTTAAAAAACTGCAGATGGCACAGGACACGGAATACATCTCCTATGTCCCGATTTTCGACATTCACACCCAAAAGGGCCAAGATAAAATGAGCTCCACCATTGCCTATCAAACTAACCTTCACTTGGATTGCTATGATATTTTGGTGTAGAAAAATGTATGACTAATTACTATTGATACCATGGAAAGTACAGGTATACCTTGCATCTGGAAGATATGATTAATAAATATTTCTATCAGTAAATCTATCTGGACATTTACGTGACAAGATTAAAATTAGTGTCTTCTATGACCTCAAAATTACTCTGAGATTGCCTACGTTTTTTTTCATGTTCTGTCAAAGTCAGCACAAAAAAACAAACAGCTCAAACTGAGGGAATGATTCTGAAGGGGCATTTCACGCATTAGTCTTTGAATGGATGGGAAATTTATTCTCCAGGGAGAAAAAGTCAAGTGCGTGCTTACGGATCAAAATAAGGGACATATTGCGATCTCAAGTTTTGTCTTTTTTAATTAACCAGTTGTTGAGGAGGAAACATTGAGGATTTTTCGAACAGATTTCACTTTTCGGTAGATTTTGTATGTGCTTCAAGGGTCTTCTCAAAGCCTTGTTATGGCAGAGAATAGCTTTTTAGAAATGAAGAGCTTGCAGTATTAGCTGGACGAAGAGGGAAGGTTTGATTAGTCTGGAATGGAGATGATTGTTGAAGTGAAACAAATGGGATCACTCCAATGGAGCGAACTATTTCGCCATGTCAAGCTGAACAAACGTCTTTAGATGTCTTCACCTAAAACTATCATTAGAAGGAGAGGATTGGAAACACTTAAAAAAAATGAGTGACTTGCAGCACCACCAGAAAAAAATCGATGATGAATGGTTTAAATCTGTCGTGCAGAAATTGGAAACTAGTCTCCCCCTTGCTTCCCAGGGGAGCATTTCAACCCCGAACCTCTCTCTCTTCGCCCTCCTCTTCATGACCTCCATCCGTCCATCCGTTTTTACGTCCCTCCTCCTTCACCCGGCCAAATAGTGAAGGAGGGACGTGTCCCACACCGACGAAGGTCCCCCTTCTCATTCCATATCGTATTATTTCTCCTCCGCTGCACCCATCTTTCCTATCCCCCGCAACATCTCTGCCCTCATGCACTACCTTCCTCGTCACAAACCTCCCCGCTCCCAAAACTTCGCCTCCCTTTCGCCTTTAAACCCCGATTCTTCTCCCCATTTAATCAGACACTCCTCTTTGGGTAGGGAAACAAGTCAATTTCGCCCAGGATTGGCCAACGGACTGCGTGACCCCCACCCCAAAACATCCGCCATCGCCGCCCTTACTCGTGCATCCGTCCCTCCCGCAAAAATCTCCCTCCCCACCATGGGCCATCTCTTCGCCTCGTCCTGTAAAGGGGAGATTTCTGGCAAGGAGGAAGAAAAAGGATATCCCTAGAGTAAGGGGTTATGTTAAAACGCGAGGAAACACGAATACGGGATATGGGTGATATGGTGGGGCCGCGTGAGTGGGAGAGTTATCCGAAGAATGCGTTCCTGGATTTGGATTTTAGAAGAGCTGTTTTTTTTACTAAACGGGGAGGAAGGTCTTGGGGATATTTTTGAAGCGCGGGAAGGAGGGGTTGGCCGATGGGATGACCGATTCTGGTAAGACGAAAAGGATAAGGCGAGGGGGCTCGGAATTGGATTCCAGCGATCCTGGAAAAAGGAACGTCTTATTTTGCCGTAAGGAGGCGGAATATGAGAGGAGAACGAGGGTTCGGTAGGGGCGAAGAGGAGAGGGAGGGCAAGCTGGGGAAATACGAGCGGGGCACGGCGGACACTACCGGCCCCTCATTCTCTCTCGGCTAGGCCCTTCATCTCCGGTCCCTCTCGCCTCGAAACCCTCCCTCTAACCCCCGTCTCGCGCCTCGGGATGAACGAGTCGGGCGTTTTATGGATTGGAGGGAAGGGAACGGAGGTGAGGTGTGCAACCATGCCTCCCTCTCGTCCTCATAAGAATAGAAAGACGCTCCCCACCTCCCCTCGTCCCTCCAGCTCACGACTCTGTGAGAATTGTTCGTTTCAAGGTTTAATTCAGTATTTTTTTCTGCAGTTTTTCCCGGGGTGCTCCATTTTCGCAATTGTCACGTGAACATAAATATTTTTTCTCGGAATTATATCGTTCCCACCGTTTTGGAATCCTTGTACCACACGCTGTGACGGGTAAAATCTTTACTGAAAAGGTGTTGACAAACACCAACACATTTCGATTGATAGTAGTAGCTACTTCCCTTATCGTGATATCACTGCCTCATGTCTCTCTTCGTTTGAACTTATTCACAGTAAGAGTACATTATGATGCATGGTTAAAACGAATGAATTATTTTGGAAACGTTTTTATTGGTTTTGAGCAGTTAGAATCTAGGTTAACTTTATTTATTTGAGTTTATTTGCATCTATATTTCAAAAATCTCAACCCTGCCCAAAACGATGAACACTCAACCCATTTCAAAGAGAGAAATTATTATGGCCCGAAACATACGGACTTCTTGAAACTTATGGGCTTATAGAAACATATGAAGTTTCCAGTGCAATTATTTGCTTTGCTGTAACGAAATAATTTTAACAGAGAGGTAAAAACTGTAAGTATAACAGGTTTAACTCAATTAGGGGTAACCCTGTAAAGGTAGGTTATTTTTCTAAATCACAATAGGTAAATGTAAACCCATTTTGATTAATACTAACTACTACTTCTCCATATATTTAGGGTAGTTTAAAGTCAAGGTAAATATTCGTTAACAAAAAATTTATTTCAGCAAGCATCTACGCACGAGGCCTAATTGCATTTTCCCTTAATATGAATGCTGTGTTTAAATCATGCTCCTAGTATTTTAGCCGTGGCTCTGGAATGCAAGGGGATATTGCGATTCCGTCTCATCCACGGAACTTATGAGGTCAGCCTGAGGATAATATACCGCATAATGCGAAAATACCGGTTAACGTAGGCACGGACGTTATAGTAATAGTCCTAGGAGATTGAAATGTGAGAGGGGCCAGACAAGTTCCGACAATATTTCCTTCCTTCAGGCTTGGAATACCTATATGCATATAAACTCAATTCATCTAGTTCCCTCTTAACTTATCCCTGGACCATTAAGTCTTAGAACCATACACGACTTCTCCAGTCTTTCATTATAATCCCTTCCTAAGTGGAACAGCATCCATGAAAAATGTCACGATCGGGTAAATTTGAGACGAGTTTAAAATGTTAATTGAGGGATGCTTTATTCAAAATGGATCAATAGTTTTGAAGCATATTATGCCAGTATCAAATGTACATGAACCATACGTTAACTTTAGGAGTCATATGCGGCAAATACTTATGGCGCATGGAATTTATTTTTGCCGAATGTTAGTTCCTCTGTTTGGGTGAACATTAATCAATAAGTGTTTGAAAAGTATTTGGAATCCATAATTTTGATAAGAACAACCCCATTCATTAAACATTTAAAAGGGAGAAAATATAAGAGAAGTAATACAGATAAGAAAGATTAGTGAAGACACCTTGATGCAATGGTTACTTTAAGGTATTGTGGTCGATGAATCATCCAAATTGTTCAACACTGCAAGAAAGTTATAATACAGGCTATTTACGGTAATATTTAGCGACAACTTTTGCGCTCACAATAAAAATATTGAGTTGCATATATTACTCAACATTGGGCACGTACTGCTACCTACGTGCCTGATTAATTGATGGTTAAAAGTAATATATTTTTAACTCGGGTCTAAAGGACACCATATTGATTTGTTTGTGCCATGAGAAATAAAAAAGAAGATAGGTGAATTTTTAGCATGTCCGAATCAACTCTTAGGGCTTTCCCTCCATGCCAACCGGCATACGCCGCAGTCGGTGTGTTTGTATTGGTTTGTGGTTTCGTATTGGAAGAACTTTCTCGATGTCCTAGCCAAATTGGATGCCGAAATGAGATCATCACTCGTCGTGAGAAATGCACTCGGGCACTTATCGCATGAGAATGGAACGATTGGTCCCTTGAAGCAAATGTCCAGCGAGATACATCTACATTCACTCGAAAAGTAACCGGTGACCTAAACTGCGTGATTCATAAAGACTTAAGTAGCTCTAGTCTCGTGCCGTATTTAAGTACAACATATTTCATGCCTAACGCCACATGCCCCATGTATGTTTGGTGCGCGAGTCGACTGATAGCAGGTGTAGTATGCTTTCTCAGTTTCCTTCTAAACCATATTCACTTACTCCCACCCTTCCTTTGCCATCGCCATAACAACCCATGCTTTAACTTCATTTTTTGGAGTCTAAACAGATTTAGAAGAATATGGTCCGTTTTAAATATTTTTGATGCATGGAATATTCCTTAACTTGGTACTCGAATATTTGGGGAGGAAATGTGAAATGAGTTCCTTTCGTTGAAATGAGACTGGAGTGACCCAATGGAAACAACTTAGGAATCACATAAAATAAGGCTCGATTTCGCTAACCAGACCTCGGACTCTTTTGGGCGGCATGTGTCAGTGAACATTAAAACAACCACGTCCTCGTGGATTGAAAATGTGTTCATGCTTCTTATTAGAATATCAAAATACACACGTGCGCCTTGATTGCGAGTGAAAAGTAAAATGCGTATTTTTTAACACTTTCCAACGGGAAAAACAAATGAGAATATTCGACGCACGTTGAAATTTACCTTTGGAAGTCAGTACAGCCTTATAAACATCCCTCGGCCTTCTTACCTGAAACGCCCAAGCAATCTCGGTTTTTGAGTGGCCCCATGAACTGGTTCAAACTTTCGGCTGTGACGACTGCTGTGATTGCGCTGCGTCATCCAATTCGTATCTCTCTCCCTTGCCACCCCCTGGATTGTTCCCTATCGCCCTGACCCCAGCTCCTCCTCTGCCCCATTGACCGAACGCGGATGCACTCTCCCAAAACAGAGGCCCGGAATTTATTCCACGAAGGCGCCCAGGTCGGGCCCAGTAATTCCCGTTCCGCACGCCCGTAGGGGGGGTTTGGTGTGGAGCCGGGGGTGAGGGGAAGGGGAGTTATGGACTGGAGTCCTGGGGGTGAGCTGCATTATTGAAGTGGAAGGGATTGGGGAGGGATGTGGAGGGAGGAGGCGCTGTGGTGCGGGACTGCGGCGTGCGGTGAAAATATGAAAATTGAGAGGTGGGAGGGTGATCGGGGAATCGGCGTGAGGGGTGGGCGGTTAGAGGGGTGCGGGGGCTTGGGAGGGTCACCGGAGGAAAGTTCGGATTCTTTTATTGGGGGTTTGACCGAGAGAACGAGAACGTACACACAAAACTACGTATGCATCTCCCGTTGGAATTTGGAACTTCCCCTCCTTCGGGCCTCCGCTTCATGTTTCATCCGTCCACCGCGCCCTCGTTGCCTTTCCGCTCTCTTCTTCAGCCCTACCCCTCCATGTCCATCGGCCATTCCCCGGGCCCCCCTTTAACCTCCCTTATTTGATATTTTGAATCAGCATTCCTCAACTTCCGCGTAAATCTGCTGAGATTCCCTTCGGGGCATAGCTCCTGCTCCACCGCAACCCCGCCCCCTCCTCGCCGTCCCCCTTCTCTCTCTCTCTCTCTTGACTGTTTCCGCTATCGAGGAGTTTGCGGCACGGTACCCTTTGAAAAATTCCCTGGGTGCGGGGAAGGTATTGTGCTCCTAATTAACTCCGAAACGCGAGTGGACGTCTCGCGACTGTGGGGTGGTTGGGAGACTTTTGGAAGCGAGAAAACGAGCTATAGCTGTTGAGGATTTTAATTAATGCTGTTAAAAATAAATTGACTAATGATAACCACATTGAAAATATATTCGAAGATTTATTCCACGAGTGCCCCTTATTTTTAGTTAAGTTGAAAGCTTTAACCAAGAAAAACGTGCATGACACTATTTTCTCTTTGAAAATGTTTTCATTTTCTTTGCTCAGAAATGAACACAAACCAAACTTCGACGGCAAATGTTTTTTTTTGCTTTACTAAACTTCCAAAAATCGGGTTCGAGTCAATTTTTTTGCAAATATTGATTTGTTAATAAAAAGTAAAACTTAGAATTGTTAATCTAGCAAATCTGATCACCGACATAAATTTCTTCAAACTGAAAATTTTCATTGAGCCAGAATTAGGTATTGAAGGAAAACAGCTTTTCAGTGACCTTTCGAACACAAAATAACTTCATTTTTAAGGCACAATGGTGAATTGTGCCAAAACAAAATATATTCTAAACTTATGCTGAAGAATTCCAACTTATGTTCAATTTTGAATAACGCTTAGTGCCTACATAAATGCATGCCACCAGTGAATCATTTAAAATCCACATTCAGTGAAAACTTTTAGCAGAACTCATAAAAGTTTTAAAATAGGATCCCAGACTAAAAAAGGGGTAAGGTGGAGGTTTATGGAAATATGGTGAAAAGATAAAAAAAGTTTTCCAGAAGGGTTCTGTGAGCAATTAACCTTAGCATTGTCATTTGTCAAGAATACCGCAAGTGAATATCAAATTTGCGAAATAATACCGGTCTATATTCTTGCACACTCAGATGTAAATACCATGCAATATCGTATTATTATTCAATAAAAATGTCTTACTGGTTTCATTGGACCAAACATTTGTAATAGGTTTATTATCTATTACCACACAAATAATAATTTTTAATATTTATTTTTGGAAAAAACAGAAAGAAATAGCCCCACGTACACCGTTAATTTTAATAAATTTCTAAAACATATATTTCGTGTTTTATAATGAATTAATGACACATGAGTACTATGTTCAGAGTTGCATTGACTTCCTATTCACTCATCGAATCACAATCAAGCATTAGTCAACAGGGACTGTTTTATCAGCAGGTTGAAGAGGGAAAATTCAATTACAAGCAACAATTACACGCAACATGCACTGACTCACGCTCGGAGATGAACACCGAATATCGTCCAACATATACTCATGGCGCTTTCAGAAGTGCGGACAGACGGCGTGGCGTCGAATAGACACGCCTCCCACTTGCTCCGCCGAGGGTAAATCTAGTCGGGGATATTTGGCCGCCGGCATTGGGTGAGAATCTCAGTCCGAAGACGGAATTGAGAAAGGTGAGCCTGAAGTGGGATTCAGCACCCAGCTCGTGAGGGAAAAGTGAGGAAAGCGGGATTTCTACCACCAGAGAAATAACCGGGGACGAAGATGGGAGAGAGTTGAGGTTGAGGGGTCAGTTCCAAGCCAATTAATTCCTCTTTGACCAGGTAGTCACCAAATTCTTTGCAAACTTAATGTAATATCAAATGTAAACCAGAGAAAGCATTGCATTGCCTCATTTTAATCTTTTCATCATAATAATACACTAAAATATCTGTTTTAAATTTGCCGATTATTCAAATGTGGAATTTCTAAAATAATGTAGGCTTGCGGATGATCAAGCTTTATTAAACGACTCAGCCAAGGTGTTACATTCGTTTTTGAGCCCAATATAAAACTGGTGGGAGAGGTATGAGATGAGAATAAATATAACTAAGGTTAGAAGTTTTTGAGGAGTAAAACTAATCTACACTTTAAAAGAGAAAGGTAAAATATTTAGCTCTTTTGAACCGTTAACGCTGCATAAGAAACAAGTGACTCTAAGTATATGCTAACTCTAAGATAAGCAACTCATCTTGGAAGTTCCTTGGACCAAGATGGTCGCTGTAGTAGGAATACTGTAAGTGGTAGGGTTGCATTAGGTCATGTATACGAAGAAAAATTACGTTAAGCAAGGAAGATTTCTCTCCAAGGAGGGCACTTAATAACAGGGACATTAAGTGAGGAGGCAAAGAAGAAAAGACTGGTAAAAACCTTGACATGGTGGGTGTGCTTTTGTACGATTCAGAAACATGGTCCTTGAAGCAAGAGATAGGCTCAGATTTGAGGTATTGAGATGTGGGAGAGGAGAAGGATTTAAAAATTTTAGGGAGTGGTGAAAAGGAAGCAGGGAAAGTTGATGAAAAGTATTTTGATTGACGATGAAAAAGAAAAGACTGCGATAGAGGAGAGGACGTTGGACAAGTGAGGAAGAGGTAGGAAATGAAGAAGGATGTTGAACAAAATAAATGGAGATAGAATGTAAGTGGAATTGAAGAATAGTTCACTGTAGTTCAGGGTGAAAAGTTGTATATTCTTAGAGGAAGCTACGGGATGTAAAAGTGTGAAGTCTGTCACCATCCAAAACCTAACATGTATATTGATCCACCAAATAACAATACACATTTCTGTAAAAAACATTAACGAGGTTGGGAAACAAGTTGAATTAATATTTTGCTTCTTTCGGGCGCTTGTAAAATTAATCAAATCTAGCTTTGTTAACTGCGCCGAAACAATTATAGAATATTACTCCAATTTATCTCTGGATGATGGCAAACGCTAAATATAACAACCAAATATTTCATCCAAATCTCCTGAAGACTTGAGTAAAACCCTTATTGCGTGTACGGAGTTTCATGGGAAAAATATATTAATTGCTCATGGAAGGCTTCCTATGGATAATAAAACATTATACATTCTACAAATACACAGATTGGACGCAAATCTACGTCATGAGAACTTCGGAAATTAAACTCAATTCCGTGCAGGAACGCGGCGGGCCAATTTCCACCGCAAGTTCTCTCAGAAAAGAAACTATTCCTCCAGCAAACTCTTGCTAGGGTGCGTATACATGAAAGAGCCAGAAAATAAGAGAGTGGGTGGCCAATAAGGGATTTGGTCATTTCAAGCAAACACCCGTCCCAACCCACCCACTTTCCCCTTATCCTCTTGACTAATGGCATCTTTAAACTTGCGGTCGCCTCCTGGGAATCCCGCAAAGAAGTTTTCAGCACTCGACGGCACTATAAATTTGCCATCAAAGGAGAGGACGCCGAGAGGAAAAATAAAATAGCAAGGGCGAGAGAGTGGGAGAGGGGGGAGTGCGCGAAGGGAAGAGGTGGGGGAAAACCCAAAGAGCGCCACCAGTCGGTGAAATAGGCTACCTCCTAAAAATACGATCCATTTTATCTATAAAAGGGTTTTCGTTACTCCTACCATTCCTATAGACATTTACTCGGCTTCCCTGGAAGCATTATGTACTGAAAAAAGCAACGGGAGGAAGGAGGAAGTAGAAAAAAAATACCCTTCGCGAAAGAGTATGGGGAGCGTTCCTCGGGCCGCGGAGGAGAATTTCATTCTGACTCTTTGGAGAGAGTGGGAGGAAGGTTCCTAGATGCGAAAGGGGGGATTACGTAGGGAGAGTTTTTGGGTGTGGTGGAGGGGAGTCGATCTTTTTACATTTCCCAAATTACGTTTGCTCCGCAGGTTCCCTGCAACTCTAGCGAGAGGAAGAAAAAAGCTGGATCAGAACTTTTAGTACCGATTCGGGACACAGACACACACACACGCACATACACGTAGGAGGAGAGAAGAGTTACCAAGGGAGGTTACATTTTCCCGTCTTGTTCCCATTTTTAAGTCAGAGTGGTGTCTAAAAGGTAGGCAGATGATGGTTGGATAGAAGGAGATGGTGGTGTGGTGTACGATTGAGAGTAGCGAAACGTCGTGATAACGGGAGACGGATTGTTTGCACGTGAATTTGACGAATGCCAAGGGCAGGAATTTTTTTTACTCGCTTCGATTTCATCGCGTTATCTGACTCCATGTGTGCTTTGTTTCTTACCTTAAGGGTAAAAAAAGAGCGGCAAGGCTTACAAACAAGGTAATGATAGTACGACTTGAATTCAGACGGTTTTATTAAAAATACAATTAAATTTCAGTTTTTATTTAGCATCTTTGCCTTTTGAACGCTTGGGTCTCTCGGTCTCATTTTTTACGGATGGGGAAAGAAATTAGGCTGCGTTCAAGTAGTTCAAAAAGATCTTAATATTCTCCATTGAGTCAATCTTAATTCTTCCAAATATACAACACGAAACAAAGGAAAATACCATGTGTATTCCAAGAGCGCCTCTAATCCAACTTAAGGGCAGTGAAGTTTATTTTAATATTCCGATGAAGTTTAGTTTTTACCATTATTTAAACATCTTTATATTTTATAGTTCCACTATGCCAACCAGTAAACTTTCTGAAGGACTGAAAAATGGAAGAACAGTATTGTGACGAAGGTCATCACTTGTATTAAATTACAGTGCAGGTTAATTTATTAGAAGTGGAACATTTAACGGAACACTAATTCTACACATATCTTGTAAGAATTGGAGGTATTTTATTGCAATGGTTTCCGACGACAGAGGTTATATTATTCCACTACCTCGAATCGTCGATCGGAAGCGGGATTAGAATCAGAGGCTGCGTTATCTATCGAACTGAATGGGCGTACTTCTTTCCCAAAAATCGTCTACGCATATACCAAACTAATTGCTAGGCATGACTCATTGAGGACTTATTCACTTTCGATCTATATCCTGGATACATGTTACTTAATACTGCAAATTAAATCGAAAACTCTTAAAAAAGGTCTTAGCATATTATGAGTATGTAAATGATCATCAATATGGATTATCAGCAATGCACTATCCTATCACCACAACAGTTTCAGTTATTTCGAAAAACCCATAACGAAAACCAAAGACCATGAGTTTAAAATAGTTTGTGAATACATGTGAAGGTATATAAATGTTCCGATCGATTAGTGGAGGGCTGTCTCAGAGGAAGATTAGTATTTTTTACTCCGTGCATTCCCGTCGAACATAGATGAACATTCCAACCTGAATTTTTAATTACTTGGGGATAGTCTGGACAAAAGATAATGACCGATGGAAAAAATCTATACACATACATACGGCTCAACGGTTAAAACATTTTCAGACACATGACGTCCACCGGGAGTAAATAGAACAGCATGTTTATTCAGGCCGAGAGGGGAAAAGAAAGAAAGGATTTCCCGTACAGCGGCAATTCGCGTTGGACTCCGTTCTTCAAATATTTCTCCCCTTCCCACACGGCCCCACAACAACGTACCCAAAATGCATCGCGGCCCGCATCCTCTCCAACGGCCTCGTGCTTCCTTTCCAACCCCCAGAGCACACCCTGGCCACACTCCCCACATACACACACGGCCATCCCTCGCGCTTGCCACATAACCCACTGCCGCAATAACTCCGACACGCGAGCCAGGAGATAAGCTCGCGTGTAATCCCCGGCATACTATATGTACGCGGACGGCGCGCTGTCAACGGTGCCAGGTCAGCGAGACCGCTCCGGCGTCCCCAGGGACGACTGCTGCAGTCGCGGAGCGCGCGGGATCGGGCGAGGCGATTCGCCCCCGATGGCCGGGACCGGCGGGCTAAAAATCGCACACAATCACACATACACCCTACCCTGTTGGGCGTACGGGCACACAAACGCACGCGAGCGTACATGGGAGGGAAGAGGGGCGAGGGAGGAAGGAGCGGCGGACAATCCCGGTGGATCAAGCGGACATGCATAGCATATACGCCGTGGGAGGCCCACGTGTTTGTGTCCGCTTAGCCATAATGGGTAGCGTTTTACTTTCATCTCGGGTGGAGACGAGGGAGTGACGGAAGGGTGCGCGAGGCGGAGGGTTTCCGCGGGCGGTTGCCAAAATAAAATGCCGTCGATCGCGAAAGCCGTTTTGATGAGGATACCTACCGCTACGATTCTTTTTTTTCAGAAAGCCGAAACGGTAGTAGTGGCTTGAATCACCGCTATTTTTTCATCTTCTCATTTTGAAGCGCAAAAACTGGCTATATGCCATAATAAGGGAAGTTAGCTGGATATATTCATTTCAGAATTCATACTAGAAGACTTTCAAATACATTCATACCTAAACCGAACACTTGTGTTTCGCAATAAGTCAGGATTAGGTCGGTATGCATCACTCTGGTATTAGGCAAATCCACATGAAGGACAACATTTTCACTCTTTTGCGTAGGGGTAGTCAGTAACTATATAGTCAGAAACCTATTTAGCATGTCAAAACTGCTTATGTATGCCAATAAAATAATCATTTTTTCATGCGAACTTTTTATCCCATTAATCATAACTAATATAAGTAAATTTCTACATTAAATGAATTAAAATTTTCAAAGTGGTTAGTAATAATAAATTTAAGTAATGATATTTTTGACTGTTACTGCTCTCTTCACAACGCACCTCTTCCCTAAATCCTCGTAAATAAGGAGAACGTGCTAACATTTTCCAAACGGAAGCAATAGGATAAGACAAAATCAAATGCATATTAATAATACTGTAATAAAACAACAATGAAGGGTATTGCCTCTCTTTGCATATAATGTGGCACTGATGTTTTAGATGGAGAGATGGATTGAAGTACCTGAAAGAGCTGGCGCGACCTTATTTGATACAGGTGATCATAATAATCGAATTTGATGGGTGATGAACCTTGCCATTTCACTTATTAAACCTCGCATGAAAATATGAAGGATTAGTTTGCGTGGCGGCTCAGCCTAGCTTCGCCTTTAGCCTTTCTTTAAAAGTACAATTACCCTCCGAGTTTGCCTAAACTCGTATTGGATGCATTTGGGGGATCCGGAAAACATTAGTAACGGATAAATCGGAAATCGCATATTTACCGAGAACGGCGAAAAGAAGCGGCGGCCGTTGTTGTGCTCGGAATTTTGGGGAGATCACCATGAGTCCACACATACTTCCCCGCCCGTATCCCCTCACGTACGGGACCCGCGGTGGACAAACGCCAGCCTCACAGATACACCTTCGACTCTCATCAAGGACGAGGGGGAGGTAATGAAAAAGGCACATCTTAGAGACACATCTCCCTCATCCCCAACACCTCCGCACCAAAACCTACCATCCTCCCGTCGCTTCAACCCCACCCCTCCGCCAACTCCGTCCTCAGTACCCGTGGTGGAAAAAAAAGAAACCTTGCCTCCTCCATTTTGGCGCCGGAGTTTCGTTTAAAGTCCCAAATTGCTTCTTCCGTCGCGATGATGAGCTGAAAATTGAGCGGGAAGGCATTCTAGGCCCCCTGGGGAAGGGGGAAGGACCGCGCGGAAGAGAGGCATGGGGTGAGTCGAGTAAAAGGAAGGGTAGGGGGCGAAGTCGGTGAGAGAAGGTGGGGCAAGGAGGACCGCCGGGGTGGGTGCGTGAGTGGGTGGGCTGTGGAAATTGGATAGAGGGGGAGGGACTGGTGGAAAGGGGAGGAAGGGAGGGGGTAAAATGGGGTGAGATGGAGAGGCGGAGGGAAAGGGAACGGGATAGGAGGAACTGGATCGAAGTCCTCAAATTCCCATTTCGAAAAATCCACTAAGCTTTACGAAGAGAAGCTTCTCTCTTCGACGCCGAACGAAAGACTACTCTTTTTCCGGGAAAGCTTTCTTCGGTGTGCTCTCCTCTCTCCCTATTTCAACCTCCTTCCATTTTCTTCCTCGACCTCCTCTTATCGCCCTACGCTGGCTTACGGCTCTAGCATTACATCCTCTTACCGAATGATCTTATCATCTTTACGGATAGCTCCTCTCCCATCCACCTCGCCCCACCCACCGCTCCCTTCTCGCAAAGCCCTCCTCCACCTCCGAACCTCCAAAAACTACCTTCTCTCCCTTCTTTTCGCCTCAACCTCCCCCCCTCTTACACACACACTACCTCCTCCAACCTTTCCCCAAAGCGCACTTGGTAATCTTTTTCTCTCTTTTCACTCACTTATCCTCTACCCCCTCTCTTTCTCCTCCCTCTCCCGACGCCCATCGTGCGCTTTCATTTACATTAATGTAGGTCCGTGAGTTCAATTGAAAAAGAATGTCCCGCACGGAAATCTCCCCCGAAACACCCTCCACCCCCCACCCTCCCCGCTCCTCCATCTTTCCCTCTGCTGATGGCGACTGTCGTTTCGTGATGCCTTCTCCTTTTGAGGCCGACAGAATCCTGTGTAGCTACTTCCGAGCAATGGAGTGAGAGAGAGGGCCAGTCATTATTTTTCGATCAGCATTTCGTGTGAGTGCAGAAGAAGAATCAAGACTTCTCCCAGGCACCCTCTGTCTGACTTTAAGGCTGTCGCGTGCATCAGCGCAAATTTTGCTAAGTGGAAATCAGGAATAACAATACTGCCATCCGCAAATATATGCAGGTGTCATTTGCATTCATGCACTTAATAAATCCATAAAATTATATAAAATGAGTGACTAATCCGATACATAGCAGTTTAACTGGAAACAAAAGATAACTTTTCCAAAGGATAATCTATTGACGTAGAGTATAATAATTCCTAAATCCATAAATATAACTGAAATACCCGCAGCAGTCTCACTATTATGCTCATCGGTAACATACGAAACAATTTTGGCGAAACCGCCCAGGGAAATTTGGTCAGGACAATCGCTATGGATATATTTTAATGTATTTTTCTCCAGAATTGAACTGTAACAAAATGAACTCTTTGAAAAAGAGTGAAACAAGTTCCCTAGGGCGTCTGATTGTTCATATTATACATGCATAATGACTAGTGCCAGCTGAGGATTTCAGTTTTGACATTATACAATCAGTGTCAAAAATGAAGCACAGTTAATGTCCTCACTCCATTCGTGAAAAGTGGTTCTATTGGCGTTTAAAATGGTACAGAACAGTACAGGCGCCATTGATGCCCCAGTAATTGTTACGACACACTTATACTGACTCGTAGGGGGAACTGGACACAAGCAAGAAAAATCCCTTCTTCCGTCCAGTGATGAGTGTTTGCTGCTCACTGGTGTAACACACCTGCTCCAAAAGTTTACAATCATGTTATCAAAAGGAAAGTGATTACGGAAGAAAAGGATATGCAGATAGTATGGAAATAATGGAGGGAGCTTGCATCACCGCCTCCGTGAACTCACCCTGATACCTACTTTTTCCATTTCAATAACAACACCGAATGATCCATCGATACGAACAAGAGAGACCCAACCCATTGAAAACATACAATACTTATAGCGAAATCCTTTGTCTCGCGGCAAATAAAGGTATTTCCACTTTCCCCTATTTCCTTAAACTACCACTTCCCAGCTACAATTCGAATACCCCCAAGACCTTCCAGCTTCTCTTTGGCTCTCTTCCTCACTCTTGTCCCGCTTTTCCCTTCTTCAACTCGTCTCAAGACTTTCGAGACGTCAAAGGCACTCCGCCCCGCAGCCATGGTGGCTCGCGAAGAGTTTTGACTAAAGTGGAGGCAAAAGGAAGAAAGGGAAGCAGACGTGAAGGGAACTTCTTACGCATTTTATTCTCCTCCACGCCCCCCTTTCACCCTCCTTATCATTTCCATTGCGATCCGCGGGGGCATATTTCTTCGCTCCCCACGTGCGCAAAGGGGATGGAAAAGGGAGGGAGGTAAAGTGTTCTTCGGAGCGAGAAACGGGGTGTAGCAACATATCCCGGGAGTGGAGGGGAGGGTATGGAGAGGGAGAGAGACGGAACGTCTCTACCCCCCCACCCTCTCTTTTTCCTGTTGTACGGAATAGGACTGCTGCGCATTCCCGCTTCTAAAAACTAAGGAGTGGGAAGAGGGATCTACTTTGTTGCGGGGGTGAGGCGGACCGACGTATAGAGACGCAAGTGGCTGTCCGTCGTGGGGGTGGGGCAGGGGTACACGGTCCTTACGCGCCCCATTTGCCGCCAGGCGAGTCGGAAAAATCTCGTGATATCTTCCTCGAGCGAATTTGCTGGACTGTTGCTGGCGGGAGATGAGCAGGATGGGAGGCGGAAGGATGACGGTACTCCGGGAAGACGTCAGACGCCGCGGGAGTTGAGAGGTCCGCGCAGAAGGAAGTTTTTATGGCAGGCAGTCACTTCTCCCGGAAGCTGAATGAGTGTGGGCGAGCGAGATTTGATGCCGGACGGGGTGATTGTTTTTCTTTGCGCTCGTACGCTACCGAGCACCGGGTCAGAAATGGCAGCCATGTCCATAAACGGACGAACCCTTCAAGTGAAAATGCAATCTCGATGATTCTTCATTGCGGTGAGAAAATAATTTGTCCTGAGAATCAAGAGGTACAAGAGACATGATAATCTTATGGATGGAAGTTTCAGCTACTGACCGCAGAGCCGAGGGTTTAAATCCAGGCGATACCTCTGGAATCTTTGCATCACTCAATTTTACTTCTCACGCCACTATAGAGACGCATGGCTAAGATTCATAAGACGCTAGAGGACGTACAGGTAGGCATGTTAACGAGCAATTAAATGGTTTTATCAGAACATTTTCAATGACCTTGGGTGATCTCTATGTTAGTGAGTAGGGGATAAAATAAATATACCTGTTTCCAATTTTTATCCTATATCCAGCATTTTAGATTATACACGGGGTGGCGTGTATACCACTCGGTTACTAACCACAGGTTCCCGGATACAAGACCGTTTATTAAGTATTAACCTAGAGCAGGCCCAAAACGCCTGATTTACTGTGCGGTATAGTTTCAGGAGAGTTAACGAGGCTAGCGAAAAAAATAAGGCCCCTACGTGCTGAATGTGTAGTTCCAAATTACGTACTGCTTTATAAAAAGATCTATTCAGAAGCCCATCAATTTCTTCTCCTTTACCCTGACCTAGAGCTGATGTTCTAGTTGTAGGTCATTCTTAATCTGATTGCAGAAAAGTGAGAACTAACTGTGTGTGAAGAAACCAAGAGAACTCGAACGATTAGAGTATCATATTTCCTCTAAGATTTCTCCATAGGATACTATCAAGTGGTCGACAGTAAAAACTCCCACAGCTAGAGGGATTTAAATTGAAGACTAATTTTCATTGAGGTACAGTCTTTTTTTTAATTTTCCTATGATGAGGAACATAGTTTTTATCAATTGTAAAAAAATACCTGCACCAACGAAGCAGCATTATTTGATCCGATATTTTATAAAGGCACCCGAAATTCTGGGATTGTGGCCATTTATACATTATTGACTTTATTTGGGGAAATGGTTGATGGCTGGAAGTCATTTTGGATATCAGAAATAAATGGGTAATTTGGTAAAGGAATGATTTTGAGGGAATGGAAGAAGAGTGGACAGAAACCCGGCGTCGGCGTTAATTTACTCTTATTGAGAGGTGGAAAGAGGTCCCCTGTTGAGTGCCTCACACGACGGAAGCTTAGTCCACTTGACATGCTCCCCATATAGTACCATAGGTAGGCATCAGGATACCACCGAAAAAAATCTGGCGTCGACGGGATTCGATAGCTGACTCTACTCGGAGAGGAAAGTCAGGATACCTGCCACCAAACCAACCGGATTTTCTATTTTTACTGAATGTAGCCTTTAACCACAAAGACGAATAATATATTTTACTTTTGCTGATGGTTATAAATTATTATTATTATTAGGTAATCTACCGGTTAAGGTAGGTTTTTGGATGGACATTAGTACTAATTAAATAATTTGTGACCCCTAGCAAAACACAACATCCTTCTTTACATCAGGTCCCTCTTCAGCTCTGAGTACTTTCTTCCTCCCTTCATCCCTATCCTGTTCCTTCCCTTTCCTCGCTTGCCTAACATTCTCCCCTCAATTACAGTCTTCAACATCCCGCTGCCGGTCAATACCCCCTTCAGCCACTTTTCCTGCCTCCATAGGATTGATTATGAATAGGAAAGAAATTAGCGCGCGTGGTATGGTAGGTTATTTTCAGTGTAAATTGTAATAAGCAGAACAATTCAAAATTTTTGAATCTTTAACGAACTTCTGACCGTGAATCGATTTATTTAGTGTAAGCAAAGGCTTAACTTATAAGATATCTCTCTAAGTTAAGATCGAATGGCATTTGAGGTTTTTACCACGTCATTAGACGTAATGAGGAACTGTTTTCAGCGAGAATATTGGAAAAGCATTTAAATTCACTAGGAACATTTAATAAGGATCAAGTAGTTCAGTAGTCTCAGTCACTTTAATCAGTAATCATGAAACTAATTAAATTGCTACTGGATTGAATTTATCGCCGAAGCAGCGATATTTCTGGCATCAATCCTCCCCCCACGCAAGCATGATATAAAAATGATAATATTTGGATCGCATCGGGAAAAACTCAGGTAGGGTGTTTGTGAAATAATCGGAGGAAAATTTTATAGAACTTTCAAACCCGATTGTTCCATCTTCCCTCTCGAAGAACTACTCCAAATTAAATTCGATTTTCCAATCCAATATTTGAACTCTTGACATAAGGTTTTAGGCCAAGGTGGAGGGAATCCGTACGACGGAGAAAAATGAAATGGAAAACTGGGGAACGAATGCATGCTTCTAAATGAGGAAATGAAGCCATTTAGCCAGGGAAGGCGTCATATTCCGTCTTTTTTTCGTCGAACTGGAAATTCCCTCGGGCATTCAGCATCGTCAATGCCTCTCAATGTACGCATATGTCTCTCTTTTTATTCCGATCATTCGTTTTCTCCGGACTGAGGCTCTGTTGAAAATACCTACCCTTCTTCACGCTGACTACCGTTGTCATGGTAATGAGAAGATTGAGGCCTGCTAATCGTAATTTAGTCCCGAAAATGCCAAAAATCGCGACAAAAGATGACGGCGAGAGATGATCGCGGAAAAAAGCGTGCAAGGAAAAATCGATGTAAGGAATGAAAAAACGAAGTTGTCCGAAGAGATATGTAATTTTTCCAGATTTTATTACTTAGGCCATGATAAACCATAAATTGGCTTCTTAAACCCTAAAAACCTACTTCAACATATGACTGGATGATATTGATCACAAGTTACCCAAAAAGAAACTAACAGAGAACGCCAACATACACAAACAGAAATACCTATATCTTGACATTGCTTTCGTTGTTTCATTAATTACTTGGGCATTCAAAATTTCAATGGCTGTACATAATATAATTTGAAGCTGCGGTCAAAATTTTAATTATTATATCTGACTGACTATTGCGGAAATTTAATTTTGCTTTAGTTCATTAATAAACGTCTAATTTAAATACACTTATTAGCATCCCATTAAAATTTAAATATTTGTCATTTATGTCAATAATGTTGAATTTGAATGCATTGATTCCATACTTTTAAGCTCTAAATGTTGCTGATGTTTTTCTTTGCTCATGAAATTCCTGTTCATCTAGACTCTGTAAGAAGGGAAATAATAATCGCATTCCATCCTATGGCAGAATATTTTGACAGTTTTTGATATTGCTTACGTTATAAATCAATAAAATACTTTAAGAATATATGCGGCACTAAAATTAAGCCAACATTGCTAGCAAATATACTCTTGAAACTAACTAGTACTTTTACATTATTCACATTTTCCAATTCTGTTCCACTCATTCCAGTTCCACCAATGTCTAACATTCAACCTTCCATATGGACATATCACTCCTTTCAGGAGCTCCTACACTCTTTCTGTTGTCTCCGGATTCCCCTTCCGATTATTGTCGGTGATACACGTACCTGGAAAGATAAAGGTCACGGGGCCGAAATCTGCCTCAGGCTTTTTGCCCTTGGATTAGTCATGTACTCTGAATAATACGCAATAACCTTAACCACTGAGAACCTAAACCCGCAACCAATAGTTACTGCTCCCATCATAACTTCCTCCACACTATCAAACGCCTCTTCATTTATTTTTCAAATTTATCCACTCAGTTTTCCCATCGTCCACCGTACTCACACCGCATAAGCTTCAGATTTTCCAACCTCCTCTTTCCCCTAACTCCAGGGTTTAAATCATAAAATTCTACGCTCCACATTAAAGTCTTCATCGTTCTCTTTTTCAAAAGCCTACTGAGCATCCCGGTCCGCAGTACTCGTTTTTAGGAAAACGGCTTTATTTATTTATAAATAAGTGATCATCCTAGGGAGAAAATGACCGAAATTAAAAGGGACCTCGGTGGAAAGCTACCCAGGCGAGTAATAGACGCCTACGCTCTCCCAACTCCCCCGGGAAAGTCTGAGTTGACGACGACGCAGGGGCACGCCGCACGGAACTATGACTGAGTACAGGGGCGGGATGGATCTGGCTGAGGGGTTCGACGGGAACGGGTGAGCTGGGCGGGGATGACGTGAGGGACGTGTGGTTAAAATATATAGCAGGACGGCTGTAGTGAGTTGGATTAAAAGTGTAGGTGGACACGTGTTGGATAGACAGGGTGAGTGATGAAGTGAGGGTGGGAAAGTGGTGGGGTGGATTTTCGGGGGTGCTGGCTGGAGTGGGGGTTGTGGGGCGGGAATGAGACGGGGCGGGAAGGAACGGGACCAGGAGAGTGAGGGGTACATGTTCTTCGAGGTCAATCCGGATTGAAAATGGGAAAGGGGAATGAGTGAGGATTCGGTGGGCGGGAGGACGGGGTGGAAGCTGGTGGGGGGGATAGCCATTGGATGCCCCTGGGGGGGTGGGATATGTGTGGAGGGGAAGGGAAATGAGGAAGGGCGTAGATACGCTCGGGCTGGGTGGGAGGTAGGGGTCGACAGGGCCGGTGGACGCGCGGTCCACACGGTGATCCGGGCAGATACAGAGTCGACAAGTAATCCGCTTACGGGGCGGCATTTCGAAGCCCATGGGGTTGGCTGTTGTATTGGTGAAGTAGTTGGAGGAGGATGAGTTGAACGCTGGAAGGTTTTAGAGATGGACTCAAGTTTTTTTTAAGTTTTATTTTAACTGGGAGGGAGGTTAGTGGGGTAGGGGTCGCGGAGGAATCTGATGAGGATCCGAGAAGGAGTGGACATAGGGATGTGAAATGAAGTATGTAAACTAGCACAAAAGTTGTGCGAGCATGCCGCACGAGTGCCATCTGCCTTCAGGAGGAAGCGGGGTATTATGACGTCCTATGTTGGAAACATGAAATGTAAATATTCCGTAAAATGGAGAGCCGGACAAGAACTAAGAAACGAATCTCGGGCTTTGAGCCACCCCGTGATCGCAAATTGGCGAAGGTAACGCTAATTTAAATTCGTGCGTCAGCCCATGGGTGTAATTCCCTCGTTTTCCCGTTCGGTGCAACGTGGATGGGCGGGAAGAGATTTTTCCCTGTTTGAGGTCAGCCCAGGCGGATGAGAAGAGTAAGGGAAACGACACTGGGACCGGTGGAAAAATATACTTCGTGTGTGGGTGTGAGAGAGTGCATGAGATAACCGCGAAAGAGAGAGGGCAGGGGGAGGATGAAGGGAAAAAAGGGGAGCTGACGACGAACGCGTGAAATAGGGGGCGTGGTGAAGATTGGTAGCTGGGGGGGGGTGGATGGGGGGGCGAGGAGGATGTCGGGAGACGGTAGGGTATCGACGGGGAGGAGAAGATGGCGAAAGGGAAATTTTGTGCGAACTGCGTGGAAGATGTGGAACATTGGTGGGAGAGGAGAAAATGATGGGAGGGAGGTAGTGTAGGCCCGTCTGAATTGGAAGATGGGGGTTAGAGGAGGACGTGGATGAAGGAGAGGAGATGAGGGGGAGGAGACGATGTTGAGATGAGGTGGGAAGGTCGTGAGAGGGTGAACCGGGAGACTGGGGTCGTTTGACGAAAGAAGGAGGAAATAAGCGGAATTAGAGAAGGGAATTAAGGGACGGGAAATGAGATTGAATTGGGCGAGAGGCGAGGACGCATAGAGGAAAGGAATCAGATTGAGGCCCCACAGGACGCGACGGAGTGAAAGAAGTCGCGGAAAGAGACGCGAGTGGGTAGGGAGTGAGCGTCACCTTGGCCACGTTATTTTTACGACGGCAGTGGACAGATCTCGTTGTTACCTCAGCGTTTGCCTAGTTAACAGTGTATTTACGGTCTACTTTAATCAGAATAAGTTTTAAACACACCAGAGAATTCAAGTAGAGTAGTCCTTTATATTGTTTGATAGGTCTCTCTCGATGAATACTCGATTAATTAACGCTCATTTCGGTTGCATATGACTGCAGTTAATCTTTCTGGCACTTTTCATCAGCGTTGAATTTGGCGAATGCAACTCTTGAAGCAGTTAAAACTGCCATTTATTTATTTCATGAATTTCATTATATTTATAGAACTCTCATGAAATTATATTTTTCTAAGGGTTTTCACTTTTGATTTAACTATCAAATGAGTTTTACACTAATCTTCAAATAGCAAGTAAATAGTATAAATGCCAATTATATAAAAGGTAACAGTGCGCATAATAGAAGGAGAATGTGTGATGAAGAGAGGAAAGGCAATGAACGGGGTCACCTCTGATAAAAATGAGAATGAGGGTCACCTCTGATAAAAATCTGACTCCAAGGAAATATGAAATGATACCAAAGTAATAAGTAGCAATTAAAAGTCTGCAACATAAAAGTTGAACGGCACTACAAGAAGAAAGAAAAGTTCGTTCAAACATAATAATAAGATGGTATCATGATATGTGACTTATACACGACTAAGGCAATGGTTACAGAGAAAATAGGATTAAAAGAGTTGGAAATGTGATATCACAAAAGGAAGATGACAATAAAGTGGATTCAGGGAGTTACAAATGACGTACTTCCGAGGTATGTGTGAATAAAGAAGCTCAAGGACATTTGCAAGAAGAAAAGGGAAACTAATTGGACATATCCTCGATTACGATATTTTACGGAAGAAAATGGTTTAAGGAAACACACTTACAGAATAAGGCTAAATACGGATCATGGGAAGCAGGTGATGGGAAATTACAGCGCTAAAAACGAAAAAGAAAGGAAAATATAGCAGGACAAATTGGCGAGCTGTTATAACGTAATCCATGGATTTAAAACCAATAATGATGACAACTTAAGCATGAAGATTAATAAAATATTATGAAATAATGCTCATTCAAAGGCTGCGATAGCAGCTATAAACTGCGATACGTCTAATTGAGAGACTGTTTGATTACACATCGTAAATACTCCAGCCACAAATCTCACATTAATTTTTTCGTATTACCGGAACAGGAGATCAACACCAGCAACTTCGTCGGAGTAGATTGTCTCATTTGGTTAAATTAAAAGCAGCCCTCCCTCTTAAAATTTCCCCAGGCAAGTCGACGAGAACTGGGGAATAGGTAAAAAGGCGACTAATGAAAAAACTTGAAAATTTTCCCGATTCAAACTACGTGATTAATGTTTCGCTCGATGTTTCCTTTTGCAGTCTTTAGTTTTCAAAGTTGTTTTCGTCGCTTGTTGAACAAGGTGGGTATCCTTAATCTTCTTATTATATAAAAGGGTCTCCAGGCGACGAGTGGAAAAGACAGTTCAAGCTTGAGAATTGGATGCTTCCGTTAGAGAAAAATATGCAAACAAACCTAATGAAAAAAATCTTGTACGCACTGTTCTAGGATGTTACAACATCCATCTTTATGAATAAACGCAGTTATACTTTTAGCTGAATTCTCTGCAGCTATTTCGAAAATATTTTTGAAGTGGGACTCACGGCCCAATTTTCGCACCGGGTTGGTAAACTTGAATTTGAAGTTGATTATTATCATTTTCTAAGTCATTAAATCAGTCATAATCAATATCACTTAGAAAAAGGGTTAAACATTATTGAGAGAAGGCGTATTTCAGATAAAATGCCTATTACTATCACCACAGCCCTCGTATACAAGTATTAATTGGTCCCTCAACACCCCCTGAAATTAGTCATTTTCAGCAAGAGGTACGATATTAGATGTCAGTTCCAATCAAAGTTTTAAAACATCAAATTAAAGCAAATCCTAAGGATAGAAAAGTTCTGAGAAAGAAACTGCTGCCTGGAGGGAGAAGTTGCAATGATTACAGGCAGGGGACCACTGTGTAGGGAAAATTTTTAAGGGTTTATATATATTTATATATGCATATATGATATGGTATATATGTATATCTATACATTTCATAATTTTTTGCTTTATTTCACATTTTTCTACGTACCCACTTATCTTGTTTGCCTCTTATGCCACTACCCATCCATGAACCCACCTATACCCTCATGAAATTCTTTAAATATGAATCATTGGGATCTGCAACATTTTTTTAGCACAGCGGTCTTCATTATTTATGTGTAGGTTGCACTCCATGCATGAACCAATTGCATGGACATTTTCATGAAAGATCCTTTAGAAAAATTTCAATTTCTATCATAAGGATTACAGCTCATATTGAGAGAAAGGGATGGAGATAAGTTTGAAATTTTATGCATAGAAGAACGATAAAAATGCGGTGATACCTAAATCTATACCTACATATACATACAGCTTTACTTAGAAATGTATCTAGTTGGATATATTCATACAAATCTAATTTTCGGAATTTCGCACAGTGGCATTGGTGTCAGGGCAGGACCACACCTCCGTCCCCTATTCCCACCATCTCTCCCTTCGAGCCCACCGGCGCATAAAAACCTCCATCCCCTGATCCCGCAAGGATATTTGATGTGTCTAACGAACTCGAAAAACGTTATTGGATGTTGAAGGTGAGGGAAGGAAAACCGTGGGGGCGGTGCTGCGGGGGGGAGAAAGGGGGTTGTGAAAGGAAGGGGCAGAAGGATCCGAGGCGGTGGCCATCGTTTGATTTTTTTAGTTTTTCATGTATTCTTTTTTACTTGGGAGTAAAAAGTGTGCTTGGGTTTGGCACTCCCGTGATCGTGACCGGGGCGGGTGTAAGGCGTAGAGAGGCCGTGTTGGAGATGGGGACTCAGGAGAAAGGGAGGTTTTCAGGATACGCATGGGGGAGAGGGAAAAGGTGAGGGAAATCATCCAAACTACAAGAATTTTTGATGCGTTTGTGAAAATAAGCGTGATTTTCGTTTATTTTTTCTCTCGTTCTCCCCTTCCTCTAAACCGTCACCCTACCTCCCATACGCGTGCCACCTCGTTGCCCCTTTTCTTACTCATCCGGAAATATTTCCCAAGTATATAAGTATATATAAGCCTGCACAAATATATAAATAAATAAATAAATATATATATATATATATATATATATATATATATATATATATATATATACACACACACACACATATATCTCTTTTTTTACCCCACCGAGTTATTTTCCTCGACATTTCACTTTTTTTCTCGCCGAGAATTGTGTGTAAAAGTGAAATTTTCTCGGGGTGCGCGATTCATTCGGGTGGAATAACAAGAGGGAAATTAAATTTTGCGCCTTATTCGCCAGGGAAATGTTTGTGTCGTCCTTGCAGTTTTATGGAGGAAAATTACCGAGAAAAATATAAATCCATGGAATGAGGATCTATGCAAATCCTCTTGTTTGAAAGTAGTGGTTAAAAATTGGCCCAATTCCCGTTATGGAAGTTATTATATTTCACCGACGAGACATATATATTTCTGCATGAAACTGTTCTCAAAATTTTCTGCCCTAATCGAAGGTCTTATCATTTTCTGCCAGATTGGGATAACTGTACCTTTGATTCAATATATAATGGCCACCTAATCCACCGTGTTGGCTTACATATTTAATGTTTTTAAGTTATCTAACGGTTAAGGTAGGTTTTCAATGGACCCAACTATCAAATAAATAATTTGTGATTCCTAAAAAACAAAATCCAGCAACCTACTCCACATCAAGTCCCTCTTCATCTTAGAGTACTTCCTTCCCCATTCATCCCGTCCAACATCCCTATCGTATTCCTGCCCTTTCCTCGTTTGCCTATCATTATCCTCTCTATTACAGTCTTCAACATCACACTGCCGATCAATATTTTTTCCATCCATTTTTCCTGCCTCCTTAGAATTTCTCCCAAAAATCTTCTCCTCGCCCACCATACCTAATACTTCCACATTTGTTTTCCTTTCGGTCCATTTCACCTTCTCCATTCTTCTCCACACACACATCTCAAAAGCCTCCAGTCTACTTATACCCTCCATCTTCAGTGACCACGTTTCCGCGCCGTAAATAATCACGCTTCATAACAAAGTTTTCACGAGACTTTTATTAACATTCTTACTCAACGTCCCTCTCATCAACTCCCTCTTCTTTCTAAAGCCTCTTTGCCTAGCGCGATTCTTCTCCTTACGTCCCTACTACTTTGATCGTGTTGGTCCAAAACACTACCGAGATACGTTAACTGTTCTACCTGCTCTAGTTTTTACCCTCCTATTTTAATGTTTAGTTTAGCCATTTTTCTGATCATCCCCTAAGTAATCAAGCTTATATAGACGGGTATTTTTGATCATTCAATGTTCTACTGATATATTTGGCGATTCATTAAGCAAACACATTTTAAAAATAGATTTAAAATTAGGTAATATTTGTTAAAATCATAAAAAATAGAAAACCGGAAAGATTGTTGAAATCATATTCATCACACAGTTTTTGACGTTTTTTTGTAGTTTTCAAACAATAATAATGAGACAACCTTAACTTTTGACATTACTCATTGCAATCAATAACCTTTCTAAGCCTAACTAATTAATTTAACTTTTTCCTCCAGCCATTTATTTATCATCCGCCTTCCTCGCTAAGACCCACGCATAAAAAGCTGTATTTTTTCATTACGCACTTTATAGTTCAATGATGGTGTATCCTCTTTATGGCTAATTTATAAAGAAAAATAAAGCAGCTGCACATAACGTTAAATTAGGATAAAACCATAAACACAGTAATCAACCCCAAGGTCGATTTGGTAGGTGATTGTATAGTTCACGCAGTACTAAGCCGAAGGGCGTGTGAAATTCACAAATCATGGCATGGGGACCAGTACCTTTTCTTGTACCGGTTTTGGTTTCCCAGGAAGATCTGGTACCAGCAAAATCACACAACTTTTGGGTTTAGCTGATGGTACCCAGAGAGGGTTGCCCGGGAATCGTAACCGGGCCCTCCGGTCAGTAGTCCCACGCTCTACCCCTGGACTATCGTGAACTTATCATTAGAAGATGCGTTCATAAATAGTTCCTTCACGTTTACTGAAGCGACAAGATCTAGGCGGGACGAATTTCGAATATTTATTCGAGAAATGCAAAATTGTCACGTCTCAGGAAGGATTCAAGCCAATGACATCAACATGGCTTGATGATGTAATATTTCTTTACTAACAATACGGCATTCACCTCCCGTTCCTTCTACTCCCTCTGGTTACTTTCTCTCAGGCAATAAACATTGCATACCACCCACGACACGTCCCCTTTCACCCGTCCTTCGTTCTGGTTGGCCCTCAATATTTGGCGAATATAAAAGGTCGTGTGAACCGTCGAAACGCCCATAAATTGATCGGGAGAAAGTATGGCACCAGTTGGCCAGCAGCCCTCCACGATGGACATTAAAATTACCGCTTTAAATCAGACAAAAGCGAATGTGATTTCGGTTTCGAACAAGGTCACGGGTAAATTCATTTCACTATAGTTCATTAAACCACAATATTTTTCAAACGGGTACTATTTATGTTTCCACCAAGGCGTCAGAGAGGTTGGGAATATTTTTATCAAGATGGATGAAAAAGTAATGTCCATAGTTGCTTAACCAAATATCATCACTTATTCGGAACAGAAGAATTTGATTATGGTGTAGAGCGTGAAGTACCATAATTAGAAGAAATAAATGTTATTTCTTAAAAATATTCTATGAATTCGAAACCTATTTTTCTTATGAGTCTTGGTTTATGGTATGACTGAAGAACCAGCAGGAGAAATATTTCAATAAAGGAATTATATGAACGGCTAATTTTTTAATGCACAATTACCCTTCGCAAGATACAGAACGGTAAAGTAATCGAATTTCAAGGAAACAATTTGTAATACCTGACTTTAATATCAATTATTAGACATAATAATGCCATAACACGTATATTTTAAAAAATTTATTCAAAATACATTTACGCAATTGAAATTCATGAGATATGCTATAAGTATATCATGCAATTTTGCGCTTTAAATACATTAATACATTTTATTTATTTTCATTATTGACTATATCTTAGTAAATGTCCTGCTGGCTAAGATAACCTAGCGAAATGTTTTATAATTATCTTCATCATTGGGCAGATGATATCTCCATGCAAAAAGGTAATAATTATTTTAATCGAAAATAAAAAAAAATAATCGCACCTACGGTAAAAGAATGAATTTATCGTAAAAGTCATTCTACCCAATTTACAGTTGCATGTTCTGCCGAATGAGGAAAGGAGCACCAGTATTTAACGATCACGCCACATTGATTTGAATGACGAAAATACAATTCGGTGGTACCAATTAGTCGTACGGGATACCCCAACCGTGATCAATATGGGTTGATCCCATCTTCATCTTCGTCTACAGCCACCTCAAAACACTACCTAATGAACAGGGGGCCGCACTCACCGTTCTGGACGAGAAGCGTCGAGTCCCTGGCGAGCGCGAGCTCGGAGTCCGTCAGCGTCGCGTCGGACGCATTCTCGGACGTGGGGGTGTCGCTGAGTCCCGCTCCGCCCCCGCTCCCCGGCAGTGAGCCCTGGTGCTGGTGGTGATGCAGCTGCGGCAGGTGGTGCGGCGTGGGGTGATGGCCGACGTAAGGGGTCTGGTATGCGGGCCCCCCGCCCCCGTCCAGTGACCGCGCGTACAGCTTCGCCCCCGCGTTCAGCGGGTGGGGCGGTGGGGGCCTCCGGAGGGAGCGGTGGCTCGGGGGCGGGGAGCGGCGACTCCCGCCGCCCCTCTCCAGGATTTCCTGCGGGGCCCCTGGTGGGGCGGTGGTGGAGGGGTTCGGGGCGGGTGTCTTCTTGCGGCGCCTCCCGCCTCCCGAAGCCCCGACCGTCGCCTCCACCTCCACCACCTCCACTGACTCCTCGGTGTCCTTGTTGGAGGCCGCACCTCCTCCTCCGCTCCCACCGCCTCCGGTCGCCGCTTCCTCCTCGCCTTTCACGCGAGTGGCGGCCGGCTGGGTCTGCTGCGGCGAGTAAATGTGCTGGTGGTAGTAATGGGAGCTGGGGATGGTATCACCCTTGTTGGCCGCCGACTGGCCCGACGGAGAGTTGTCCCTTGGTCCGTGACGTACTCTACCTGAGGAAGGAGAATGGAAGGAGAAAGCAGGTCATTATACTTGCAGTGATTCCAGTTGATATCGAAAGCAATAACAGGTGATGCGCACCTGAAAGAGCAATCTAAATTGACGTATCTGATTTGCCAATAGCATATAATTCAAATATATTGACTGGACGTTAATTTGTGGAAATTATAAACGAAAAATACATCAATCAGGTTATCTTAGCATCAGTTATTCTCTACCATTATTATACTTAACGAGTTACCGCGGCCTCGATGACGGAACTGTAAATTTGAAACGAGGTACCAGAAATACAGCATAATTGTGTAAATAAGTTGCAGAAATCTATTCCGACGGATATTAATTTCCTTTCTTCTTTTCATTAGCTTTTAATTATATATTTTCTTTTTCAACTGTATACTTGGCCTATTACTTTTCCTCATTACTTTACTGGAAAAGGAGACGGTTGAACCAAATAAGTTAAACACATTTCATGATTTACAATTCTTAAAAGGTAATACTTATGAATAAATGACCATTTCTTAACAGATTCCCAGAAACTTCAGGAGTTATCCGCTACATGCGTATTGGAATGCAACAATTTCAGAGTGTAAAATAATTCGCTTTGACTGGGATTCGATCCCGGATCCATCGATGTATTGCCGGCTAGAAAACATTCCAAGAAACGAGCTAGAGCTGAAATTAATCGACCCATGCCAGTGAAATTGTTTAAAACAGAACATTCTCCCATTTAACGTCATGGTCTCAAATTGACAATTGGGCATTTTTGACCAGCTTCCAGGGTAACATTAGAATTCTTCCTTTCTAGTTCCTTCTCTGCGCCACTCGGCTTGTATTTTCATGCCGTTTCATTGCCATATTTTCATGGTTGAAGTTTTATTCAGAAAACAACTTGACGAATGGGAATTATTAAGTAAATTTGTGGAAACTTCATATTCTATAAGCAAACCAAATTAAGCTTGGTGCATTTATTGACCGAGTAAAACCATTGCCATAGAAATAATGGCGTTAGTGAAACGCTAATTTTTAACGGTGAATCAGGTTTTAAATATAAGAGTACTAAAAACATTCTTACACTCATCTTCTAAAAACAGATTGTTGCCATTCGTGAAGTAGGTACGCTCCGCTCATATGCGATATAATTAATTATACCTTCGTAATTTTAATATAAAATTGTCCCAGAGAGTTGAAATAAAATACTCGATTGAAACTGGGTAAACTTCTTTTCTTGTTATTGAAAAAGTTAATTGCAAAATGCGTAGGTCAATATGACAATGACAATATGCATATGCATACACACACAAACACATATGCACTACTTTCTTGACTCATTGCGATAGATACCTCGATAATGAGGGAGGGAGGAACCTTTGAAGCACGTCCAAGAATGGCAGCACTCATATTTTTATCAATTAATGCACTACAATCTGAAAATTGTGATTTCTCATTTTTGTGAAAACTTACACAGAAAAAACCCTGCAATATAAAATAAAGCAAAGAAATTTATAAATATCTAACATTTTTTAAGAGACTACTTGTAGTCATTTAATTTCATCGAATTATCATCAAAATGTCATCAAAGAGCATGGACATTACGTTCAATGATATTGATTTAATGCCGTAAGAAACAAGGTATTTTTACTGTAATACGAGAAGTGCACGCCTAAACAAGTGTTTTTCGTAGAAACGCTCTTCAAGTTCATTTTTGTTTAAACTCAGTTCTGCCATTACGTTAACCTTGGAAGCGACCAATCGAGGTATTTCCTTTTCAATCTCACAAAGTGAGCCAGGCGATCAAATGTTTTCAACGAGACGAATTTAACAGACTCTGAGAACTTCTTCAATAGCAATAATCGGAGAGGTACAGAACGGCAGAAAATGGTTGTCAAGGGAGGCGGGAAAGTGGAATGAAAAAGGGAAGTACTGCCCTTTAGAAAATTGTGCACTTGCTCACACTAACTCTAAATTTAGTTATTTTTGTTACACGAGTGATACATACTTTTAATTCTGTACCATTTTGATAGGGTCACCATTGAGTTTTAATTAGTTTTAAGCATATAATGTAAGATGTCTTATGATTAAATACATTACGCATGAGTGGAATTGTTGATTTGTTAAGTCATCGCAAGCTTTTATGCCATTACCCTAGCGACGAAATATTTCACGACACGGGAAGTGATAACTGATAGCGTAAAGTATTTAAGTTAGCCCTATTTTGGTCTACTGATACTGTAATTTTAAATCGTGGCATTTTAAATGTTATTGTAAAATTTTAAATCATTATTTTATATGGGCCTGGGTTTATGATTGATAATGTGTACATGAAATGTGGTTAAATGACAAAACCTCAATCTTGAGCGTGTACTTCGTCCTCTTTAAAAATAACTTTTTGCTTTTATTATAATGTTGTATAATGCGTAATGCCTTATTTTTATTCATGTTGAAAAATTAAATATTTTTTTTCCTGAATACCATGTTCACGGACGTAAACATGGTTTTCATGGTTACTAGTTGGACCGAACATGATTAAATGAAACAGTTCACGTCATTAGAAATCAACAAGTTTTGTATCGAGTACAATACGAGTAAGTTAAAAAAAGGAATGATTTTCAACCACACTTTCGGAAAATCTGTAAAAGATTAAAAAAATTAACAATTATATTCAGTGATAGCACATTGTCTTATATTGAAAAGAAGAATAAATATCAAGTACGCATTTCAACATAACAAAAATCGTTATCATATTAGCATATTTAGAAAAAATAACGGAATAGCAATAATGTGGGCTGCAGTTTAGATTTCGAAAAGTATAACAGGTGCCACTACATTTGTACCACAGCTATCTTAAAGTATAGAACCTTTACGGAGGCGTCAACGAAAAGAAAGCTTTGGAATTCATCCCCCTGCGGTTCACTTAATCTAAATAGAGACTACAGGATTCATCCGCAGAAATCGATTCCTAATTCACTTTACCTGATTGACAAGAAAATAAGTTTTTTTCCAAAGGTAAACACGACTGCATTTGATATTAGGACATGATAGTCTTTTGAAGTATTACAGATTAAAAATAATCTCCTGATTGCTGCGAGCATTCATAATGCACGACGATTAAAAATTACTTCAGTACAAGCCTATTAATCGTCCATTCATGTAATATTTTCTCTGTTTATAAATTTAAAATCCATGCGAATAAAAATAAAGAAATAATCAAAGGAGTACTTAATTTAACAAATAATATGTAATATGCTTTTCGAGGAAGGCATGTAGCAATTCCTTCCAGAGTATGATGAAAATGCAAGGCTCATAGATAAATATGAATTTTTGACCATTTTCCCTCGTTTTTTACTCCATAAATAACGGACCGCCATTTTCAAATTTTAACAATGGAAACGGAGCAAATTCGACGCCGAAATGTGTTACATGTGCTTGAGGATTTAAAAGGTTCCTTTTATACTTTGCGTCACCGCTGGAGGCGAAGGACCATAAAACGAAAAGACCCCCTGCAGATTGGCCGGTTCTTTTTAATTCGGCTCATTAAAAGGAAACAGGGACGTGGATAAGCGTCGGACAATTTCGATTTCCCCTGCCCACACACAATGGCTCCGCTCAATCAAGCACGAGATACACAAGCGAGAACGATCGGTATTTTCCAATGATCCCAGGGCGCGGAGCCACCGATTGAACTAATACATTCCGCCTAATTACACTTCCCGCCCAAATTCCCCCGGGCGCTCACCTTTATACGCCTTTATTACTCCAGAATGGGACCCGTAACGCGGAATAAAAAAAAGAGCTGGCATATTTTTACACCCACGTAATTTGATGTTGACAGCGAGATACCGATCGATTTTCCTCCCTTTCAAATACATTTTTTTAACAGTTTCTTGGATTCTGACCTCACCTTTTTCACCCCTCCCTAAATTAATGCAAACCCACCAGACTCCGGCTCCGAAGGCTCCTCTTTTCACCTGGGAAAAAGTTAGGGTTTAAGCGCAAATCCCCCACGCCCATCCTAAGTACGACGTTGATTGGTTATTGATGCCTAGCTTCTAGCTTTTTCCCTCCTGGACGATTCCACACCGAAAAGACACCACAGACCAAGATCAAGGGTTCCTATCAGTGCAGTCCTAATTTTTCCTCTCCTCTTACCAACCTTAAATTATATCTCTCTGAAGTTAATGGATTTGTCACCTGACTCGCCATTCAAAATCACTGCGGTCATAAATCAACGTACATAAATTACGACCAAAGGCCACGTATTCTCATAGTATATTCATGAAATAAAGGTAAATCAGGCATCATATAGGTATATCAGTTATTTTAGAATGTAGCATAAGTGTAAAAAAACTTAATGATTCTTTCCACTAAGGCAATTACACTCATCGGGTTTCAGCTCACTCACCATGTTTTCATGCATGAAATAAAATTGATATTATGATTTGAAATTTAATTAACGATGTTTACAATGACTCTACGCAATATGGTAGTTAAATAAATTATTATACGGAATATCAATAAGTGTTTGAGGTTTAGTGCAATACCTTCCTATGAATTAATACATTTTCAGTCGATCCAATTACTAACGTTACGACGCATAGGTATAAATGGTATGGATAAAAAGTATCAGGAAAAATTTTTTCCTGACGTGGCTGTACGTCGCAACACGCTCGCACTGCGCAGGCTTGGTGATGGGAGTCTGACCTTCAACAAGCGTTAAGCGTTAATCGCCTGCGAGCGTTTGTTAGGGCTATATCGTGGTTTTAGTGGACCACCGATGAGTGACTTGGTTCAAGGACAAAATGCAGCGAACGATTGAACAGCGGTACGCCATCAAATTCTGTGTTCAACGGGGAAAATTAGGTACGGAGACGTTGGACACGATTTTCCGTGCTTAAGGATGAAAGCTGTCACACCCTGCAGTTTTCAAGTAGCACAAGCTCTTCAAAGAGAGCCGAGAGAGCGTTGAGGACGAGCCCCTCACTGGACGGCCGTCAACGTCAAGAACCGGCGACAACGTGCAACACGTGCTTGAAGTGCTACATTCAGACAGTCGGTTAAGTGTGCGCATGATCGCAGATCGTATTGGTATTTATAAGATGTCAGTGCAAACTATTGTCACTGAAAGTGTGACGATACGAAAGATCTGTGCTAAACTCTTCCGGAGGTCTTGACGGAATACAACAGCAGAATCGAGAGTCTGCTTGACTACCTGACGAAAAACGTCATCGAGACGGTTCCCCAACCTCCTTATAGTCCTGATTTGGCACCAACAGTCTATTTTATACTCCCCAAAGTGAAATGCTTCCTCAAAGGACACTACCATGGGACCCTAAGTACCGTCAAGAAGCTGAAGTGTGTCGAAAGTGTGTCAACGCTCAAGGGATGTACTTTGAAGTATTTTTGAGGCATTATAACAATATCTTAAATAAATTATTTTTCCGTAACTTTCCCAGATACCTTTTATACAAATCTTGAATGCATAAAGAGGATATTTAAGTTGTATTGTAACGATCAAAGAAGGAAAACAGAAAAAATAATTACTAATATTATTACAATTAATTTTTTAAATCAATATTTTCCAAGTCGTTCCGGTCCAGATAGTGAAAAATCTACTATTACTTGAACGAATTAACCAATATCACAAACATTAAAATTTAATGTGTATTTCCACTTATCCATTTTGTTTCCAAAATGTTGTATTTTTGCTAACTACCAATTTTCTCTTTCGTTGACTCTGAAATGACCTCCCTAACTAAGCTTGAACGTTTTAATGGAAAATGGATCATCATCTGCGAGGAACCTTTCTTCGTTTATTTCATTTGTCCGCTTCTTAACTCACTTCCCGGTTCCCTCACGGTATGTAACTCCTTACTATCTCTTATTCGGTGTTTCTTATTGAAAACATTTGTGTCAAATTTTAGTTGAAAAATTGCCTAACCAGTTCCACATCCTTGTATATTTTCGCGTTGAATGGTTAGATATGGAGGACACTCACCTATATTCAGACGGTAAAGTATTAAAATTCTTGAAGTAATTTTCCATGCAGTCATTTGCGATTCTTAAAATGCCAATAAATTATCTAAGTCATGGAGGAAGAGTTCACGTTTTGGGTGATTCACTCACATAGATAATTACTTTTGAGACAATGGTCTTGTTAAGATTATCTTGGAACTGTTCGTTGCAATTAATAATGCCATGTAACAGGGTATTTCGGTATTTATTTTTGCCGATGAAGCACATTAATGTGATAAATCACAGCCTTATTCCCCTTCGTCCATATGAGGTTGAAAGTTTTCCATTTTCTTCCTCCACTTCTCTGCTGCCCCTAGATGACGATCCATGTTCTCTCGCCCCTAACTACTTGCTCTGCAAACTTCTTAATACGCACGCCTTCCTGTAAGCATCACGTGAATTGCAACATTGCACGCGAGATAAATCTCTCCCTCTATTCACTGCTCCGACTCGCCATGCATGACCTCTTTCTCTCTCTCCGCGTTTCGCTTCCGTGCCCCAAGAGTACGATGGGTGGATATCGGAATAAAAAGATCCTCACTCTCTTACATTCTATTGTTTACCCAGCTCTTACATAGAGAAAATGCAAATAAATATGCATGCAGAAGTAGCCATCATGATCACGACATCTGCCGGGTCACGCTGAGCATCAGATTTGTCAGAAAAGAACTACTGATTTATTTCCTCTTTCGTTTCTCTTTTGAGTCCCATTCCTCAATATTTTTCATTTTTCCTCCACCCCTCTGTGTTCCTGACTCTACACGAACTTAAACTTCGAATTCGGCAACCACTACATGATAATTTTAATAAGCAATTAGAAATTTTCCAACCCATGACGCGGAACGGAGGGCAATAAATATTCCTCTCCACCGAGGAAGTGCTGAGAGCTTCCATCCAAATAAAACTGATAATACATAAAAATTCAGACGAAATAATTCTCAGTTCTTTACTAATTATAAGTTGTTATTAATAAATCAAAACAATAATAGATTGTAGGAAGGAAAATTAGGAGTAGGGTACACAAGACCTATCAGATAACCGATACGAAGTAACTTAGGAGCTGAACGGTTTTTAGTCTTTGCGCACCATAAGCCTAACTGAAGCGACATACTTCCATAATTAAAGTATAAAATTATATTTCTTCAAATTATATATAAAGAAAAGAAATAACTTGTGATAACTTAATTGAAAATCTCTCGTATTTTCAATTCTACTAAAAATTCATGTACCCTAGAGCTTAAGCGGATGTTCAATCTTACATTTCCCGATTATAATAAAATAGTTTTGGTAAATTTACTTCTGAGAATAAAAATTAAAATTTGTCCAGGGAAATTTATAAGACAGCTCAGACTTACTACCTTGATCAAAAAGTTCCCGGAATAACCACCGTGTGCCGCTCCCATCGTTCCGATTTGAGTTCTGTTTTTTTGTTAAATTGGTACATCTGTTGTTGATATTCCCTTTAAATCTTAGTGTCATAACTTGACATTTGCAAAAGTTACGTAGCCAAGAGTACATCTATCTCTGTGTGTGTTGGCGATTTTTTACAATTTCAGAAATGGATTTAAATTTGCAACAACGAACTTGTATTAAATTTTGCGTAAAAAACGGATTTAGTGGCGCACGGACGTTGGAAATGTTGGAAAAGTGTTTCGGCAACGATTCTCTAAAAAAAACGGTCGTTTACCAGTGGCACGAGCGGTTCAGAAGTGGTCGTGAGTCAATCGAAGATGATGAACGCAGTGGCAGACCATCGACATCGAAATTCGGTGAAAAAATTGATAAAGTAAAAGAAATGTTGGTCAATAACCGCAAATTAACCATCAGAGAAATAGCGGAGGACTTGAACATTGCCTATGGATCCGCCCAAGACATTGTGGTTAATGATTTGGGTTTCCGTCGTGTAGCAGCAAAGTTGGTGCCAAAAGACCTCAATTTCATGCAAAAAAGAGACCGTGTTGACGTCGCAAAAGACATGATTTGCGAGGCTGAATCCGATCCCACATTCATCAAAAGGATCATTACTGGAGACGAGACGTGGGTTTATGAGTACGACACGCAATCCAGACATCAGGCAAGTGAATGGCGTTCACCAAATGAGCCGAGACCAAAAAAACCACGTCGTTTTCAGTCAAAAAAGAAGGCAATGCTGACGGTTTTCATGGATTACAACGGTGTAGTGCATCATGAATTTTTGCCAGAAGGCCAGACAGTAAACAAAGAGTATTATTTGGGCGTTATGAGACGTTTGCGAGAAGCAATTCGCCGAAAGAGACCAGAAATGTGGGCAGAAAACTCGTGGATTTTGCACCATGATAACGCACCGTCGCACAGTGCTATCATTATTCGTAATTTTTTGACGAAAAATGCAACAAATACCATCCAACAGCCACCGAATTCACCTGATTTGGCTCCCTGTGACTTCTTTCTGTTCAATCGAGTTAAAAAACCATTACGGGGAACGCGTTTTAGCAGCCGAGAGGAAGTAATGGAAAAATCGCAGGAAGCACTGATGGACATACCGAAAACCGAATATAAAAAATGTTTCGAGGATTGGATCAAGCGCTGGCATAAGTGTGTTGCAGTCGATGGGGATTACTTTGAAGGGGACAATATAGATTTAGATGAATAAACTTGTATTTTTAATTTTCTGAATAAATTCCGGGAAATTTTTGATCAAGGTAGTATATCCAATATCCAATTTCAGTGCACTTAATGTTATTTTAGCACTTTTAGCTGATCGTATGTTTGTAAATTACTATCTTATGATGGTCGACAAAAACCCAGCATGTGCATATAAAAACCAAATATAAATCATGAATGTCCCATTAGGCTCGCCTTAATTAGCCTACTTGAACAAACTTTGGCAATATCCTTAATTCAATGAAGCTTTTATACTGAGAAATCACTAGTTTCATTGAGTAGCTCGAAGAAGCGTTCGAAAATCTATGGGTACGGCAGTTTTTATGTATAATGCAATTATTTCTCAATGATCTCAAATCTAATAATTCATAGTGAATTAGTTTTTTCTAGTTACAATATGGAGGATCTTTCTGAAGTAAATTCAGTTATTCTTCCTTAACCAGTCCATGAATAATTGGAACTTAATTAGAATTTTATATTAAAATTACAAAAACTTTGAAACGAAAGTTTATACCAAGTGATCTTATTTCATAAACATGAATATCAGCATTCCGCATTATTTTAAATTGAGTATGGACCCCTTAAAATAGCCAGCTAGTTTGATCACATAAATTAAAACATTTCCAAAACTATGGACTATTATCATATTCATGTCATTCTTATGTCATTCAATGCGATGCGTGGGAAAATAGCAAGGAGAAAAAACAGGTACACATTTTACATGTTTTTTACTTGTTTCAAAATTAATAAAATTTCCGCATAAAATGCTCAATCATCGATAGTTAAAATATGAAATAGATAAAATCTAATAACTTCTCCAAATAATTCGGTATGAGTACGTTCTACTCTGTTTGTTCTATGTATCAGACATAATTAAGAACTAAGCTTCGCATAATTACCTATTTGAGGAAATTTTGCACAGCAACTTGTAAGGAATTGATCTCAATTGAGGAAAACTATATAAATCACCGAGGCTACAATTACATGAATTATTCACCAACACTAAAGAAGAAAAAGCAGATTATTCATAAGGGCGAGAATTCAAAAGGTGTCCATTTCCACCTCTCTCCCATTCTTCCTTTCATTTGCCCATTTCGTTCTTTTTTATAACATTAGCAATACCCCCTCGGCCGGGACGTAGTGGGAGGTAGTGTGAGAGGAGATCTTTGAATGGAAGGGAAAGTTGAAAGGCCGAAAGCGAGAATAAATATCAGATGGACAAGAATGGAAAAGAAGAACTAGCACGGGTTAAGATTTCGTTGAAAAACCAACTGAGTGGGAGGGAATGGGGAAACGGGACGGCCAGCACAATGGGAGTCCAGGACAAGCAATCGACGGGGTACCACAATCCACTCTAGCGGAAGTGTGCGTGGACCAACTCGCCATGGTCGCTTTTGCTCTCTCGGGGACAAAGCGAAAAAGGAAAAAGAAAACATCAACTTTTCGGCGATCTCTTTGCTACGATTCCAATCTGTCTGGCGCGTCTCCTTCGTCTGGAGACCGCGTTTCATCAGGACCCCGCGGGTACGTCAGGGGGGATCCCACTACCACCCCAATCATCGTCATCGGCATTTCCCCGAGGGACCGATGATATTCCACTCTCGGAAGAGCAGATCCGGACAGATATGGGCGGTGGTTTCGTTCAAGTCCTTTTACATGTCTCTCGCCCGCGATCCTGAGGTGAGCCAAACGGGGAGAGGGGCGCGGAGCAAGCGAAGCTCCCTGAATTTTTTTTACGGCGCGAGAGGAGACTTCTGGAGACCGCCCTAAATATTTTCCTTTCGCAGTTTTTAATTCCACAGGAACGCGCTCATCTCTTAATTGCTCCCGAGCCGGGGACACCTGCTACTAAAACTTTCCGCGCTTTTGTTCCTTTTTTTTTATACGGCTATATGTTTCTTTTTTCCCTAAATTTTCAGAGCCGTGGCACACGGCGAGAGAACTCGCATTGTGGACTCGCACCGCCGATTAGGTGTTTTTCACCTCACGCTCATCCCTTCTCACTCCTCCCACCTCCTCCTCCCTTTCAGTCCCTCTCCCATTTTTTTAGAGCCGAGCGGCCATAACACCAGCGCGGTGTGCGGACGACTACGCTTCCGAATTTCGAAATTCACGACTGTAAAGGACCGCCCCCCGGTCACCTCCCCCAGGTTCCATCGCGTCATTCGACCTTCCTCCCGCGAGTCGCCAAATAATGTTGTTTACCCTGCTCTTTAGTCGCATTAACTTTTTAAAACTCAATTCCAGCGTCGAATGCAACTTAATCCCATTTTTTTTGGCCGCTAGCGTTTCGGCGCTTCATTTCCCAGTCGGAGGCGGGGTGAATCAATCCATCAAAATACGTTATTTCAATCTTTATCAATTTTCCCCGCCAGTCACAATGAAGTTATATAATTTGCAAATGTTTTTATCGAGTTTTAAATTACTTTGTGAAGGCTATTCAGTTTTAATCTAAGGAATGTCAACGAGCCGTTGTTTTCCCCGCGCGATGCGTGTTAGCATATGACCCACGTGAATGCTTGCTCATTTCCTTTCCAGCATAAATATGACCGATGAATTACTGATGACGCTCGATGAATTGACTCTTTTTAATCCACTTCCCCTCAAATGAGGACGAGGCTATAGACACCGCGGTCGAAACGAATCCCACCCCGAATTCAAAATTTAACTGAGAAATTATTTGAATTCTGGCTTTGGATGTAAATGTTAAGGGTTGTCTGGTGACTGTCACGACCTCACTGGTGGCTTATTTTTTTTATCCCAAAGGAAGCGTATTCAGAGAGAATATGTATGTACTGCTGATTATGCATGAGCTTCGAAACAAGTAATTATTATTCCCTTCTATTAAGAGTGATGGACAACGATTTGTTCATTCTATATAGTGTCCAAATGCAAAACGCATAGATATTCATTAAAGAAGCATTAATGATTATTATAAGTGTATTACTTAAGAGAAATAACTACAAAAAGTAATAGTTGCATCAACCTAAACCGGCCAGCGTAAAACTTAAACAAAAATACAAATTAACACAGAAAAAATAACCATGATTTTATAATTTACATTTTCTTTGGAGCAGCACATACAATGACGCAATAACATCAGTGCAATTTTACGCTTAAATCGAATTAATAATATATTATTTAAAATTGATACAATATATATATATATATTAATGAACAAAATAATACAAAAACGATAACCTTGGAATTTAATTGCCTTGTATACGGGAGTTGAATGATTTGCAACTGAAAGACCTTTCAGAATTTAACGAGGGCTAAACGTGCACATATTTCGTTACATAAACACTCTCAGATGCACTCGCGAGGTCGCTCACTTTTTTGTTGGGAATTTCGTTCAAAATATGACCCTGAATCATCCTGATGCATGGTTCACGATGGCGATTAAGTGTCTCGAGTAACCAGAGGAAGAGCAATTCGTCGCAAACAAGGGATAATTTTAGACGCCAATGTTTACCCGACATGGCGACAACCTATCCTTTTCCCAGGGTCGTTAATGATCGCTAACGCCCGAGTGGAAGTCACATTTTGCGCGGATATCCGAACATAAATATGGATATTCGCGGACAGACGGGAAAAAAATTCTCGCTCCTCCCTCCCCCAAAAAAAACACTTTCCTCCCAGTGCGACGATGGTGCCACGGGATTATCCGCTACGCGGGAGACATCTTTGCGGTGACGAAAAATATGTCTGAGAGAGATGGAGACGTGGGCGTGCAGAGAGGGAGGAAGATGTAGATACAAAAAATGTGAGGACGAAGAAAAGGAATTCCGTATTTCTTTCCCCTTTCCTCTACGAAGATATTTTCCTTACAGCCCACGGAGTGAAGCAGAAGGGAAGAGCCCCACATTTCGATGCATGAGGTCAAAATGAATACATTTTCGTAGTGCATGAAAAAGGCAGAGCGGACGAGGCCGTGGAACCGTTAATCCTTCGAAGGGCAGGTTCCAAACAAAAAAAACAGGCACAAAAAGCATAGCGAGCGAGGACGAATAAATGTAGTTTTCAGAAACGGTAACGGCAGTCAAAATGGCAGACACACACACAAAAAGTATGGAGAAGGGCAAAAGATATCGAGGACATTGAGCAGCTTGGTTTAGGAGACGTGGCAAGGAGAAAAATATGTAGACGGATGTGGAAGGAGAAGGAAGAGGCGGGAAGATGAAGCAATGAATCGTCTTATCAGAAAAGAAACGATTTCTGAGGGAAATGAAGGGGAAAAATAAATGACAAAAGTTTTGTAAAACAAAGGAAGACAAAGGAGATAAATGAGAAAGAAATAGAGAAGGCGAAGCAAGGACGTAAGAAGATGATTTACAATTATAAATAAGCGAGAAAAATACTCAGAAACAAACGATAATATCATTGCTACAAATGGGAGAGAAAACGGCTTGAAATCTGGTAGGTAAGCCCTGAGTTCGAAAGAAACTTCGTTGAAATATTAGGTTAAGTTAAAGTTTTCTCCCAATTCTTCATAATAACTGAGTGAAGTTCGTCGAACCATACATGTGTCACCTTATGAACGTATCTCATATTGTACACATTAAAAAAATTCCAACGTTCTTAAACGATGCTGGTTAGAACAATACGTGCCATGAGCCAGTGAGACTAACCAGTTCAACGGCAGTTATTGGATATTTTCTATGAAGTTCATATTGCATATTCGTCCATTTCTTCCCATGAGAGCTAAATATCAAAGCAGAAAAGTCCAGCTTTCAGAGGATGAAGGGCTATGATTTTTTATTTAATTTAAAAATCTGTACATATTTTGATTTAAATGATTTATTAATTTCAGTACAAATTGTTTTTAAGGTATCTCATTACCTGAGGTCACCTATCACACTAGATAAAAATTACAGTAAAAAATATCCATATCAACACATGAATCAAAATCGTGGATGTCTGGTAAATCACGTAAATATGTTGCATGCCAAACGAATTACATGGACCAGCGGGACCATGTATATATACAGGGGCCTTGTTACCCTGTAGGGAGGCGGTTCGGTCACCGAAAAATTGGAATACGTGTGAGTTTCATTTGTATGTTTCTCTGTGTTTTTGTTCGCTAGCGCCATCACACAGTGAGTAGCATCAATTTGATACAGTCTGCAGATGTAGAATTAATATATAAATCACTTAAGGATATAATATTGAAGCTGATGATTGAATTAAGCTTACCTGGTTAATTAGCGAAGGTAGACAAATGAATGAAAATTGTTGTGAGGAAAATGAGAAAAATGTGAAGACGCCTCTGGAAAAAAAGGGTTCAAAAAAGTATGTACACCAAACACAGCTGTTAAGTAGCCCGAGTGATAAGTTGAGTTGAGAGAAGTGAAAATGAGGCGTAGGAAGATATGTGTGAAAACTCCGGTATGGAAAAAGTAAAAGGAGGCCTCTCCACGATGACAAGAGATAAGTTTACTGTTTATTATATGTCAGTCACATTAAAACAAAAGGTATACCCTCAAAACTTCGTGAAAGAAGAGAGGGAAATATGTGCCAGAAAAAAATTTTTGGTAGGAAAATAAAACGGGGGAAACATTGAACGGAAAAGATAATATTTCTCTCGGCCTGATTGTAAATTTTAAATAAATATTGTATAAGTATGCAAGTAAAATAAATGATGTAATTATACTGGCCAGAAAAAATATCACGAATTATTTTTCTACCAAGAAGTAGACTTAAAGTATAAGCCACTTGAATTGATGCAAAAAAGACGCCCACGAAATTTCAAGTAATTTATGAAAATCACTTAAGTGATAACTTAAAAGAAACACCTATTGCACATGCGAGTATGCAGGTGTATTTCAAGAGAATTGAATTACTGAGAACAAATAGTTAGTGTGGAGAAGATTGGATACGGAAAATGTTCATTGTTACATTGTAAAGATAATCCTTCGTAAAATAAAGGTTGATTTAATAGGCGATGATTGTAGGTAATATTAGTATCAGGAATCTATCACCAGTAAATGTAAAGATAAATACAACCTAGTTTTGTAATCATTATTAAAAATTTCATAACATCGCAGCGATGACGATTATCAAAGATTGCTAAATTAGTTTTTGGTATTACGCGTAAAATTTGAAGAGAACTTCTCATTCATTTCCAGGTTCATACGCTAACTCTGTGATACTTGATGCTGACGGTACAGGGTAAACTATCCATATAAGTATTATCTTACACCAAGTTTTTTCTGCTCTCACGGCAGCTAACGCCTTAGCAATGCGATAACGAAATATAAATGCAGTAAAAAGGAAGAGAGAAACAATGGCATTTTTTAAAAACTGTATTTCATTATTTGTTGGCATACAGGTATGTAACAGGAAAGAAAGCGCAAATTGAGCATTCGTCAGATTAAAAAATAAAAAGTAAACAACAAATAGCAAATTTATGCCAAAAATATTCGTTTTCACATGGAACTGAACCGGCGAAGTTTTCAGTTGCCGGCGAAAATATAAACGCGGCTTCTTTCAGTGGCAAAAATGACAACTATTCCAGATTTACAACATAAAAATGTATTTTTCTAAGTATTAGGCAGCAATGCTCACAGATGGGTATTGCTATGACCAGGGAGCTAAAGAGAAAAAAACTGCCTAATTTCTGCCAAACCATTCACCCCTCGATTTATTTCTTCCCTTCTTAATGATAGATATGATTATGTAGAGCCTGTAGTTATTATATTTCAGTTGGAATTCACAGCACCATGAAGAAAGAAAAAGAGAAGCAAGGTAAACGTATAACTGAAATAAATAATGAATAACCGAGAAGAGCACGCGAATCAAAAGGAAAAGAGAATCGACACCCTCTCGCTGCCAACACTTTCCTTCTTTTGGACAGCGCAACCAATCTTAACGCATACCTCACACCACAGTCTCTCGGGCTCTCTCCTGGCTTCCCTTGCCCGACCGGTACCAAGCCTTTCAGGGCCGCGCCCCTTAGCGCCGTCCGACGCGCAAAAAAGACGAGAAACGGGTAAAAATAAAGAAAAATCCTCATCCTCGAGCAGTCCCCGAAAAGTTTGTTATTCCCGAATAACTTCGACCCCCGACACCGAATCTTCGCAGAACCTCCTACCCCTCCTCCCTGCCAATATTCTTCCTTTCTCTCGGTCCGGGGGAGAAAAAAAAGAAACAACCCGCTCACACTCCCCCCAAAACGCCCTGCCGACACACCCAATCTCTCCCCGCTCCAAGACCATCCCCCACCTGCTTCTTCCCACCTTTCGCCCACCCCGTGAATTATGCAACAGTCACAGCAGGACGCCGGCGAAGAAGTGGCCATGTGTGCCTTGCGGATGTGGGAAGGGGGGAGGGAGGCGGTGGGACCAGGGGGAAAGGAGAGGAAAAAAGAAATATAAAGACGCTACAGGAAGCAGGAGGCAGGCCGGGATAGCAAGTGGGAGAGAGGGGAGTTTGTGTGTGTACGTGGAGGGGGTGAATTTGTACAAGGGGAGGTCGTTGCGTTTTTATTCCGGTGGGGAAGTGACTTCAGGAGACCTTTGCCAGGGAGGGCGTGGGGTGGACTGAGCGGGGGGTTAAGGGGGGCGTAAAACATCGTGGGGAGGAGAGCGAGTGGGAAGTCGGACGGAGTCGGCTCCCGAAAGAAGAAAGCTCTACGCCCACCTCAGCCGGGGATCCTGGAGAGGATATCGGGAGAGACTTGATCGGGTGCGAGGGGTGGACAGAGTAGAGGATTGGAAAGACGAGGATTACCTACAGCCATGGACGTATTGTTTTATTCCCTACCTTCTTACGAACTTCGGTTGGTGATGTGGAGGAAGAGATAGAGAGCGGTGAGGGGGGTCCTAAGAAGGCAAGGATTTCGGATCGCTCTTCCTGGAGATTGGGGTATTTTCAGTGGATTTCCTTTTCGTTATTTTTCAGTTAACATTTTTCCGGGGGCGCTGGACGGAAGGAAGAGGCGATACCTTGGAGTTTATTCCTCTCGAACGGGATCTCGCAGAGGCAGGCGGTAGTGCTGGGAAGGATAAAGGAATGAGGGATGGAGCGGAAGTACGAGGCATAAGTGAGTGCTAGGCGCCTCAAGAAAATAAACTTTCGACTAGTTTTTCAATGATTTATCATTCTTATGCGGCATATCCTATACTGGTAGGATGACTGCACTGCTTTGAGCCAATATGTTCCAAATGTAGGGACTTGGATGGATAAAAACTCCGAATGGTGAGCATTCCTAATGCCAATGCCTTAAAAAAAAAGATATGCTGAGTACCAAGCTCAGGTTGAATAAATTAATTGTTCTGGTTAAATTTGAGATGTAGAAAACGTTTTAACTATGACAGTTTTTACATGCTCACCATAGTAAAATCCGGTAGGTATTCAGGTAGGTTTACAACGGATAATTTTTAATCAACTGCTATGAAAAGAAGAGTCATTATTATCATTGCTATTGGGAGAAATGTTACCAAATAGAGTAAGGTTTTGGGACTGTCAATGTACAATATAACGTGAGGTGGCATACATCTATAATACTAGCGCCAAAGTTCAAATGCAAGCACCTTTCTCTCGCACAATTTTGCCCTCGCTCCCTTCATACTCTATTAATAGTCTATATACTCTATATATAATGCCATAATCGCACTAGTGGGCTAGGTTCCAAATTGATAGGGTTCGTCATTCTGTTATTTATTTATCATGTTTGTAAGTCGAAAAATAAAAGAAGTGGTTTCCTGCAGCCTGAATAAATAAGGTTATTAAATTTACATTATTACTTGAGCGGCCAAAAGAAAAGAGCCGGCCGCCTTTGGAGTTTCATCGAGTTGATTGAGGAAAAGGCACTTGGCGAACTAATTTTCATCAGACTCAATTTCTATAGTCCATCTGGCGTGTGTGCTCCCGAAGATTCAGATTAATACAGCTACGAAAATAACAATAAGTCCAATAGCAAAGTCTACGGAAAGTGGAGTCATTATAGAAACCGAAAAATTGATATATATTTAAAAGTTAGGGGGAAAAGAAAAACCATTGGAAAAAAGTAATTTGAAAAAACTAGTCCATCACATTATGATAACTTAACAGCGGAGAATTTTTGAAGAAAAACTTGGGTGGGCACATAGGATCACATTTAAACTCCACCTTCTTGCCAGGAACGGAGCTCGAAACATCTAGGCGTAAAACCACGCAGAGCAATTTAATCTTTTCAGAATTAATTTTACATGGCAGTGAAATCGCTAAGTAATCAATGGTCAGCAAATCGAATGGGCTATTACAATTACATGCATGACAAAGAAATCAAGGAAGAGTATGAAGGTCTGAGACATCTATTTGAACCTACAAAAATGATTTCTCCGGGGTATTTAGTCATGAAGCGATTTCGTTACCTATATTTAGATTTATTACATCCCACATTTCATCACCATCGGCTTAATAATACCAAAATTCCTTCTCTCGAAACTACTAATGTGATCCAGACGGGGTCCTAAAATTTCGAGGCCTCATTAATGAAAATCTCCGTCAGGAGGACGATTCCGAACTGCAACCTTAGGCAATTTCCCGGAAGATGCGGGGATATTAGGGGAGAGGGAATGAAAGAGGAAGGAGAAACAAGTTGAGAGATAGAGAAACAAGCTGAGAGAGAGAGAGAAACAAGTTGAGGGACAGAAGGGAAGGGCGCTCGCTCTCGAGAGGGATAAGCAAAATGGTGTGGATGGGATAAGGTGAGAAGGATGGAGGACGACTTGGGAGGGAGGAGGTTGAGGAAGAGGGAGCAGAAAGAATGGGAAAAGAGGTGGAGAGGTGAAGTGGGCTGGCAGACTGAGAGGGAGCGCAGGAGAGGCAAAAGTGAGAGAAGAGAGACCTCTTTAGGGTGGAAGGAGGTTGAGGAGGGCGGTCGAGAGGTACCGAAGATCCTCTTTAAGCGCAGGTGGAGTGCAGTGGAGGGGGGCGGGAGGAAGCATCGCGAGAGGGTTGAGACCATGGGAGAGGGAGTAAAGGGGGGTAGAGGGTGCTAAGGCATTGTTACCTCCTTCGAGTGGACGTATCGCTGTTTATAGCACATCGACTTCCGGCTTCCCCTGTTTGACTCGCGCTAATTATAAGCAAGGGGTGAAGGGGACAGGGCCACTCGTTCATTCTTCAAAACCGTTTCACGCAATACTATATTCCACATTTCGGCTAAAAAATTAACGTAGTACTATATAGGTCCCTTGATTATCCGTTCAATTCACCCAATTAAGTTTCCATCAAGCACTGCAGAGATATTCAGTTTTGTTTATTGTCATATCCTACTAATTAATTTACTTACAATAAAGTACATGTGGCTATAAAATGGTTTAGGTTTTAATGTCTAGGTTCAAAGATTTTGCACAAAATATTAGTTTAAATATTTTCCCACTAGAAGAATAAATGCATTTCCCCACTGACCCCATATGATTGTATCTCATTGGTGAGAATCATACGCTCGAAATATAAAGATGATAAGGCCTTCCGGGTTAGATTCTCGAGTAAATACGGTAAAATAAAACACCACAGGTTACCTATGAGCAGCTGCTAAATATATTTTCAGGATGCAATGCATCAAGTTTGTATTTCGTGCACTAACCTGATAAAGTTTCTCAAACCGAATATATGACGAAATATCTCTATCATATGGGAACCACTGATACAAAAGAAATAATTACCCTTTAGGTGTGATGAAGAATTTTAAACGACTTTAGAATTGGATTACAAGTATGCACCTACACTTTCCAGAAATACAATAGCATTATATTTTAATACTACACTTTTCATTGTGAAATTATAATATATGCTGAAGGATACGTTGCTATCCAGTCATAAACAATGAAAATCAATCAACATTTGGAGTCTCCTTTTTCCGCCTATAATTCCGTGAGTGGAATGATTTCTAATCATTAGGAAAGTTTACTAAGATTGCGACTATTTACTTCAAAATAATTGGTTATGATTGTTACATTAGTAAGGTAAATGTTGTGATAATGATACCAAGATGACAATGTAGATAAACAAGTAGTCTAAAAAACTGTTCAAGGAATTAGAAAAGCGAGTCCAGGAGTTAAATAAACTTAAGGAGTTAAATAAAAATTGCTGCCTGTGACAGAACTGGCGAGTAATTCATTTTGACTAGAATTTGATTTCCAGGTTTTGCAACTTTGCTTAAAATATAACAGGCCGTTTTGATATCAATCAGTTCATGGCATTTCATTAAATAATAGTCATTTCGAATTCTATTGTGGCCTATTCCCTCATATTTGTGGCCTATTTATATGTTAGGCAAAAAATATTACCTCAAGCCTGACATAATAATGCTGAGCTAGAATTGATCCTCCTCAGTTCATCTACTGTATCTCCCACTGAAATTACAACGCCTGATACGCCTGGCTAAACGGTCCCGATGGAAGGAGAAACCTTTAAGGAGAGGCAAAGGACTAACGAAGGGATTATTTGTCCTGATCTCTGCGTTTATGCAATATCCACATTGTTAAGGCGATCCCATTATTGTTACGAAGGCGAGCGAAATTAACGCCGAGGTGTGCGACGGAAGAAACTACTCTCCCCTCCTCTTGGGAAAGGTTTGTGAATTAAAAGGCGGGATCACACGAATGTGGGCCCGAGATTAAGAGAGTATATCCCGCGGGCTCCCTCGGAATTCACTCGCCTCGAAAAATACAAGAACCTTAACAACCGCCAGAGGCTTGGTGAAGGCCATTGACTTTATTAAACACTTCAATGGAATGAGGGCGAAGCCAAGATATACCTGCCTCTCATTTGGGCTACTCGGAAGAAATCTTCCGTGGCTGCAGGAGAAAAGGCATTTTCTTAGTTAAGGCTAGAGATGGGAGCCAACATCTCGAATTAGCAAAGCAATTTCTTCCCGGAAGACCAAACGGAAGTTCTCGCTTACATTTAAAGAATCAAAAGAAATAATTTAAAAAACAAAGTACTTCCGCGCGTTTAAAAATGCAAAAAGTAAATATTACGGCATGTTTCCTGGAAAGTGTTGCAGGGGCTTCGTTTTTATCGCCGTGGGTTGTAATTTAAGTAAAATCAACCTACTGGTAGACCCGGACGAAGGTTGGATTCCCCAAATCTATTTTGGGAGCATGATACCAAGGTTGAAATTCGCAGCGGTTTTTCCACGGAACAATAAACTTTCTTGGCATCTCTTTTATTTCCACGGGATATGTTTATGAAACCTTCACGTGAATATTACAGGCCTTTTGATAAGCTGAAAGTTGACGACGAAGAATCGGGTCTTAATCCCCAATCCGCCACCGATCATAAAAATCAATTCCCAGCAGGGAAGCCTGCTTGCATCGGAGCCACGGGATGGAATGATGACTTTTGAGCTAGTTTTGTGAATTCTTGAAAACAAGAAACCCTCGACACCCGCGGAGTTACGAGGAAACGCCTCCTCTCATAAAATCAACACCCCCACGATATCCTCCCCCGCCCCATTGATCTCTAGCTTTGCGCGAGAGATAAAACGGATAGAGGGGGACGATAGGGTAGGGGGAGAGGCACGCGGGGGTTGGAACGACGAAAGGGCAGGCGAATTCTAATTCGCGGGAAAGGCGCGAGTTTTGCTCAATGGGTAAACCGGAGAAGGAATTGGGAAGCGCTGACACTTGGCGCCTAACGCCGCCATTCCCGCTTTAATTTCACCTCCGCTCCGATTTCAACGCAACGGAGCCTGCCTGATTCGCCCCCATCGATTTAGTCAGTCCCGGAGGTGCAAAAAATAGGAGAGAGCCACCGTCATATCCCCCTCTCCAATTCCCATTTCCCAACCTCTTTGCCTTTTTTTTATTAATCCAAAAGACGTCAGATTTCCCTCATCGCACAGGAAATGAAAAATGAATACATTAAGTGTACATATTTGTTTATGCGTGTGCGTATGCATGTGTGTATATATAAACGAATACAATATCTTTACGGAAACTTATATTTGATACTTATGAAACAGTACATTTTCAGCTCTTATATAAATCATGTGCCTGGGTTCGATTCCCTGGCCCCACTACCCTGATGTGTGAAATTTATTCAGCACCCACCGTCGGGCTTAGTGCCGGATGAACTGTACCAAACCGATTTTCGGGTGGATTACTGTGTTTATGGTGACATATGCACATACATACATGTGTAAGTATGCATACAAATATACATAATAAATATATTTTTAATATTGTATTATATGTATTGTAATTTGCAGCCGTGTTTAAAATGGAAGGTTGAAAATAAGTTAGTAACGTTGAAACAAAAACGTGAAAATTGTGGATGGCCTGAAGTTGACCCAGTCGTCAGACTTGTGTGTACCTACACGTGAACATGAAAATATGGGGCGGACTAATGCGTAAATTTCCACAGGAACTCCCTTGTTTAACTCATTTCTCTACTGTTCTTGTCCCATGCGTGTGCGCAGACAGTAGAAATCCTTTTCACACGGACGGTCTCCTTCCCCTGAGAATACTTTATACTTCAGGGTAAACAACCGCAGAAGCTTTACGGGGGAATTCAAAGAGAGGGGCAAAATCGAACATCACCACCACGTTTCCCTCTCCCTTTTTTATACAGACGTAACGCCTCTCCCTCCTCCCCTAAGCCATACACCGCATTTTGTACCACCCCTGCCCTTCCACCAACACAGCTTTCCCCGTTTCCTCCCGACCACTTCTCCGCCCCCCCCCCATTCCCTTCTAAAGCTCTTTTTTCCGGGAGTGGAGTTAAGTCGGGGCTCCAGTTACACCTCTCATGCCAATACTCAAACGAAAAGGGAGGGGGTTAAGGGCTGCGTGGAAGGGGCGTATTCGGAGGAGTCCGGAGGACGAAGTGATGCAAGGAATGACGGAAGGGGGGCGAGTGAGTTTGAAAGTCCCCCCGCAGTCTCCTGCTCTGCAAACCTAGCGCTCTTCCACCATTGCAGATGCCAACGTCTCCCTTATTCCTAACTCAGCTTCATTCTGGGCCGGTGTCACGGCTTGATGTCATGCCTCCTTTAACTAGTCTACGAACTGAAGTCATCTTCATCTCTACGGAGACATGCTCCGTACATAATGGAAGACATTCCTTTGGATATTAATGAATAAAAGGCAGGTGAACATTACAATACAGGAGAAAAAAAGGAAAGTAAAAGGGAGACGTTAATCCAAGTAAATAATTTCCAACGAGTCTCTGGGGAACTTTAGGTCACCAGTACCTACTACTGTAAGCTAATTTACAGTAAGTAAAAACTTATTATTTATTATAAATGTTACTGTTAGGAGGCATTGCATTTAAGTTTTAGTGACCAGAAATTATGCAAGGAAAGAAGAAGTATTTTGGTATATTTCTCGGAGCATATGGGAGGGATGCTACACATATCAAACCGATATTCTATGAGCTGTAGATCATTCTACTTAATTGAGACTCTCCTAATCATCCAGAAACAGATGAAGCAATCTCAAACGTGGCATTCACTATCAATTCAAAATAAATCTTTTCCAAATAGTTCTCATAACTTTTCAAGCATATTAATTCTTTCTAAGTCACACAAATAAATGTTCTTAAAATTTATGAGAAATAAAGGACAAGATATTATTATAAACATGAAAGTTGGGGTACAAAATTGACAGAAAATTTTTCTTCAGAGTCGTTCCCGTTTGGCCTATTTGTAAAATGTCATGTAATTAAATATTTGACTACTAAGGCTTTTAATATGACTTCCTAAGAATTATTCTAATGTCCTTATTGACAGAAGTTTGAAGTATCGTCTAAATCGAAAGAGTAGCCCACTATCAGCTGGATTCCTCGTTTCTTAGTAGGTGTTCTGAGATTTCCGTATCTACGCATATCCTTGAAAACTACGACAAACTTCGGATTCATAGATCAAAAATACAACTAAAAAAGCAAAGCATCACATGGTACAAATTATCAAAATAGAGTAGAGAACCGGTGCATAACGGGTCATTTAAAGATCATCATTTTAGATTCAAAAGGATACAATATGAAATACGCACTGGATTTAAGGGATTTTCACCTTAATCACAAATATAATATGATCTAATTCTGACAGATCTTCACAACAAAGGTCACGGGGCTGTAATGGAATATGGGATATAGATAGACAAATGAAGTTGACTTTAGAAGCCTTAAATATATGAAATTAAATCTCAATGTGGATTTAAAAAATACGAAGTTAGTTAGCCAAAGTTACACAATTTATTAATTACATGACAATGACATGAACATATATGTATGCGCACAAATAGAAAGGAATGTGAAGGAGGTGGGTGGGACCAGCATGGCTGGGGGGAGACAAGAGTTGCAAAGAAGGTGTTGACTGGAGGTGATACCAGGAAGGCAGGTGGATAGATGATAACGTTAAAAATACGAAACACGTGTCGTATTTAGAAATAAATTGTGAAATGAAGTACATTTTATCTTTCCTAAGTTGGCATAGACATTAATTCACAACTTAAAAAATACATCAAAGAGACACGAAATTTTAGGTTGGAAGGCCATTAAAAACAGCTCTTCATGTGTTCACTTAAAAATGAAGAGCGAATTAAGGAAACCAAGAACAAATCTGGAGAAATTGATGTGAGGCAATATCGTTTTATTTTCCTGCATTCGAATCGATAGAGCATCGACGGATTACACTAAGAATGGAAGTTGGCGCAAACATGAACCCACCCCACACTTGTCCACCACCTCTCGCTTCCCTTTCAAGCCGGAGAACAATCCCTCTTCGGTTCCCACTCCCGTCGATGGAAACCGCTTCCTCAGGCGCCCCTCGCCGTTCACCCTCCCGCCTCCATCAGTACGCACATCAACACACATCAACTCTCGCCGCCACCCTCCCAAAACACCACCAACCCGCAGACCAACCACAGGCAGGAGTCCCGCACCGCTGTCATCTCATCCTCCTCACAATCCGCTTTCCCCAAGAATTGCCACCGCAAGCGTTTTACGCCATTCGTCAGGAGGCGTCGAGGAAGGAAGAAGACACGTGCCTTGAGTTATGATTATTTGCTGCCACGTGCCTCTCCACATTCCTTTCCCCCTATTTTCATCACCCCGATATGCTCTCGGGTTGGAAAAATTTTACCGCCCATCCCCAAGCTCCCTCCTCCCTGGAGACTCCACTCTCTCTCCTCTCCCCTCCACAAAAATCACTCGGAATGGACTAGGGAATGGGGACGGGGTGGGGCAATGGTACCTTGAAGCCACAGAGCTACAGTCCCTCCTTCCATCGGTAAGTGCTCGGTTAAAACGCTGGATCAGATAAATATCTTCCTAAGCTGGAAAAAAACTCCCAAAGTACAGGTAGGTGATGCAACTTCCCACAATTCCACAATGGTTTTCAGTTCCTAAGCAGGTAGTGTCTGAGCCTACAAGGACTAGATAGCGAGTTTTTTGTTTTGCTTTGACCAAGTCATAAGGATGCGCCCATAATAACATTTTCCGGGACCGGTATCCATTTCAACTGAAGAAGTGAGAGGATGAAATACTATCGTACCAAAATCAGTGGAGCCGCACGAACGAATGTATTTGAGCCAGGGAATGTGAGGTTGAAATGACTATGATGGAGACTATCAACAAACCAACAGCTGTTGTCAACCCAAAGATCGGTTTGATAGGTGTGGAAAGAGCTCACCTAGTACTACTCCTAAATGCGTCTGAAATTTACATCAGGGCAGGGAGGCAAGTTCCTTTCTCTATACCGGTGTGCCTGGGTTAAGAGTGTGCGCAGACTTTCCCGGGATTGAAATACCCACTGAACTACCAAGTATCACCATGGGGATAAAGTTTTCTCACTTTATAAAACCTATTAATTGCAATATTTTCTTAACATAAGGAGTTATAATTAGTGAACTACCACAGCATAAATTCAATTCTACCAACTACACGATGAATTGGAAATATAGTGTGGTAATCTGTGGTATCAATAAAAATAATATAATTCCTGAAATAATAATAATTCTTCTCAGATATTTCCAAGATGTACCTATAAACACTATTTAAAACGGCAGTATAATTACTTTCCCATCCATTTTATATTAAGGCCACAACAACCAAAAGGCTGCATTAATATAAGGCATTATTGAAGTCAATGACAGAACTGCATGATTGGCTGAACAGAAATGCTGTTATATTGCCCCACGATTATAGTTAAAAAATCATTTATTCTAAACTCAATTGACAAGAAGCAACGTATGCTTCGGAAACCATTGTCGATCGCCTACTGACTTTCTCCTTTGTATTTCCATCCAACATATTGGTCACCATTTCCTCCTAATTCTGTAGCAATGCAGCATTAGTTTCATTGATATAATCTTCTCCAGAAGTCAATTCATAAATGATAAGCATGCAGCATCAAGCAAGACTGGGTAAAGTACTGATCAATACAATTATTCAAACGAAAAAAGCAATAAAATTCAAGTTGTGAAAGCGTTGAGGGGGCTTGTGTTATATGTAACACCAGGCACAACATGGGAAATGCTCACCATATTTGACAATTAATGTTAACTGTTGCATAACAAAATAAATAAATACGATGTTACATCCGTGAAATTAATAATGAATTACATCATATGAATATATTATTCGAAATCTAATAATTCAATAAAGTCTTAAAACGCATCGATGTGTCCAACGTTTACATATGAAATAAAATCCTTTCCTTGTCCTGAGAAACCTTCATGCTCGGCGAAGCAATAGATGTTACATATAGCAATGTATAAGTATATAAAAAAGCATATATATATTAAACTCATTCAAGTTCTACACGTTCAAAGATTCTCCGGACAATAGGTATTCTCTCCAAACACTCCGTGACCTTCTCATCCAGTCTGATAGGAAAATACTCACTGGAAACTCGTGCTGCCAATCCTTCAAACGCAAACCACCATTATTTTTTCTAATAACTCTACCCCTCAACAGTATTCCCTAGTCCCTATAATAAACAAAAAGTGATGAAACTGCAATTCGTTTTATCCTCACTCCGTATCTATCTCTTTCTCCCTCTAGCTTAAAAATATCTCACCCTTACTTCTTTTTGAAGCATACATATATTACAAAAAGAACTTTCTCTTTAAGAGAACACGAAGTAATTCGTGTAAATTCTTGTAATTCTATGAAAAGCATTCTTTCAGTCCAAAATGAGGAATTGTTCTCCATTCCTTTTCTCTCGCATCGAGACCCGGTACCGTGATCTATCCTCCCTCGCTTTCAATTTAATTTCTGAGGATCTTCTCCAGTATTAATTTTTGGGCTAAGTAAGCAGCATGAATCTAACCTACCTGACATTTTCATGAAAAATGTAAGTTCTTATTCGTGGAACACCCCGCACAGAATATGAAATCATGCAACGTTAAAAAGCCACGGTTAGGACTTCCTGTAAAATATTTGGCGAACAACTCAATTATGTAACTGAACTATAGATATAACTGGGCTGAAGTTAATGCTGCAAAGAAATACAAAATAATACATGAAACGTAATTACAAAAATGTTAGCTGATAGACTATATGAAACTTCAAATGTTTGCCTCTTTTTCATAATATCCATCCAATAAAATACATCAGGCATTTTTCTTCTTATTTACTGGTGTTTTATGAATAATTATGAAGGAGTACAAACTTCGGTACTTTGGTGTGCTAAAAAGGGTTAATCATAATCATTGAAGAAGAGTAGGAAAATTTTTCTCTCTCTTTATTTCTTTAGCTAGGTAGCATGGAAAGTCAAAAATGTGTCACAAAAATTCGTATTATTTTTAAAATAAAAGAATTTAAATAATATATTTATCCAACTAATGGGATTGAATATTTTTACACTTGTCACTGAATTCAGCCCATTAGCCTCCAAGGAAGTGATTCGGTTGGCATAGCTAAACAATTGAACATTCTAGATTATCATTACCTCTAGCAGGAATAATAATGAAATTTTAATAATGAATGTTTCAATTTCCACATCACATCATTCCTTAGTTACTTCAATGTAAACCTTTATAAGCTAACCGTTCCGATTTTACTACATCTGATTTCCGATTTCAAAGCTTAGTACTCTATTTAAACGTTTCTATACGATATATAATATGTCGCTGCACAATATACAATTTGTATTTTTGTCTTAAAGGCGTGTATCCTTATTGAACGGAGCTAATGCCAAACTTTAAAAGCTTTTGTGCACGTCGGTGCATCATTTCGAGTGAATAATGATTTCTCCCATTACCCAGCAGCTTCCCTTTTCGGCCCCATTCTCAGGAACCCCCCTCTTCTTTGCACTCTCTTTAGTCGCAAATTATTAAAATATTCGCCGATTCTTGCACAGAATCCTTTTGCACCTTCGACCTACTCCTATTTCTCTACTTCCTCCGAAAAGTCTTCTCCTAAAGGCTATTCGATATACTCTGCCTCGAATTAACGCCGTCTTACCCTTCTCCCTCCTTTCTCAAAATTGATAAGTACACCCTACTTGATATTTTCTACACATTTCCTCATGCTACTCTCTCTATATCTATCGCCCCATTTCACCCACTACACACTTCCTGCCTTACGCCCCTCCTTGCCTCCCCCGTTCAGCCCCAAAACCTCCACACGCCGTCCCCCAATGCACAAAATACGAACGTAATTTCGGACCGTGAGGATTTGTCACGCTGTCAATGAAAAAAATGGTCGACTTTACGTCTCTTCACGTAGTGACAACTTCCACAAAAACGGAGATCTGGGAACATGCAGTGAATAGCACGCGCTTACGTTCTCAGATGCAGTCGCAACGCCGTCCTCGGTTTTTATAACTTTTCAATTTATGGATTTTTTTTAAGCCTGTTAATCTGTCGTCTCTGAGAAGTTCAATCTAATATAAATGAATCGGTATTCATAACATTTCTCTTCATTAATCCACCAACGGGACAGATAAAAATATTGACGGAAATTCGTACAAAATAGTTCTTCGACTGCGTGAAGGCACGTAGTATTCCATCTTCGATACGGATTTAAACGAAAATATATTGCTGAACGTGACGTGAAATGATTTGCTTTCTAATTCCAAAGCTGCTATGCATTTTCAATCTAAATTCCAATTGCAATTATACAGTTACTATGCCCTACTCTTACTAGCCAATTAAATCCTCTAGCAAGTGAATTTCGTTGCGATGGGAAGCATTCTATTTTCCGGGCAAAGCCAAACGAGAAAATGCAAATAATGTGATGCAAAAACCACACTTGATGACCCACATATGAATGTAGACGGCAGAAAATACTCGTGTATTTAGTAACAATTTTACCTCATATTTTGGTAAAGTATTGTTATTCCTTGACATCCTTCGATTAAGTACAATGCCAATGGAGCTAAAATACATGCATATAAATGAATGAATATACGTATATGCATGTGTTTAAACGAATATAACAGGAAAATCTAATAAGTGATAAAAACGAAAACCAATTTTTTAAGGACAATCGATTCTACTCTCTCATTAATCCTTAATTCCGTCACAATGGTGCATATTTTATTTCGAATTTCAGTATGAATGGACTCTGGGGGTACTTAGAAAAAGGCTCGTGAATCTCTTGAATTTTCTACGGAAGGAAATATAGAGTGTTTTTTAAAGAAATAGTATGCTACACCTTTTTTGCTCCGATTTATAATGCAGCAATTGATAGTAATAGATGTAATTGTTGTATTTTGATTGCAGATTTTCGAATTTAAAGAGAATTTTGTTTTCAAATATCCATCAGCTAAATACGTAGGTATGTGAATAGAAATGAATGGAAACCTTTTCAAATGTGATCAACTGGAACATTGCCTTAATGTCAAGACTTTTTCCTTTCGTTTCATACAGTAGATTTTAGTCCTTTGATAAATTTTGTAGTATGCCCAATATGAAAGCGGATGTGAATGAAAATAAGCAGAAAAATGATCATTTACTGCAAAAGAACAAGCATATAAAAATTGACTGTTCAAAAGATAAAAATCTAGAAAAATTGATTAAATGTTTCCAAATATGCAATTTTAACATTAGATATTAACAATTTGAATGCCTAAATTTTCAAACGAAACACGAGCAGGCGAATAAACAAGGTAATGGTAGATTGAAGCGAAAACATTAATGGCTTCAGACCGAGTGCGCTACTCTGACGGCGTCGGTTGTCTAATTTACTCGCCGCAGCTTGAGTAAATAAATATACCCTCAGCCTCCCGTGCGAATGTCGTCAAGGGCATTAGCTGCACCATCAAGTACACATGCTCTCTCGTGAATATCCGAGCAAATTCTGATTGGCGTGCCACCGCTCTGCCACGAAAACAGGAGAGCATTCATTTTATCACAGCGAGGCGCGATTTTGGGGCCAAGGAGAGGATGTTGTAGGAATGTCACCGGCTGGGGAAAAAAGCAGTTTGAGGAGTAGGATAAGGGAGACGGGAGGTTGAATGGGGGGATTGGGCTGCAGAGGATTGCCGACTTAGCAAGGGAGGAGTGGTGAGGCATGACACGGGGGACTGAGGTTCCGTCCAAACCGTAGCCAATCCCTCCCGAATGCTTTTTTGCCTCCAAAGAGGCCGGTTTAAATCCCAAATTAATTATGGCGCTGTCACTTCCGCAGAAGCAACATCCCAATACCCGGGGAATTCATAGTCAACGTTTTCTGCCTGAAGTTTCCCCTTGGCGGACGATTTTATGGCAATGCCAGATGCTTAAAGGGTCAGGGAAAACTTTGATAGAGTTTTCTCACCAAATTAACTGGTCTATTATTTTTAATTCTTACTTCATCGAGAGAAAAAGAGAAAAATGGGCATAGACATAAAATATTTTTACTTCTCAGCGTCTAAAAATTTGTTATTTTTCTACATGCGTTCTAAAATATTTCGTATTTTTAATATTTTTAGAGGTTGAAATTTATATCCCATTCCAAACGTATTTACAAAAATGTTTATTCAAAGATGGCAGAGAGATTTCAAATGCAACTATAGAACTCAACTGAAAGAGGCACGTCTAATGACACGTACTATTTCATTTAATCAATAAATAGGTGGCTCCTTTAGTACTGGCGTCGCGATGTTAAGAAGTACCATTTTTGCAGCGGAGGTTGAGAAACCTTGGAAAGTTATCATCAAGCAATTCAATCAATGAAGTAAAGCCAATGTATGAATTCAGAATAAAAAGTACGGATCGATTTTGATTTGAGGGAATACTACTATTTTCTCCTCTGAATCATTCAAAAACCAAAGATCGCTCGGAGATATGCAATTTCCTGTTGGGCTATCACATAAGCTTTCACGAGAGAAGGATGAAATTCGACACAAGCAGCATTTTCATTTCGCTTAAAAGTTCGACGCGACGTTTAGTGGGCGAGGAAACCCACTCGACTTGAATAATTGGACAATGTCCATAGGTGAGTGAGTGGACGTGCGTGTGCTTAAAACGAGCGATTCGGCTAAGTGAGCTAACTCAACGGTTAATCGGATTGCCCCAGTGATTTAGGCTAAGCGCGTTGACGAGCACTGTGCCGGCCCCGAAAGAATGCTCCCCGTTTGCCTATGCTACGAATTTCACGCCGACAAAATGAAAGCTTCATCGTATAGGGTGTCATTAATTAATTTTCTCTCGGTGCCGTTGTACTCGGCATCACTTAGAACAATCAGACTGTTAACGTGCGCCGTCACATTGAAGTAACGCTCAAGTACATTTCTGGAGAAAATTCCTTTAAATAGGGCCTGGGGGGAGGCTAGTGTGCTCTGTAATAATCATCAGACTGTTAATCTACCGCGGATAAAAGCGTATTGCATCGACATTGATACTGATAACCACAGCTGCATAATACCCTCTCCACAGGTTTTATTACATTGAGCATTATCCCCTGGGGCGAATTTCAAATTCTCGTTCTCGCTTAATTCCAATATTCTCCGTTCAATCTGCGAGACTAAAATATCACTGTTGGTATTTAAAAGCTCTACTTGAAGCAATGAAAATAAAATGTGCTTATACATACAAAAAACTAAATTCGGTTATTTATCAAACAGAAATACCTAAAATTTCGAGGGTATCGCTCGTGAAGAAGGTTATGAATAGTAATCCTGACGTGTATTCTAGCATATAAAATCTGAATTTATAATAGTAAAGCAAAGGAACAACAAAAAAGTCAACAAAACATGATGAAATTGAATATAGCCAGCCATGTCTGCCAGGGGGATTAACTGTTAGTATAAATGACTCCTAACATTAGGTCTCCTAACATAAAAGTGATAATTAGAATCAAAAATGAATACCAATATATCCTAATAATATTGTTTATGATACGTTCAAAGTACAATTTACATCAGATTCAATGCATTTTTAGTCACATCATTATTGAATTCGCTGAAGGGAGGAAAAACTAAATGGTAGAAGAATCTAAGAGATGATTCACTAGTAATGCTAAATGAACTAACGCAAAGCGGGAGGCTTTAGAACCTTCGGAGGGGAGTCAACATCTCCGTCTTATAGGAGTAACTAAGAAAGTGAGGTCGTATTCACCACGCAAGCGTTATTACAATCATTCCTTATTACATATTTGAACCAAAACTCTGCTATTCCGACCAAAGATGAACGGAAATTGGTTCTATAGCAGAAGAAATTCACATTGACGAAGTACGAGGTCTCGTAATAACAAGCAGAGAAGCCATTGATCTCATTGAGTGTGTGCTTAAGACCTGCACTTGACGTATGTCCCTCTAGAAGGGTAACACCACCCTCTCGCTCTCTTGATTTGAGCCAGGTTACTTTGCTCAGAGTGGTAAATCGTTATTATTATGTATTCATTAAAATCGACCCATGTACTGTTTTAAAGATAGACAAAAAGTTACAAGATAAATTTTCACCGTCATCATCACCAGTCCTCGACAGAAAGAATGTACTGTTTTGACACTCAATGTCCACTAAATTCTCGATTTGTTAAACGCTTCAGGCCTACATGTATTTCTTCATTTTGACGCACCCACTAGTGTTTCCTTTGCAGTTCACCCCGTTTATTTGTGATTGGATTTACGAGCCCTCAAAACATATATCTCTCGTTCCTTCGAAAACATTATCTCTTCTTCCATCAGACTTCGTTCTGCACAGGCTCTTCTACAGACGTATTATCATGCCATTAGATTTCTTCGCTTAATCTGTATCATTATCCTGTGGCGCGGTATTTTCAATGATTCCAATTTTCCATTTCCTCTGCTATTATTACCCACACCTAATGACAAAAGAGATACGATCTCGTATTTTAATCGAATACATATGTTGCAATACAACGCTACCTCGTCTACAGCGTATCGGTTTCCACTGTGGCTCTTTCTTTCCAATATGATTTCTTTCTGCCTGACTAATGTACTCAATATCTCATTCTCGCTTCTTCAAATAGTAATCATTCTGTCTCCCAAATAAAAAACTCTCCCACCGCCTTGACTCCCCAGTTTTAAATGGCACGAATTAATTCAACAAAAAATATGCCTGAAAAAAGTAAAATTATCCAAAAAACGTGCAACATATCGAATATCGGTAAAAAATAGCCCGTAAAAAATTATAATCACCTATCATTTATATCTTGCCATAATCGAGCTGCACTTGCTTACTAATTTAATCGGGTCTAATTCCAGAGTCGGTATGTTCAGGACGCCAAAGATATATCTCCCACAGTTCACTGTGATTCTAGGGTTAATGCACCAAGATGATTAATAAAAACACGGAATGTTTCCTTGATTAATTGATCTGTATCTATAGATGGGGAAGTTGTTCCAAGTCACGTGGCTGCTGCAGGTGACGATTGGTGTGAGCAGTATGGGGTACTGGTACGAGTTAGCGCTGGCTCTCTTGCCCCCTTTCCCCCTTCCCCTCCTCACACAATCCCATCACCGGGAAATTTCGACGTTCCTCTCACACGTGTGCGTCTCGTTGTTGACTCGGAGGATCCGAGAGTTACGGAGGGGGCCGCCAAATATTGACATTTAATAATCTGGCGCGTATTTAGCGTCTGGCTTAGGGTAATGGAAGTTTTACCAACGTCATTGTCATGGTGCGCGGACCAGTTTTACGTTTTTGCCACGTTTGTATTTTCGCTAACATGAACTTACGCTGGAGCGGTATGTGGCAACATGTGGAATCAGGGTTTATTGAGACCTGAATCATGGAAACGGAAACTTATCCTATCTAACATAGAAAAAGAGGAAGTATGACCACCGATTCGACAGATTTCTTGGAATGATGAATATGAATAATAAATACATTAGTTAAATTCGATTTCTTCCGGCTCAACCGAGTAAAATCTTTTTATTTATCATAAATAACATTTTGAGTGATCTGAACCAAATTCGAAAATAATGTCAATGCATTTTTTCTGCAAAATTAAGAGTGGTTTTATGAAAAAAAAACATGCTTTAGTTAGAAAATAAATTAGTATTTCCATATAAAGAGATAGGAGAAAAAAATAAAATTTATTTCAGTTCAAGGAGAGAGAAAATAATTTCTCTTTTTCTGGTACCCAATTATTTTGAACAGCAAGTTAATTGCTGTTCAACATAATTGGGGCACATATACATGGGAAGGTCCAGAAGTACCCGGCCTGACCTAGTGATGGCGGTAGTTGTTTGAAAAATATCACTGTATTAGAAAGTATGCATATATGTGTTATTTTTGTACTTTTTTATCTGACCAAATGTTTCATCAGATATTCACCACAAGTGGCTAATGCTATCCCATTAATTGAATTATACATAAGCACTTTGCAGCGAAAGGAAATTCTTTAAATTAAATGAGGGCTCACCAGAATGTGAAAGAATAAATATTTTCACCACAATAATTTTTAAAACCTTTGCTCCTTGAAGCAGAATTTTACATCTTGAAGGTAAGAAAGGGAACTTCGTAAAGAGGAAGGCAGACGCAGGTCAGGAACGAGGGGAATACGGAAGGGAACGAGATACCCTGGCTTTAAGGGTCGGATAAAACGACTTCATTAGCTGAGTTAGCGTCCCAAAGCACTTTTATTGCGACTAATACTACAAATCTCATTACGAAGAGGTAGACGAGGGCGATGAGGGTGGAATTAGGGTGGGCAGGGAGAAAAGGAAAAAGAACATTGAGTGAATGAGATGGCGAACGAGAGAAAAGCCTATAGATAACCGGCAACATTCTACTGCTATTACTCAAACAACGTATTCCAGGCTTAATCATATAATAGTTGATGAATGTATCTACATACACTAATTAATGCATAGATAATCTCTGAAAGTCATGAAAATATAAACACAATTTATATTTTATAAATTTCGTCACATTGGGGATTTTATGTTTCATTAACCAAATCTACATTTTCATTTGTAACTTTTTACTAAAGCATATAAAGATAGGGCTAGGACAGCTTTTTATTACTTACATTATTTTGGATTTTGGTAGTATTGTCATTTTACAATGAGGTTTCCCAATCATAGTTGCTGGAATGCTTTTTATTTCCAATTGCCTTAGGCAGAGGATTCTAAAACAGAAGACTGTTGAACTGGAAATGCTTAGCAAATGGAAAAAATTCAAGAGTCCTCTTTCGAATTTTGTATCACTGATAATTTTCTCTTGGATTAAACGTCCATTCCCGATTAGCGAATTGAACAATAACTCTCTTCCAAGACTTGACGAATTCCTCTTCCCTTTTCCTAGTATTTCCACTCAATATAAGTCATTTTTCAAAATACTATACTGTAATGTACCTAATAACAATGCTAGCATAAAGAAGCCGGATACGATATTAAATAAATGCTTACGCGTATTTTCATTACCTTCAAGTCGTACTGTATACGGAATAGGAAAATCGAAAAATTACCTCATTTTAATTAATTTCAGGAAATTACTACTAAACGCAACTGAAAAATACAAATGCTTTGAGGAACATTAATTAATTTTAAATAACTAATACCCATTCTAATAGTTACTTGAGAGATGGACCTATTTTGACTTGATTGATGAGCTTCCGACAGTGCTTAATATCAATTCTGGCCCCCATCTAGTTGCAACACTGGACTTCAGAAACTTAAGCCGTGCCCTCTCTTCCGTTCCCTCACCCCTCATCCCCCCTTTCAACTCCGCGTGACCCCACCCCGCGCTTTTACGCTTTCATCTCCTCGCATCCACCACGCCGCTCTTGTACCTATACATCTGCGAGTGCCTCCGATGGCGGGCCCGAGAGACAGAGAGCGCAGGAGGGAGCGGAAAGGGACGAGGGTCTCATCAAACACGCACGCTCCTTGGGGCACCCCGGGGCGCTGGGTCACGAGAGAGCATCATCTCGATTTGCTCATGGGGAACACCGGGGCGTCCATCCGTGCCTGATTTCCAAGGCATTGCCGCCGCCGACGACGCTCCCTGATTGCGCCAATGGTGCCGCAAACGCCACGCCGAACCACCACCAACTCCGGAACCCCTCCAACTCCCCCCACCGAGCGGCCATGCATACAAGCTTAAATCATACCCAAAGGCTTTTCCCACCACCCCCTCCCATCGCACACTTCCCCCAACCCTTCCCGGTTCTCTCTCTCTGGGACCTTCCGCCGTCTCCGAAATGCTCGCCACGCTCCAATCAACATGAGCGGACCCCACACACGCACGCACATATATCCTACAAAGTCGTGATTTCGGCGCCGTCCCGCAGGGCGGTGATGTGCATCCGTCCGTCTGTCCACTCGTTCGCTCTCGGGATCGTTTTCGTGCTTTGAGCATTGTGTCATATTTGCAGAGCGCGTTTGACAAGTTCGGACGGGATTTCTTATTTTGTTTTTAACTTCGTTTGACCTCATCGCGTACCTAAATGTTACGAAGAGCGAGTGAGGTTGAGAAGCTAATGCAAATGTCAATCAAATTAGCTTCGGGTGCTCATTGACTTGATTAAATTAAGGACAGATGTCCTGAATTGAGATATTCCTCCAAAACAGCCAAATCATTTCTGACAACTTACTAACCCGAGCATAAAAAAGCATTATAGATTTAAAGTCCATATGGATAAAAATTAAAAGTTTCCATCAACTCAAATATTTCATACTTGATAACTGGTACTAATTTGGGCGAAATTAAGGACTATAACGTACATGTAGAACTTATTAGTGAAATTATTTGCATGCTGGCCTATTTTGTACACCACCTCGTTCAGCATAAAAAAGTGTAAGCTGTAAATAATACATTCTTCCTCTCCTAACCCATTACTCGAAATAATGTTGAGGAAAATGACCAAATGAATATCACTAAGCTGCTACTTTTACTTTGTCTTTTACTACGGCCGTAAAGACTCGGCATTGACCTCGGTTATTTTCTTAAATGAAAAGCAATCCACTTTATGGCTCCTTAACTTTCAAGCCACTCACTTTTTTCGGACCATTTAAAGTTGTTTGAATCTAATGTGGATCTGAAAGTGCCATTTCTTACAAAATTGCAAAATACTACAAAAAATAGCATTTTAAAACAGAAATAAGATTAATTTATGCATTACAAGGGTGTGAAATCAAACACAGGCAGTGTATTGAATGCATCAGTTAATACAAAAGCACTGGGAATTTTATTTTCAACAGCATTTGCAGGGAGCATTCGAACACGAATCGGAAAATTCGCGCGCGCATGATTAAATAAAAAAAAAGATTAAGTCTTGGCTTTGGTTATCAAAACCAGCCATAAGCTATTTTTCCCGTATATAATGTACAAAAAATTGAGTGGAAAATGCGCACCATTGCCAGAATTTCTCTTTTTTGTTCTCTTTTGAGGCATTCCATTCAGTCCTCAAACCCCTCCCTCCGTTTTATGCTATTCAAACAACTCGTGGATTGAAAAACCCTTCCATGGTTCACATTTTCCCGAACCAAGTGGCGGCGGAATAAATAAACGCTCTCCCTCACACCCCGAGAAAATAGGGAGCGAGACAATTGATCACGTGACGCAGAGGGAAGCATGAGGACCGGACCGAGAAGTAGGTATTTCGGGCACGCAGATGCCATTCCGATTTCTGTAATCGTCGATGACGGGCGCCAGAAAATCCACCGGTACCCGAAACTTCCTTCTACCCACCCGTTTTAACTCCGTCATACCCCTGCTCCCACCATTCCAGCAATCCGCTCGTCCTCCTCAACGCCCCCCCACCATTCTCCCTTACTCCCTCACTACACCCTTTATTCCCCATCCGCAGTGCCATCTTCGGGCGACGGCGGGGGTGAGTCCGAATGCGTAATTTCGGCGACAATGGGTGGGACGTGCGTCGCATTATCCCAGCGATCGCCCCTTCCGAGAAAGGGGGCGGGCCGAGGATGGAGCGGGACCGATGGTGGGGGGACCCCTTTCCCTACCCCTTCCGCAACACGTAGTACCTTTTTGCTCGTCGCCACGTTTCCCCATTCCTGGGTCCCCTATGCCCAAAATTGGGTAATCCTCATCCCCTTCCCTCCTCTCCTTTCCCCCGACTTCCACTACCCCGACTCCACTCCATCGGGCCCAAGTACTTGCACCAACTGTGTGCAAGGAGAAGAAACAGGGCTTGAACCAACCCGTGGAATAAATCCAAATTCCAGGTATCTGACCCGAGATGAATTTCCGAGAATAGCTAATCCATGTACTGCGGCTGATCCCTAGAGCCGAGGATGTGCCCGGAAATTATTTTATCTATTTCGTATCATTTTGCATGAGACAAATACTGACGGGAAGAAACGATAATTGATATGATATTTTAACTAAATTTGTCAATGAAATGAAAATTCTGATATGGATTGTGGTTTTTTAGGGCATGAAAACTGGGTCGCTGAAGTAAGATAATGACCGTAGATAAGGGTCTTTTGAGATGCTGGTGAGGAGAAGGATAGAAAAGGTAAAATGGGCAGAAAGAGAGAAAAACGAAGTTGTACTAAGCAGGTTAGAGGATTCCTTAAAAAAATTCAAATGAGGCAGGAAAGATTAATGCAGAGCATCTTGATTGGAAGTAGGATGCTGAGGACTGTGATAAAGGGGAGAGCATTAGACAAAAGACGTAGAAGGAAGAAAAGGATGACCGTGCTGGATGGAATGAAGGGAGGAAGGGAGTACACTGTTGAAGAAGGGTTTATTGTAGTGTCATGAGTCCGGTGTGTTTTCCTATAGAGAAGATAAGTGACTTATAGGTGTCAAGTCATAGTCCATCCAAAACATACCTTACACGGAGGCGTACCCAATATTATTAACAATAAAAGACAGAGTTTAGTAGTAAATTTTACTAGCGTAAGCTAAGAGAGAAAGATTTCAAAAAGTCTATAGTTAAAAGGTGATAATTAACGTATAATCGAGCCGTGAAAGAGAACAAGCAAATTTAAGGTCCATAATAAATTTAAAGCACTAATTCAAATCTGTGGTGCCATTACTATTTTCGAAGATATTTAACTATGTGTTACGGCTATTAAATAATTTATACCATTTGGCATGCACTAACGGAAAAAAGTCATTGGAAGACCAATCCTCAGACACGTGAACTCTAAAACTTTAATTTTAGTCGAAAAATCAAAATATTGAAATTTGAATTTTAAAAAAAGACTATCTACACCACCATATCCTTGTGTGTGCTATATGAACTAAAATCTCTACCATTATACTATCCATAGGCAATGTTCAAGTCCTCCGCTATTTCTCTGATGGTTAATTTGCGGTTATTGACCAACATTTCTTTTACTTTATCAATTTTTTCACCGACTTTCGATGTCGATGGTCTGCCACTGCGTTCATCATCTTCGATTGACTCACGACCACTTCTGAACCGCTCGTGCCACTGGTAAACGACCGTTTTTTTTAGAGAATCGTTGCCGAAACACTTTTTCAACATTTCCAACGTCCGTGCGCCACTAAATCCGTTTTTTACGCAAAATTTAATACAAGTTCGTTGTTGCAAATTTAAATCCATTTCTGCAATTGTAAAAAATCGCCAACACACACAGAGATAGATGTACTCTTGGCTACGTAACTTTTGCAAATGTCAAGTTATGATACTAAGATTTAAAGGGAATATCAACAACAGATGTACCAATTTAACAAAAAAAACAGAACTCAAATCGGAACGATGGGAACGGTGGTTATTCCGGGAACTTTTTGTTCAAGGTAGTATTTTTCTACCAAGTTCCAACAGCATGAGCAAATGTACTGTACACGAATAGAGAATTGGAGCTTCCTCTTCTTTCACTAGTGTCAAAAATAAATAATCCCATAGACATATGATATGTCATTGTTAATTCAATGTGAACACTTTTTTAACCGAAGTAAATATAATTCTGGCACAAATAGAGTTTTACATCTCAATACTGAGCCTCAAATTTTGGAGAATTTTTATTACTTAAAAACATAGAAAACAGTATCATTTTTGATAGGGGAAATAATACATATTATATAATACTAAATAAAATGAAAAATGAATAATAAAAATATCTCAGTATGTTATTAACTGAAATAAAATGAATCCTGTGAAAAAATATATTGATTTTCATCTACTTAGCTTTACTTCCATGGTATCGATGGAAGAGGAAACCTTTCGTCGCAGTAAAGCAAGCATTTAAACAAATTTCAGCGATATATCTTCAGTGACGTGAAACCTCAGCGGTTACGAAAGATGTAACGGCTACCCACGCACGATGGCCATGGCTACCTACCTACCCTTCGTTCCGACATAGCACCGTCACCGATAGTGACCACAGCTCTAAAACTTCACCAACTTCCATTCCTCCGGTGTCAAAGGGCGGAGGGGCCCTTTGCTCTTCGGGACGGAGCCACCGCTCGACCATAATAACGCGCGCGTAAAAGCCCCGGTAGCATCCGGGGATCCTGGACCCCCTTAAATGGAAGCAGAAGGCATTACGCCCGGACCACGGCAAGGAGAGGGCCGGTAGCTTGTATGTCCAAGGGAGAGTGGGATTGAAGGGACGGGGACATAGGGACGCCAGGGGGTTGAAGTGTTAGGGGAGGGGCGGCACTCGCGCGAGAGATTTTATTCAGTGCTGCAAAGAGAGGCAATAAAGATAGGGCGACAATGATTCAGCATCAACTGCGGCGTACTGCCTGCCCCCCAAATCCCCTCTCGATCCCCATTTCCCTGGAGCCGCCGCCCGTTACCGCCTCCTTCCAACCCGCCCACCCACCCCGACGGCATCCCCGCCATAGCACCCGCCTGCTTTGGCCGCTCCATCCCTCTCCCCGCAATCCACTTTGTGAACGCAGTATAGTGCACAGATACGGGATCCGGCCGCGAGACCATTCTACCCCTCCCCCATCCCCCCCGCGCGATTTCTCCGGGGAATTGCAACTCTCTCCCAAGTACCCACTCGATCCACACACTCCAACACGAAGAACCACCCCACGATACTCCCTCTGGCTCCACTCCCCACCCCTGCCTGCCCTTTCCCCAGCTTCCCTGCGCGACCCCTCGGCGGGAACCCTGTTCGACGCGTCGCGCCGGGGAGAGTTCGAGACCGGTCACCCGAAATTTGCATCGAGATGGTGATGTTGTTTCGGCGGGGGTGAGCGGAGCAGAAGGAGGGGTATGGCAGGGAGGTGATGGAGATTGTTGCGTGGCAACGCCGAATTCCGGATTAGGACGTTGCACCAGTGTTGATTCAGCGGCGTGGCGGGCGGCCGGAATTCAACACGAGTGTTTCAAATCGAACAAAAATAGTGGAAAGGGGACATCGTCTCTTGCCTCCTCACCGAGGCGGCGGTGTTGGGATCCAAATGCTAATACTCTGATGCAGTACGCTTGCAAAAGAGGACAATGGTAACACCCAAGGAATCACTGCTGCGTTTTATCAATGTTTTGAAGAAAATGTTCGCCCATAGAAATAGAACCATTAGCTTTATGGAGGAAAGGGCAGTGACCTGAAAGAATTAATAGTTGTTGCAATTTTTAAGATGGTATATGTATGATTCTTCTACATAATTTACGGTATCTGAACAAATTCCGTATTCCGAACGAACCTCTTTACATCTTAACATGAAAATGGTAAATTTGAAGGATAAAAAGTTTATTCTCAACCCTGATCCCTTTTCAAAACATCAATCGTGTTTGAAATGTAGCTAATGAAGTGGGTACACAAGCATAATTTTGAATATTAACGAGGCAAATTATGAAGTGTAAAATTAATTATCCTTCGAATTTTATTTGGCTTTAATTTCCAATAAATGTTATTTTCAAAAAATTAATATCATAAAAAATGGAAAAAAACTATTTTGCACTGTAATGGAACACATGCTGCAAGGGGTAAAAATCCAATGCCGTATTTTTAATGCAACGTTTTAGGCACCTCTGTTCTCCTGCCAGAGCTGCTACAGAGAATTTAAAAGTAGGTATCCAATTACAATGGGTAGCCGAAGGTTAGTCTAAGAATGAGACATGAAAATATTTAAATGAAGCTGAAAATCATAGTTAAATCCCGCAATTCTGCCGTCCCTGCTGTCATTCAATTCTTCGTAAATATCATCCATACAAACTCAATCATGACATTTTTAGTAACATACAAGGGAACAAAGGGACGCCATTTGTCTTGGTAGTAGAATATAAAGAAGAAATGAGCTAATCCATCGCTTGCAGATGAGAATAGGTGAAATGAATGTGGAAGAAAAATGATGCAACTATTTTTGGCCGTACCCTTCAGGATATATATTAGCCCCTGGAATATTCATGACTTTAGAGCCAGGTTCTGAATGCGAGGGGGAGGATGAGGGGAAATTCGGGTGTCTCCCTTGTGCTACCGCTTCCTGCAACTCATTCATTTCGTCTTTCCTCGCTCCGCAGCATACGCATGCGAAAGAATTCAATTTGCTCACTTCTCGCTTCCGACTCTCAAGAATACCTAATAACACGCGGGATTGATGACGCCGAAAACTATCTCCCATCACTCAGAATACTACGAGATTGCGTGAGTGTGTGTGCGTGCGTGTCTGTGCGCTGACTTCTTCCGCTTTGCATCCGCGGACAAGTGAGGGGGAGGGAGTTGATGTATCGTCCCTCTCCCACGACGCACGCCACCAAAGGACGTGATGCAATTGGACGCGGAGATGAATGCCGGCAGAATGTGAAGAGATGATGAATTACGTATGCGTATGAGGCGCATCAATCATCAATCGAGCAATATATCTTCATAACAAATGTAACTACGGTGATGTGAAAAAATGTTGGGCACTGGATTAATATGACGGGGATGATTTACAATAACTGACAGACTCCGACTTACTGAAGTTGCGCATTTTTACAGCATAATCAGATGCTAGCGATAGGCTAAACCTGACGCCGAAATCCAATACGTTTTAATTGATTAATTTGCCAGGAAAGTTATAAATCAAATGTATTCACAAAGGACAGCAATCATCAAACGGCGTCGAAAGGTTTTCTCTGTCATCATTTACGGTTTTGCATTATTTAAATCAATTAATTATGGAATGATTTATGTTTTCACTGTTTTCAAAAATATATTAAGACAGTTTAATTATTATACTTAGCGATGTGGCGGAATTAAATAAATCCTTATTTTTAAATGGCAAAGAAAGAGTGAAATGAGGCAAAACAAGTTTCCCAGAATATTTTTACCATGTTCACAAGACCTTTTACTATTCCAATCGCCATCATCCTTTCAAGTATTTTTACGACCACGAGAAAATAAAAATGCCAATTTCCTCTAAACATTTTTATGAGAGCGCACAGAAACGGTAACACAGGAGCTCGGCTTTAAAAAATGCTTGTATAGTTATACCCTTTCGAATAAGACATGAGAGTATAAAATCCGAAGAAAATATATTGATTTACGAAAGTGACAAAACCCAACGATGGTAAAGCTCAAGGGATGGGGGACGTGGGACATAAAATCCGATAAAGCATCTGCCTATCTGCCATAAACCACCCAATTCCGGACGTTTCCGCTTACGAGCAGAGGAATCTACACGCGGGGCATCTCCGCCAACGGCGTCGTCGCGAGCGAAGAGGGCTGCGGAGGTAAGGAGCCTGTTGGAAATCGAATATCTCTCGACTTCGTCCGCCCTTTGCACAGGAACGGGAAACCCATCGAGCAGGGATTGATGACGAGGTTTGGCTCCGAGGGTAAGGGAGAGGGGTGAGAGACGCCCGGTCCATACCATCGGAACCGCAAAAGCCCCGAAAATCGGCCACACTCGTACTCCATCCGTACCTCCTACGCCTCACACCCTTTACCCTCAGCCCTGTCCGTCTCCTCTCTCCCCAGACCAGGCCCCTCACCCCTTCGCGTCTCCTTCGCCACCCCGTCCGGCGTCAGACCACTTTCCCATGGGGCCATTAGCAGGTTTGATGGCTCTCGTGGGAGTGTGGGCCACCCCTAGCAGGCCACTCCGATCCTCTCCCCAAACTCGTTCGCTGCGGCCCGTTCTTCTGTAGCCCTGTTAGCTGTATTTTTTCCTTGCAGAACTATTCCATTCGCCATCGACCTTGAGGAGTTCTCCGAAATTTTTTACCCCTGGAATTCACGCCATCTTCGCAGCATTTTCTTTGAGCAGTTCAGTAAACACCACAGGATACGTTCGCCTACGCTCATTCTCTCAATTTAGCAGGCGATTGATATACAACATTCACCGTGCTATACCACTCTAGCCAAATACATTTCTCGGCATGTATTTTAGAAAGATAGTTATTAGAATGATTAAGATTATCATGAATGAATATTCATTCAAAACAACATTCATTTCCATAAAAATATTTTATTTATTCCACAAGTGAGTTCCAAAAAACTGTCATCAACAAATTTTCGCATTATATGTTCAAAATTTATATGAAGATATGCCAAGTCTGTTACTTGAAGTAAATTAATGGAAATTAATCAATACTTCCATACCTTTGTATATATGTACTTTTGTATGTGTTTTTCTATATTTTTGACGAATGCCATCTCGCTCCTTTGTTTGAATTATATATACGATATATACCCATATGATTTTATTTAATGGATACGAAATATTTTTCTACCACAAAACATTTAGTTTACACTAAAACTTTTGACAGCTAGTAGCCCGCACCATACCCGAACCACTTCATTTACTCGCATAACAGGGGTTCTGGAAAACTTGCTCAAGAGTACTGTCAGGATGTAATTCAGCGCTGGGCCAAATATTTAACGTTCGAGCCCACGGGGAACTGATTTAACTCGCCTAGTTCTCTCCTAATTCCTCCCGTCACCCTTTCCCCGCCCGGGCCTTGAGCTTCCACCAGGTCGGAGTGTGAGACGCATACTGTCAACCACGGCCTGGCTGCCATTACGCGAAGAGTATCCCAAAGGTCCCCAGGTGAAGGGTACCCACACCATCCAGGAATACTCCCTGAAGCCATTAATCTCAGACTCAACTGACCCAATCCATATTAGAAGGACACCAAGCCTCATTTTCTTCCCGGAATAAAAAAAACACTCCCTCTCGTCGGCCATTCTAGAAATATATACTTCAAAACTCGCTCCCCACGCGCCTTCTTTGAACATCTTCCCAGTATTTCCTCCCTGACGTTAGCCCTCCCAACCAAACGATACCCCAAGGATCTCCAACGGGGCCGATCGCCCATCAGGCTGGTCCCTACGCACTACACTCCTACGCTGCCGCACCTCTCCCAGTCTCCCAGTGCTCCTTCTACGAAGTAACCCCTCGTAGTGGAGAGGAGGAGAGAAAATGGTGCCCGCCGGAAAGAGGGGGAGAGATGGTGTATGAGGAAAGCCTGGACATCGGGGGACAGAGTTGGGACGTGGGCTAGAGGACTCTCTCTGAAGAAGTCGTGAGTGGGGAAGGGGGAGGGAGCGGGGGGTCGAGGGCCTTAAGCTGAAGAATGAAGATGGTAATCCGAGGGATTTCGAGGATATTCCCGTCGTGGACGGAGTTCATTAGATCCGCCTTTAAGGGTTTCCGATGTAAGAGTGGGAGGATGTGGGAGAGGAGATGGGGGGACTCTGGGATGCAAGGTGGTGCTTTTAAGCTGAGGGGGGCATACGAACGACACAAGGTTGCTGCTGCAGAACAGGTGAGGATGGAAATGCAGTAATCGGTGCCCTCTACGCAAATGGATTTGCAGACAAGTCCTTTTATTTCGGCAGCGTTCAATTACAATTCCTTTCTCTTTATGCTGCGTAACAAACGCAGACCCCTCCGATAAAATCTTCCTTACAAATACTCCATGATAAAATGGCAAAAAATACATTTTTCATTGCATTAATGGTATTATTCATTCAAGCTTTCCAAGTTAGTAAAGACCGTAAATCGTTTACGAGGGAAGTAGCTTCACTATTCTCCTGAGATCCAAGCTCTGCCTTTACGAAATTGCCCAATTTTCCTACAGTAAAATAATCGACACATACGTATATCCGACAAAATAAGAAAGTCAGCTTTGAAGGTAGGGATAGAGACGAAGGAAAAAAAGGTGTACGTTAGTATAAAATCGAATAATTAATGCAAACATACTAGTATACTCGTATAATCTTTAATAAATGATTTATTACCTCTGATTCAAATACTAATATTTTCCGAAATGTAGAAAACTGCATAATTTCTGCCTAATATGGATAAATCACATTGTAACTATATTACTTGCATTAAATGCTCAGTTGCATAGAACAGGAAGTATCAGTTCAAATAAGTAAACGGCCAATGAAATGAAAAAACATCATATTTACCCACAGATTATTCATGAGTTGATAGTTTAGGAAACTCATCTGTGATGCAGTGATGAAACCTCTGCTCACTCTACAGAATTCGACGCCAATGGACCCATCAAATTTGAATGTGTATTCCAAATTTATTCTGTTAAGTTTATTTGCTACCATTCTATGTAATTGGACAAACCCATTGATCGACCTTAACTTTCAATAATATATATCTCTCTGTATATTTATACACAGCGGTCCATTCAAAACCTTTCATAAAAAAGTCGTGAGGGAGAGGTCCCGGTATCGCCCACCGTTTCTCTCCCGATTGTAGCAAACACCATGAAAACGCGGTTGTATCGCGAGACCGTATCCTATGGCATTTTAGCAAAATTACATCTCGTTTATTGATTGAGCAGTTCTTTTTGGAAGGGAGATGGGAAGAGTGTGCGCGAGAAAGAGAGATATAGGACATAAGAGGAGGAGAGATGCATAAAGGGAGATACAGGAGGGGAGCGAGGAAGAGATGGTGGAAGGAACTTTCTCCCTGTTCTCTCCAACCCTCGCTCCGCCCACATTTTTTTCTTTTGCATTTTTTTCTTCCAAAAAAAGTTTTCGAATCCATTTGGAGATTGTGAGGCCGCATCCTCTTTCTCCAACCGTGGGACATATTCCCCCGGGCATCGTTCGGTGAGACTATAAAACCGTGGAACTGGGAGGTAGGGAGACGAGAGTTGGGGATGACGAAGACATCCAAGGTGGTGGCGAGGGTTTTGGCTTAGGGAAACGGGGAGGAAGGGTTAAGGGTAAGAAGGGGAAGGAGGGGATGGGAATGAAGGGGAAAGATTGTCACTGCTGGATATGGGAGAAGAATGAGGGGAGGAGAATGCGCGTGGGATGAGAGAAATTTCTGTTTGCCGTCCTTAGCGTTTTTTTTCCTTCTCTCCCTACTTCCTCCCGCTCAAAACTGCCTCCGCACGCAAGATGAAACCCCGCCGTGCATGGGGACTGATGATTGCGTGCAAGGCATTTAACGCAGGGAAGTGGAAGATTTTTCCTCGTCAATTCTCTCACTTTTCGCCCTTCCATCTTTGCTTCTATTTTGGTCGAGAGGTAAATCGAGACTGAGGGAGGGGGGTGGAAAGGATATCGAGATACTTTGCCGCTGTAAAGCAATCGTGTCCCCGTTTCATATCATTCGTGGTATTTGCTAAAGCAGTTTCCGTGAGATGCGGAGATAATGGTATCTGACTGGTGGAATTTTGAGGCGTTTCATGTCCCCTTGTTCGATTATAAATGCCCTCGGAAAAGTGCTCCGTTTTAGTTTTGTTCAATCGTCCCTGCACAGTCGAAAGTCCTTTTTTAATCAATTCAACGGATAAAAAGTTTAACCATTTCCATGGATAATTCAATTAATTAGCTCATAAAAATTTGATGAGAAATGGTGAACTTGAAAGTAACGTTGGTGTGCAAGATCATTTTAAAATTGAAACGATCAAACATACTATATTTTAAAAGTTATATGTATTTCTTAAGGAGTATTTCCAAATGTAAAAACAAAAAAAAATCACAAAGTTTTGCAATAAAACCTAAGAAAAAATTAGAAAGATATTATCTTGGATCAAATTTTTGAAATTAAGTGCCAGTGAGCGATCTTGTACAGTAAAATAATATAATTCTAGACAACAATGATATCTGTTTAAAAAGAAGCGATATCTCACGGAACCCAGATACCTTAAACTTTCAAACCTTCAGCAAAAGCGAACGGATAGGCGCCGTGAAGAAAAAAACCAAATATTGTGATCCCAGTACATTTCAGTAGACGATGAGGAAAATACAGAGTGATTTCTACGGAGAAATAATAGCGAAAACTATTCTCTCCATTCGGTTCGGGCAATGAAACCAATACATACGCACATACTCTGTAGAAAAAGATAATTAGCTCACTACGTTAACCACGAGGAAGTGTAAAATGATTGTGAAAATAAATACGAAGATGTAGACTAAGGGGACTTTCAAGCATACATTAAATAACGCAAGGCTAATTAAGGTTTTATTTCTGCATATGCGTACTCAAACACACGGTAGTATATATATATTTTTTTATGTATCTTTTTTTTCTTGCTGATTAATGGTTGTAAATGGGATGAGGATTCACTTGTTTTGTTAAAGAGATTTGTGTTTGTCTGGTTTTATGTATTATCTTTTGCAATTATTTGGGACTTGTGTACCACCTGACAATGTCTATTAGCACATGTGTATTTATAATAATATATATATATATATATATATATATATATATATATATATATATATATATATATGTGTGTGTGTGTGTGTGTGTGTGTGTGTGTGTGTGTGTGTAATGTGTGTGCGTATGTATGTATATAATATTATACATTATAAATGCCTTTTTACTTGTGCTAAAGATAGCAGTTTAAAAAGTCATCACCTCAAAAACCATATTAGATTAGAATGTTTGACAGGGTCAATGATAATATTCTATCGGTATTAAAGTAATGAAATTTAATCAATAATCGATTGAAAAATTGTAAGCATTACCAATGAAAGCATCAAACCGAAGTTTGATTCACTTCTTTCATGGATTTCCCTAATGCCTATATTCATAACACCGAACACATTTCTTCTCTCTTTTCGTAGTAGTTTCATTTCTTCCAGTAAATACAGACACCATTAGCCACCTCTCTCCTGTTGCAACCTGTAAGTTTTGACACTGTCAAAATAGTTAGAAAGTAGCACGAGCTCTAGAAGTGAATCAAAGTTGCTTTGCATGTAAGGAGTTGGAGGCTCAAGTATATTCATCGGTTAAAATGTTTGACTCATGATCCGCTCCGAGATTATTAATCACAAAATCAGAAAGCATATATCTTTCTTTTAACAGAAATGTTTTCGATTTAAGAATTCTGGGTCTCAATAATTGTTTCATTTGCGTCATCGCAAATATATACGGGTTTTGAAACCATATAAATGAAAACATGAGCGGAATGATTTCAGGGAAAAAAGAAAATATGTTTATTCTATTACGAGATAAAAACGTTGAGAAAAATCAATGTTATTTCATTCTGACAACATAAATCGTTTAAGGTACGACACAACTTTGAAAATGAAACCGTTTCCATAACTCAGATGTATAAATTTCTTCATGCAGTTCACTATATTTATGATTACAGTCCAAATTATATGCGTGATTGTTCCAATCCCAAACAGTAAGTGGCCAAGAATAATCGTGAAATAACCCCTGAACAAAGAGAAATCGTGCGGTTCTGTAAATATAAACTCACGTACAAATTGAATAGAAGGGCGAAAGGACACATGTTGTATTTTCCCGTTTGACGAGATGGCCGCAGGGCATATGGAGATGTATGGAATGGGGTAGGGAGGCAAAGAACATTGAGGAAGGACAGGGGAAATAAGAGGGGTTCGGGATAGGGAGAAATCTGAGGGGAACCCGGAAAGGGGAGGAGGTCCGAGGGAGGCAGAAAGTGGGAAAGGGAATATTGGGTGAAGCGAGGGGTGAGGGGCGAGTGCAGGGGCAAGTTTTGGGCCGAGGGGACTTGAAATCGATGGACATGCTCACTCAGACTGATGGCGTTTTCGTTCATTTATTTTCGCGATATTAATCACAAAAATGGGTTTTGCGTTTCCCACTAACGTAAATTCAAAAGCTTCACGCGGGAGTGAAATAAGAACGAAACACGGGCGTGGAAGTTGTTTAAGATGACCTTTTACATTTAGAAAAATATTAGAATTTCTCAGTTTTCCCCACGTAATGACGCCCTTTTTCCACAACTTATCCAGGCAGCAGTAAGTAACCACACGCCGTATTCATATCGCAAAAACGACTTTTTATTGTTGTATCACCTAAAGTACTAGTTATTTTAAAGCATGACAATTTTTTGACTTTTTTATGGGTGAATTTTATATTTTGCCCTCTAGGTAATAAACATTTTCTCGAACGTCGATTGAAACCCAAGCATAAAAAACTCACTGGATCAATATCCAAATCCTTTGGGCTTCATTAAATCTTTCAGCATTTTTTTCTCTCGTCATTCCGGAAAACGCAATGAATATTTTTCCCAATTAAAAGGATACTATATATTAAAAAAAATACTCAAACATATTCATCGAATGCATTGAAGAGGTCGAAATATTCTGAACTCTGAAATTTTTTTCTCACTACATGTCTTTCGTCCAGCGAAGCAAAGGTATGTGATTTTTCAAGGAGGTTAAGAATATCTGCGTGCAGGATTCACGTTACCCCATTCCTGTAAGTAAAGAAAAATTTAATATGCAGAACTTATTTTAGGAAACTATAACGAACTCCAGCTGTTGATTCATCACTGAAGTGAATGAGAACGCCTAAGGAGTTTTGGGAAATGAGAGAAAAGAAAGAGTGAAAAGGGAATGCGAAAATTACACCATGGAGAAGATGACTTGGAAATTACTTGGAAACGAAAATTGAGTCCGTGGGCGATGAGCAAGAATGTTTGTTTTGGAAATCATTCCCCGTTTTACACAAAACGTGAATTAAATCTTTGGGTCATGGAAAGGAAAGGGTCGGAAAGGCGAAAAAGCTGCCTAGGAAACTTGACTGGCTGTAATTTGTAAGGAATTTCCATAAAGTCCGTTGATTTAGCAGACTGTGTAAATAAATATTACCAGGCTAAGCTATGCAATACTATCTCTAAAAACTGTTTTAATCGGAATGAGAATACAAATTTGATGCAGCATATATAGCTAGCCAGCCTTAGCCTGCTAGCTCTTTAACCATGGCTTCAGGTTTCTTCGAAGTATACCTAAGTAGAGTACCTGAGGTGCACCCGGGGATGGGGAGAATAATTTAAAAAAAACTAAGGGAATATTAAAGACGTCTTTGTACCATTTTTAAATTTACTCCAAAAAGGTTTATTTTTTTGTGATGTAGTTGTTGACAATGGAATAATAGCCGCTAAAAAATAATCTTCCGTATAATTTGCGACTCTTTAGCTTTCCATGTGGCATATACTGGCTTTAAAATTGAAACCTAGACTAATATTTACAATTTTGCTTCCGAGAAAATTGTTCGTAAATTTGACATCAAATTAAATTAAGAAACCCAAATTATTGGTTAATATACTTATCTTGCTCATAATGTATGATGCTCCTTTACCAATCGTTAAAAAAATATTTACAAGTTTAATATTAATCCCATAGCCCTTTCGTTAAATCAATAACGATAACGTATCAGAAATGGTCAGTCGAGCAAATATGACGGGAAAATAAGAACTCGCACAAGTATTAAGGAAATTTTGTTACCCAAAAATTTTAATTATAGCTATAGGCAATTTTAATTGCATACAACTTGTAGCCATTTCGTGTCAATATAAACTCACCGTGGGTTATGCGCTCAATAAGTCTATAGAGAAGGGTTGATGCCAGTCATGTGAAAAAAATACAGACTTAACACCATTTATTTTGAAAAATTCTGCAATCAGACGATATTTTTACCGAATACTAAAACCTTAATATGCTATAATGCCGAAACACTAAACATACTGTGAATTGAAATGCAAAATCCCAGTTGGCCTTCATTAAGCAATTCACTCTTTGCACATTTTCTGAATAGATCCGAATTGATAGTAATAGATGAATCTAGAAAATAGGTATCCCTGGGTAATACGATAGTGAAGACTGTAAAGAAGAATTATATGCATGGATCCTGTTTCTAAAATTCCACGGGCGAATTTCTACATCGCATTGCTTCAAACGTTCAACCGGGGTAGGCATAGTTGATTAATTGTTTTAAAGAAGAAAATGAGAGATGATTGAACGAGAAAAATTGGCATAAGAGGAGCGAGCTGGAAATACTCCCCGCCGAGAATCTACCGTGAGAATGAAGCGTGTGTGTGCGTTTGTCTGGACTGTCGGTGTCAAGGAGAGAAGAAAGTGAGTTGGGTGGGTTGAGGAGGGAGGGCACGAGCGAATTCTTACGTGCGAGGCGGTACCGCTCCCAACACCGCGGGTGAGTAACATCATTTGTAAAAGTCAATGCATAAAGGTACGAGCTTAGCGGACGTGGGCGGGGAGAGGAGGGAGGGGTGTTGAGAGGAGGTGGATTGTTGGCCGGGGTAGGCGGGATGGAAATATGGGGAGCGGAAAGGGGTGGAGGTCACATTTTTCCGCCCGACCCACCCACCCACTGAAATCCGCCAGCCCCTCTAGCCTCACGACGGGCGAAACCTTCCCTTTCTCTAACCTTTAGGCGCCCCCGACGTTTGGGAGTAATCTGACGTGCCCCCCCCTTCACTAAACCCGCCCACACCACCAGACAGTGACAAGCCGGAGGGGGCGCCAGCACTGCACTTCAATTCCGACCTGCACATCGCGGGACACGTCCATTGTTGGGCACGAATTGACAAATCGTCGCCCGGGAGAGCGTGTCGAGAATAATTCCCGCCGAGGAGGAGTCGAGGGCGCGATAACCCCGCACCCAAAACCTCACTCCAGTTCCTCCCTTCCCACCCACTCCCCATCCCGGCCTCCTGTCACCCTCCCACGTTCCTACTTCCCGGAAAAAATAAAACCCCTTCCTAAACCAAAACCGAGATTCGTCCCTCGCACTCCCCTTCGCCGTTTCCGCCATCCAAACCCCCGATCCTGTCCTTTTAACCCTTCATCCTACGCGACCCCGAACCCCTTTCCCCTTGACCCCCCTTCCTTTCTCCGCCCCCGGCTTTCTACATTCCTCCTCACACCCTCCCTTCACTCTCAGCATTTCTTCCTCCCAGAATTCTCCTTCCGAGACCGCGCTAATGTGAAACGCAAATTCTTGAGGTAAATATTGCCAAGGATTGAAAGATGGCTCTGAACCGCTCTAGGCGAGGACGTGATTCTGTCAACATAGTTTTTCATTTTTGCTTCTGCAAAAGCGCTTCCTTCCCTTTTAGAGGAATCTTTTCTTCGTATTGACCAAGTTTGGCACAATACTCTCTGGTATACAGGTGAATGGATGACAATAATCGATTTATTTCGTTTTAGTGCTTGTACATTCATGCCATACCTCGAGTAAAAATACTTTCCAAGGCCGAAGCCACACCCACCGTGAAACAAGAATGTTGTAATTGATAAGATATTCTAACTAATGCGGCCATTGGCAAGAGGATGCTTTAATTAAGTAAATTGGCCCTCATAAGAGACTATTGGAAAATTGTCTTCAATATCATTAATTCAGAATATCAATATAGGCTACGTTTAAATTTCTCAAAAAAATATAAATTTCATTTTCATAGGTGACGTGCGTAGATATAACTGTAACATTATCACAATATACGAATTATTTTATATTAACAAATCTTCATTGAATTATTATAAAAACTAACTTGTAATAAATATGAATCAGGTATTACGTTGAGTACAAACTAAAAATTAGCCTTTACGAATTATGTTACTCGCACTCAAATAATCCAAATTAAAATTAATATCGAAAGGTGCTAATCATTCGGTAAACCAAAGACAAGATAAGGCAACAGGCCGCAGGTAAAAGTACTCATAACTTAAATATTGAATCAAGTTTGTTTTTTCTTCCTCATATCTTAATAGAGCTTATAAGTTGAGGCGGATGTCTTCTTTTCACTTCCCGAATTCACGTTAAATAGTTTTGGCATATAATATCATTTGCTAAAAAAACACGTAGTTATTCTTGACGTAAAAAAAGGGTTACCTTTTTAGATAGTCTGTAGGTCTCAAATGGATCATTAGCATAATCATTTTGAAGCTCTTTTTTCCCTTTCATTTTGATTTACCAAAATAAAAGGGATAAAAGACAGTTACGCAGTGCTAGACTTGATTCTTCGGAACAAAATGAGTTCAGATCTCACGAATGATTACCGCCTAGGCTATGGACAATGAATTTTGATTATACTCGTACTACAATTATAAGAAGATAACGGAGAAATGGTTCGAGATGTCTCGGGGGCCACTATAATTTTAAAATAATTCCAGCTAACAATATATACTTTCTTTATAATATCCCAATTGTTAGCTCTTAAAAATAATATGATTTTTATCACCAATGAAATGTTCGTCAATTAATTTGACAAAGGTTTATAAAACCAATAAAGGACCAATGACGTAATGCCAATAAACCAATGACGTAATACATTACCTTGCATTGTACCTTTAGCCAATAAAATCACAAACTGAATCACTTAAAATCAGGATAAGATAGAGTTTACAATGCTAGCTAGCTCTATTCCTTCATGAACCTATATATCACTCATACTGGTACTCATATCGGTCATCCTATAGAAAATACTCAATGAATTTAGGAATAAAAGCACCTATTTCATAACGTTTTGCGATAGGTAATATTAATGCATAATATATTCGTCATTCAACCAAAATTTTGCAACACACGTTACGACTTTCCACACCATTTTCTTTAAATTATTTCACTTCCAGTTTTCTCGGATGGACTGGCAAGATCCCCATCGTCTACTATGAAAGTATTTGTATAATCTCGGAGAGAATGCAAGAGCGAGAAAATAAATTACAGCACCAAAAACAATTCGCACAAAAGAAGAATAGGCAATCAATCCGGCTGCCGTTCAGGCAACTGCCCGATGCCTCCTTTCTCACGGCCAAACGGCGCACACTCTTTTCTCCCATTCTCAAGGCTGCGATGACCTGTCCTCCTCCAGGCTCTCTCTTCCTCCTCAAGTTTCCTTTCTGCACGCCACCCCCTACCCTAGTCTTTCCCTTCGTTTTCCCTTCCGTCGTGCCCATTGTTACCACACTCACGGCGCTCAACACGCTTCCAGGTCCAACAATCACCTGATTGCTTTCGTTGCAATTGCTCCTCAGACGCATGTGACGGCGTTGGCAGGTCCTCTCTGCCTCGCTCAAAAACCTACTTTCAAACCTCTTCCCTCCTCTTTCGCCTTCTCCCTCCCGTACACCTCCGACACATCCTTTTTTTGCACACTTTCTTTTGTCTTCCTCCCCGCATCTCCATATCCCCTGAAACCCTTTCCACTTGACGCAATCCAACTCTCCCGCCTCCGCCTTATTTGATTTCATCAGAGATTGATATTTTTATCGTCGCTTGAGAGCTCGGCTTCTCCATTGCACTCTTTCTACTTCTCTTAATCCCTCTCTATATTTTCCTTCGCTTCGTTTTGCACCCTTCTTTATCTTCTCCATGTTTCAAAACCATCTCCTTGGAGTTTCCCCGCAGTGCTCGTCCCTAATTTTGGATCGTGCGGAAAAACATTGGTGCCACCAATTAAAAGAAGGACGTAGCGTGTAAAGGCTTTGCAAACTTTTTCTTCTTCCTTCGTTCTCTTATTGTCGAATGCACTTGCCTTAATTAAAAGACTTGAGAGGCTGATGGCGACGAGAGGCTTTTCAAACGGTAACGGCACTCAGCAGAGTGTATCAACAGCCTTTTTCATAGTTAACGCAAATGGAGCCACGAACCCTTTCTCAAGAATGGACCCGCGATATTTCCCTATTGTTCCATAATTAAAATCGTATCCACGTCATTTTTGCTTTACACGCTGTATAGGTGTAAAAAAAGGGCAAAATTGTCTCCCAAATACTTTTGAAATGGCGTACATTTATCAGCAATCAATTTTACCTGATTTACATAATCATATTGATGCCATGTCTCAAATAAACCAATACATATCCAATGAGTCATCACACATTTCAATAAGTTAGTTTTCGAGACGAATTAATGATATTATTACAAACAACCTACTAAATATTTTATGCTACAGAGGTCTACTATCAGTTACGTGAAATAAACGGAGTGGCAAATCATTAGCAACTTAATAGCGGATACTGATTCACGTAATAAAATTCATCTACCCAAACGAGTGATGGTAAAAAGGAAAACATTTTGATTGATAGTTGCTAGATGAAAGCTGCAATTTTATACGGATATTTTTACTGCATCACTTCTTGAGTCAAGATCAGTTATAAAATAATTTGAAAGAAATTTGGGTTATAAATTTCTGCATTCATTCATCCTCGTCTTATTCCTGTAAACTTTATTATGCCCCCATTCGTTAATTCAGTATTCAGTCCGCGAGACCGCCCACCGAAAACGGAATATACACGCTGACATCTCTTCTCCACCGAATCAACACTCACGCGTTCATTATCATAATGTTTCACGCGGCAAAACAGGGAATACAATGCGCATTAAACCGTATCATGGGACTTACACCTTCAAGGTAATTTCTGCTCAGCATTTAACTGCGCGAAATGCATGGCATTTATACACGTAATTCGAAAGAAATATTCCACCGCACGTTTCATGTTCAGGCCGAGTAACACAGGTAACAACCGTGAGTGACCTTCACAGCTGTTTTACCGCTACAGAGGTACACTAATGTCCACGCAGGAAATTCGTAGTTCCATTTGCTTTTATGTGCTCTACTGCAGCTGTTCCGCAAGCTTAATTGCTTAGGATGAAAACAAACAAGCAGGGAAATCCAAACATCTTCCCTCACCGCTAATAATTATGCATTACGTTTTCAAAATCCTCTTCCCCGTACCATAATCATTATTTTTTTGGCTACTTAATCTTTCGAGTCTAATCTTCTCTCTAATTCATTTATTTCACTATCATAATTTTACCGATAAAATCTTTATCATCGTTTGATTATTAATGACAAGGAATGCCAGCTAATACATAATAAGAGCAATAAAAAATAGGGAGAATAAAATAACGGACAAATCTTTCATACACTGGCCCAAACACTTCCCCAACAGTTAGTTCTCAGTTAAGTTAGGTTCAGTTAGTACTCTTTTGCTTCAAGTGCAAATTTACATCACGTGGTACAAGATAATGACAAATGAACTGTAGTAAAGGGTGTTTTATGGATTAACTTTCATTTTAAATTTCTGGGGCGAAAAAAATTGTATTTAGGTAATTTTTTTACACAGATAATTCGAAATCAGATTGGGTATTTGACAATTTAAAATCAAACACTTTTATAAAATCTACTCTAAAGTACGTGGTTAACTGTGGGGTTGAAAGCACACTTGAATATTATTTCATCACTTATCAGCACATCAATTCAAACAGCTTTTGAAACCAATGAAGAATTTCTTCTTTACACAAAATAAATGGGATAATTTTCGAGTCTAGCCACAAATTACTAACAATAATTTTTAATTATGATTTAAAAAATTTAATTTGGAAAATTTTTGACTGGCGCCGGTCTGGTAGCCGAGTGCAACTTTCCAAGATTGCACTCAATTACAGCATCTCTGATGCCCATATCCTAGTCTTATACGTCACAAACCTAAGTCACCAGCTTCATCCGCAGGCAACTACCTACTGTGTCTCTTAGCTCCTCACCGACATTTTATATATATATATATATATCCTGCTTGTCTATTGTGCTAATGTGCTTTTACTTACCACCAAGCGCAGCTCGGCGGAGCCTTTGAGGAGGTGTGGCCTAGGTGGGAATGGTGAGTCTACGGACGAAGTGGACTGATGGAGACTCTCGCGCAGAGGTTTGGGGAGACGGGGAGAAGGCGAGCGGGTGGTGGGTTCTGGCGTGGCACGGGATGGATTGGGCGGGTGGCAAAATCGACCAAGGAGTTTCCCTAACGCACCACTGCCACCGCCCCCCAATCCCCATACCCTTGGCAAACCCTACCTCATACAAACCAGCCCTCACGACCTAAGTCGCAGGAGTGCGCCCCTCCCACTCCCATCCCTCCCTCACACACACACGTGAGCACGTAAAGCTTCCATATATCCTTCGGGACAATGACTCGATGACAGGTGGTGGGCGGGGGTATAGTGGGGATTGCCGAGGGGGGATGGGAGTGGGTGTGGGTTTGAACAGGGTGGAGGGAATGGGTGTCAGTCTTTTGACTCTGCGGGGGAGGAGCGCACCAAGGGAGCGTATTGAAGGGAGGGAGGGTGAGTGGGGATCAAGTTGGAGTGGGAAGGAGGGGTGGGGTTTTCGGAGAAATCTCGTGCCAGGAAGGGCGGCCACTGCTGGGGGTGGGCCCGAGGAAGAAAAGGACGGAGGTTTTTTTTGGGGGTGCGATCGACCCTAATGCAACGTGGAGGCGACGTTCCCGCGAGACTCGGGGAGGTGGATGGAGGAGGCAATGATTGATAGTTGAGATGGTATAAACGCCTCGAGATCGATAGATAAACAGATTAAAATGAATCAGTGGGATAAGAGGCGGTGGCGGTGTCGCTGCTGGCTGAGGCGTGGTAAGGATGTGGCTTCGACCCCACCCTTCTCCGCTCACCTCCCATCCTTCATTCCGCGGAGGCTTTTATTGTCGTGGGGGTGGAGGAAAAACGCGAGATGCCCCAGTCGCCATGGTTCTAACTCACGGCCATTGACGCCAGGGGTAATTTCCAGAGGCATTTGTTACGGTGGTGCGGTGACAAGGCGAAGTAATCGTGGCTAAGGCGAAAAGATTGACTCTCTCTCTCCGTAGAATAGGGGAGTATATTTCTGCGTGTTTATGTACCTTTGAGACCCTCTTACCTCCTACTCACAGGTTCCCGCCTCCGACTCTATATCACTAACGATATAATCATTCGTTACCCAAAACTAATTCTCGTTAATGTACATTAAAAGAACTGTGGCATCATATATTTCAGCAGATATAATCAAACACTATCCAAAATGCATGTTCGTCAATTCAGACTAAAATAGTCTTAACATATAAAAGTTGAACTAACCTTAAATAATATACATACCATCCTATATTTCAGCAAGATACAATATCGGAGCAACTATAAAACATACTTCCGGTATTTAAGCAAAAAAAAACAAATTTAAGATTGAAATTATTACCGATATGAAATATACGCAGCGAGGAAAAATTTTATCCGAATATTTAATTCAACTTACAAGGTTTGAACTTGCACAATACAAGACTAAAATTTACAATTAACAAGATTCTTGAGAAGGTCTTATCATGTTTAGAATTATGTTTAATAGTGAAAATCTTAATTAAGTTTTATTACCATCGAATATATTAGAAAAGAGAAGATATTTATTTTTGTTTTCATAAAAATATCGGAGATCCACTGAACTTCTTGTCTGATGAATCATATGCATCGAGCTGCAAAATCCATTCGCAATGATAAAGGCAAATATAAAACCACGCGGGGATCGTTTCAAAAGGAGACGGAGTAAGAGTAACCATAAATCACGTTGCATAAATAAATAAGGACAGAATTTGCTCATATAAACCATTCCTAATGACCGCAAGGGTGACAACAAGAGTCTCTGAGGGGACCACGATGGGGTGGACGCGTCTCCTCCAGGCGGAAATTGGAACCATGCCAACCTCGCAGAGGTTAGGCAAGTCCTAAACAAGGGTGCGGAGGGTGAGATGTGGCGAGAAGAGGCGAACGGTGGTAGGAGGTGCCGATGGTCCCCGCCTCGCTGAAGATTCAGCCCTCCCCGTTAAGTGGCACAACATTTAGCTCGGCCTACGGAGGAGGAGAAGATGCGAGGGAGCCGGCGCAGTGAGTTTAGAGAGTGAAGGTCCCTTCGTATGAACGTCCTGAGGCACTAGACGCACACACATACTAACACATTACTCTCTAAGCATCGATTTTCTCGATCCACAACTCTCTCTCGCCACTTCCTGTTCAGCGACATGAAGAGGGGGGAATGGGGGACTTTTTGCGAGTCCCCCGCATCTCCGCCACAGGAAACCACTCACCGAGAAGGAGGAGAGGATTCTGGAGGGGGAAGTTGGGGGTGGTCCTTGGTGGTGTTGCTCTGACCTCCCATCGCAAAACCCCCGCGCGTCCCCTCGCTCGCGCGCCGCGCCAACTAAAAGCGTCCGCCGCCACCACGCCCATCCCGTCAGGAGTCAATTACGGGGCACAATTCATTGCGAGGCGGCTGGCTGGGTTGCGGGAAGGAGGGGAGGCTTGGAGGAGGAGGGGGGGGGGGTAGTTCGCTCGCCGCTCGCTTCAGCGTACGCGTTAAGTCAGTGGGTGGCATGTGTGCCTAGGTGAATACGGCGGGGCGCGCGCTATTACACGGGGTGGGACGAAAACCGCGATGAGATCGTGAAGTCGAAAACGGAGTGGGGGAAAAAATCACGGTGCACGTAATTTAGGGCCCCAGCGGGGGTTGCATTGTCATTTACGGTCGCCCATGTTTTGTGTGCGTGCATATGTATGAGACAATGGTGCGACGCGTTTATGACGCCGCGGCGTATTTTGCGGAAATGCATAAGATACGGGCTAATTCCCTTTCATCATTCCCAATTAAGCATGCGTGTTCAACCGAAACACCAAAATCACTTTGCATAATTCCGTTTTATGAATAAACTATCGTAACACTGATTATAGTCCAATTCAGGAGTATCAGGAAGTACTCTTAGGATTTTCAGCTCAATTTACAATCAACAATGAATTAGCTATCTCATTTTTTTTCGAAGTTATGGGCTGAAATCAATGAAATGACCAAATGTTAACGTGGAAAAATTTTATTAAAAAATAATAATAATATAAACTCTGATACCAGTATTTTAAGGCAAATGGTCATCACAGAAAATAACACTTGTTTTACTAGTTTTCTTCATTAGCGGAAAGATAAATCAACCAAATTTTTCTTAAATATCTACAGGTTTGATCATATCTGGTTGATCTCAAAATTAATTCATAAAACGTACATCATCAAATATGTAACCAAAGAATTAATTTTATACCTAAAACAGCAGTAAGAGATATCAACGTATTTCCCGTTTAAAGACTAAAATTAATAGTTTCATAAGATTTTTTGCATGACATTTTTGGAATAAAAATTTATTTGAAAATGGTTAAGTTCTTAATACATGTGGGTGGTGCATATTTTTACTATCATGATATTGATAAAAATCATAATTTTATCTATACTGGCTATCGTGGAATGGAATGAGCCGAAAAAATTATCATTGTGAAAAATTTAAGTACGGACCCACTGAGCTCATTTCTGATTCAGCTTTAGTTCGAAAACGATGATGGAGAAACAACATTCATTTATTTGTCGCAGTAATTGATGTTAGTAAATGGCCAATGGCGATGATTTAGGTATTTTAAATATCTCATGAAGACTGGATGATGACCCCACCGACTAATAAAAAGTAATTCTCCTTCCAACCTCTTAATGAGATAAGATAGAGTCTTTCATCACAACCCTAGAGAAAAATGGCCAAGTAGAGGATAATGGTGGTTTGGAGGAGAAGAGTCGGTGTCATGGATTTACTTTTAACACTTTAACGCGAGTGGTTTTTTGGCAATTTCCAAGAGTACGAATAATCTATGCCTTTATCCGGTCCGTGGATTGCTCCGAAGAGAAGCGAGGGGGAGATATGGCGGCAGATAAGGCGGAGATTTAGGGGTACATTGTTGCGAGCTCCCTGATAACGGATGGGTTAGAGGGCTTATCTCAGAAAATAGAATAACAGGCCAAGGGAAAATAATGCTTAGTCGCATTTTCTTCTCAAAATTCCTCCAGAGAGCCCTGCAAAATTAATCCCTTCACACTACTTGGGCGTAAAATCCCAAGTTTCAAGAAGGCTTTATATGTAGTAAGTACATTGTAGGATGCATGAAAAATGAGAGGATGCTATGAGCAGAAAGTACCCAGGTGCCAAGCCAGAGAAAATATTAACATATTAATCGTGAACTTGGGGAGTAGGGTATATTTTTACGGCTAGACTTAATATATTTCGAAAGGGTGCACCCTAATTTCCAGCTTAATGTACTGTTTTAAAATAATAACGCAAAGAACAGAAATGTAAGCCAAACTACAATGAAATATTAACTACACTAATAATTAAAATATCAACCTACTGGCATTTAAATATATTATTCTATTACTTCTCTAATTTTAAGAAAATTCATAACCTAAAAATTTAGCTGTTCCAGGAGATTTATTTATACGAGAGATAATATAAGAAATACATAATCGAAAATTACGACTGAGGCAGAGAATTTTAAAATCCAAATTTTTATCGGCAATGAGGAAGATAAAATAAAATATTCTAATTGATTGCAAACATTTTTCTCTCCGAAAAAAAACTCCTCCCTCCTAGGCATTAAACGGCCCGCATAAATCCTCGAAATCCCAAAAATTTTATCTTTACCCGCCGCGCGCCGCGATAAGGTGAAAGTAAAACTTCCAGGGCGAAGTTTTACGAATAAACTCTTTTGCATTCCCGGAGAGGGCGGAAACAACGGCCACCAGCACTCAAAACCCTCACCCGAATGTTAAATAGACTCTTCTCCGGCGAAATTGCGCCACAAAGTGGCAGGGGATTGCGGGTATTAACGCGTGCATTCTGAACCAAAACGCGGGGGGACGACTCCATTATGGGTCATGTCATGCGCCATGGGTCGCATATACTACTCAGACGAAAGGTGACGAATTCCCAAGACAGACGGGTGGTCGCGCAAGCATATGATAGCGAGAGTATCTACAACGCCCCCCGGTAAGGATGGTGATGTTAAAAGTCGTCCCAGGTAAGTGGGTTGGTTGAGAACGGTGGTCGGTGAGCTGGTTGGAAGGAGGGAGGGAGGGGCAGCAGGTATTGGATAATCTCACCTCCGCGGTGATTCATCTCCCCCTTCGAAACCATTTCCTATTTTCCAAACCAAATAAGTTTGCCTTGTGGGGCAAACTCGACCCTCTCTCCATCCCTCGCCAAGAAGAAACTTCAAAACAACGGCGACCCCATAGGAGAGGTTCGAGGAGAAGGAAAGGAATAGCCTGTGCTTGAGAGAAGGAGGAAGGAGACCATCAGGGTTGAGGGAGGAAGAAAGTGGAAGGGGGAGAAAGTTAAAGAGGAGGAGGCAACTTACGACCCGAGGAGGATCCGACCCGAAGAGGGAGACGCGGTGAGGGAGTGCGGGAGGGTGGGGGTCGGCGGCAAAGCGGGCGAACAGCAGGTGAAACTTCGATCAGCCTGAAAGTGCCCTCGAGTATCGGCCGCCTCATTTGGTATCAACGCCGGCGCCAGGAGCGAAGACAAACGACGTCAATAAGCGCCCCGCAACAATGCCCCCTAATGCCTGTAAACTTCATATCTTCCTCATAAACATCCCTTCGTCCGATGTGCTCCGTAAAAGTGCAGAGCGCGCCCCATGCTTTCTCTCGTCACCGCCTTCTGAAGGCAAGGAAACGTTCGGCGATGCTCCAGATTAGGACTCTTCCTCTCGCAATACGCGTACAAAGGGGAATAACTTCTGAACTGTGGGAATTATTATCACTTCTACAATTGCCAACACCCGAAAACTTTATTTGAACAGTAATTGAAAAACGTGATCCAATAATTGGGTAGATGATTTTTTGCCAATTTTAAGCACGAAATATATGGGTTAGAAAATTTAAATATGTCGCTTTAATATCACCCTCTTCATTTCTTTGGCGGCAAAATGCATTGAATGTGTTTTATTTTCTATTAATTTATACCCATGATTTTCAACTTCATCCCTAGTAATGTTACTGCAACATTAATATGTCTAATAGTCTTATCGCTATGTTCAAATGAACAATCAATGACAAACGAACTGATGCATCCCATGAAATCCCTCCACCATTTCTTACACTTGTTCTGGCAATACACTATTACTTATCAATACTATCAGAAGAATTTATATCTGCAATTTACGCATTGATCAATTACATGAGTTGATTACAAATTAGAGGTAGGTTTTATGCGCCCAGTAAAAATTGATGCATATCATCGTAGTTTTCCAAAAGATTTGTTGACAGCATTAGCTACAATGTCTCATTAATACTTATCACTTCCATTTTACTTACTCCAAACCAACTTTCATGCCATCCGGCAATGTTTGCTTTGCCCCTATCGCTCACCAAGTGTTATCTATTCCATAAGGGCCTTGCATACCCCACTACCACTTAATATCATCTCCATTCACGTCTTCTTGGAACTTTCCCAATAACGTTCTCGCCTCACCACCCGACTCTTAACTCTTTATCCTTTGTTTTCCGCCCTATTGTGTTAATTTCTTCCTTCTCATTACCAACAGCCAGGCACAAACTTCTCAAAAAGACGAGTTTTCGGAGGTATAAAATCTACGCTCCATATCACACTTTGCTATTCTTTTGTTTGGCCAGACCCCTTGTTATTAAAATCCTTCTGCCTGTAATTGAGTGCTCCTTAGTATGACACAATTGTTATTATACCTAATTTTGAAACATAATTTCGTCCAAAATACTGCAAATGTAAGCACAATGATCTCGCGTTCGTATTGATCGATGTTCGACCTCTTCCATAGGTATCTAATTTAAATCAATATTTGGTTAATAAAAACTGTAGGGTACCAAAATGCTTGAGCAGAAAATATGAAAAAAATACTCATATATCCTCGAATCAGTAGAAACAACCCATACGGACTCTATTACGATTGGCGAAAATAAAATCAAATTAAAAACACCCAAGGACTAATTAAGCATTCATCTTCCTGAAAAATCAAGGAAAGAACTGTGACAGAGTAGAAAGTAATAAAACGGCAATAAGAACTCTAAAACCCCCATCCATGTATTGCTCGCATAATTACTTCGTTAGAGAGACCGTCATGAAGGGGAGGACGGGGGTGGGGCACATGACCGCGTGAGTTAATTATCGAGACGGACGGAAAAGTTTTAAGAACTGGGGAAGCGGGGAAGGCGGCTGCGACGGCCATTAATCTTTGATGTGACCATAAGCAGGCGGTAACGGGAAGAACAGATTAATTAGCCGCGCCTCAAAAAAGAAATTGCCAATTTAATTCGCCCTTTTAAATTCAAGACAAAACATTTCCCAACGGAATGGGGGAAGCTGTTTTCTCTCGCGTTAGAGGAAATTAAGAAGGATGGATATTTTATATATATATATATATATATATATATATATATATATATATATATATATATATATATATACATATACACACACACATATATATATATATATATATACATATTTTTTTCACTCCATTCTTTATATCGTCGAGAGGGAAGGGAGATGGGTTTTGGGGGTCGGTCTATATCTCCGCGCCCTTGTCTAATCTGGTCCCCACCGAGCCAATATCCTCAGCGACACATCCCAAAGAGGAGAGACCCCATCTCCCGTCTCGCAAGTCTTCCTCCGAGGAGCGGCGGGAATCTTGGAACCCATTTCAAATACCCCAAATCACCCCCACGCCTCGCCTCCACTCCCTCCCTTCGCGAAAACTACCGAAATCCTGCAGCAATTCCTCTCCTCCCCATCCGTCCCCGTGGGTTTTGAGTACATTTCCATTAACGGCATGAAAGGGGAAGGAGAGGAACCGCAGTGATGACGGAAGAACTCCTCCAGTCGCGGAGACAATGCCCCGGGAACAACGACACCAAACGTTTAACTCTCCTCTCCCTCCCCCACACACAACCCCTTTACCCTTTCTCTTTCTCCTCTATACCAACCTCACCCACCTCCCTCCCCCAGAGACGCCATACCTCCGCGCCGAACCCCCGCTCAACCCCTCAGCGAGCACCATTTCCATTCATCTAGGACCCCATTCAACCACCCGTTCTTACAAGACTCCCATCCACCCCCTTCCGCGTCTACGGCGACAGGCCCCCCCCTTCGGAACCATCTTTCCGAGGCAAACTCAATGAAGGAAGGGGTTGGGAGTCGGGATGGGAAGGAAGGTGGAGTATAGTGGAATAGGCTGGGGGGAAAAACATTCCTTGAATCTAATGAACGCGCGGCACTGGGAAGCCGACTTCCTACCCCGCCTCTGCCTCCCCAGCGATTTCTCCTGTTCATCCCCCCGAAAACCGTCTTTAACCCTCCTAACCCTCCGCCCGCGCACCCCACTTTTTCCACCGGCACCCTCGATTTCGCCTGGGATTCCAACTAGAGAAGTCATCATTGTGGGGGGGTGGGGGAGGGGTCCCCGACGACCCGGAGAGAGATAGAGGTCGTAGAAAAGGGAAAAGGATCGACTCCAGTGCTGCTGTCGCGAGCAAACGCAGCGCCTCATGCGGCCCAACCCGGAGGCTCCCTCTTGCCCCTCACTCTCTCGTTCAGCGGAGGGGAGGGGTGGTTCAGGGGGCTGCAAAAGGGGGGAGGAGGAAGAGAGAACGGGTGGTCGACGCGGGTGAGGTCGCGGGGGACGAAGAAGGGGTTCGGTCGGTTGGGGACGAGGGAAGAGGGAGAGAGGGTGGGTGTGTGTGTGTGTGTCTGCGATGCCTCGAGGCATGCGGAGAGTGAATTTGGGCAAAAAAGAAGAAAGAGGAGGTAGAGTTGGGGGAAAAAGAGAAAATTTGCACGATTTGGGGTGGTGGGGCGTCGGTGGTATCGAGGGAGAGTGCGCGGGGACATTTTTTCCCTGGGAGAGAAAGATGGACCGGCCTTCGGGCGTGTGTTTGAGGGAAGAAGAGCGGGGAGGGGCGACTGCCCGAGGGGGGATGTCGCGGGGATAGGAGGCTACTGTGGTCCACGCGGAGGGGGTGTCGAGGGACTGGGTCGGGATGGCGATGGCGAGAGAGGGAGGGTACGGAGTAAGGGAGGCGGGGGAATGGAAGTAAGTCCCAGAGGCCATTCGTCCCGCTGGTTAGCCGAGGCGCCAGTCGACTAAATTGGACCCATTCATCAAGTCTTCCTGTCTGCTGGGTCCAGTTATCCCCCAGATCCCTCCCTCCAACCCACTCCCCGCACCCTTTCGCCCCCAACAGGCCCTCGAACCTCCCACCATTCCACATCCCCCTTGCCCCTGCACCTAAACCATCCCACCCGATCCCTATACCATTCCAACACTTCGCTTTCGCTCGAGCATACACGTGGAAACACACATACATACACTCACTCCGACATCCGCCCGCGTCCCTTACAAAACTCCTCAGTGGGCCGCCTTCCTTCAACCCTCCCCGCTCACTACACCTCTTCACGAGCCTTGAGTCTTTATCGCGCGACCAACACGCGGGGAAGAGGGACCATTCCCGGACGCTTATGACGCCAACCCCTTTCTCGCACCCTCCGGAGCATCATCCCCCCTCCGCCCCCTCTCCGTCCGACTCCCCAGCTATTCTCATTGCAAATGATTGCCTTTCCGAAGAGGAAGAGAGCGTGTTCCTGGAGGAAAAAATGATGGAGTAGCGGAAAGAGGAGGGGAAGGGAAAAAAGACAGTTTTGTTCGTTTTAATTAAGTGGAATTCCCATTTCGGAATTGCTCCTTTCGGCTCCCCCCCCCCAGAAAACTCATCCCCATCCACCGCCGAAAGCCGACCATTCTGCCGTCTACTCCCCTCCCCGCCGTTTCAGAATGAGGGGTGCGAAGTTTCTGGGTGTATATTGTCGGAACTGATAATTCCCAAGGGTTTCCCCCCGAGAGGCTTTCCTTCTCCTGGAGTGGGATCCTTTCCTCCCACCGCCACTGGCCCTCTGTCTTGCGTACAGCGCGCCCGAAAGGTTGAGAGCTTTCTATGCAGAAATTAATTTTCACTCACCGCGGTCGCATTTTAAACCGGAGGCCACGGAGTGAGATGATGGTCGAGGGCACTTATTTGAATTTTCCGCCTGTTACGAGCTTATTGGGCGGGATCCGGCAGCGTCTCCTACTGGGACAGCCCATGATTCCTTTCCCTTTCAGCGAATAATATTTTCTTTTCATTCAACTTCTTCTCGTCTAAATTGGAAATTAGTGACTTTGTTTCATGTTCACCCAATATTTTCGTGGTTTACTATAGCAATTAAGTTCGAAGTTAAAAAAAGGCATCGGACGAATATTATCCTCTGATTAATTTCCACTGAATAATAATGAAGTTTATGCGTCAGTATAACTGTAGCCTAATTTCAAAAAACTATCAAAAACCATAATCCTTTGCCCAGATATTTTCGTAAATAACATTTTAAATTAGCTTAACTATCAATACTTTAAATACATAACAGGTACATAAAGGACCCTCATCTGCACTGATAAATATTATTTTGTTTTACATTTCCTGGTAGAATTATCACAAATTATTTTTCATGCATTATTAAAAAGGCTACACAATCGTTATAGCTCATTTAACTGGGATCGTACATTTTTACATGCACCGTTAAAAATGCAGAGCAATGTCTTTCGCACAGGAATCATACTTTTTTACATGCACCGTTACTTATATAGAGCAAAGCCTTTCGGTAGGATAAGGTGTAAAAAAATTTTCTTTTATTACTTATTATCCTTTGCATCAATTTTTTTATTCTCAACGCATAATCTCCTCCAATTTTTTTTTGAGATTTATGCTTTTACTTATGGAGCCCCCAAATGAAAGCTTAAAGCGCTCAATTATAATTTAATACTTAGTGATTTTCCTTTTTCGGTGGCTTTCAGTTAAGACCGTAAAAGGCCTACAGGATATTAATGGAAATGTTTGTTCACAATATTAACAGCAAGCGCCGGATACCCGAGAAACCGGAAAGTTTACCGTCACAAACCCCGCTTCGCCATAAAATTTACTACCTGAATTTCTAATCCATCATTCTTATTCTACCAATCAAACCAGCATATAAATCTTGTTACAGTTATCGCCAACCCTCTATCGTTCTAGCTTCCACTACCTCGGATTTTCATTATATGATAATTATGGACGTATTGTAACATTCCACAGTTGACCACTATATTTTTCCTCAGTTTTTGATGAATCTCTCAATGAAAACGAAAGTAATTTCGTGCAATTGTTTTGCTAGGAATTTGATCGAAAAAGGAAGTACTTCCTTAGTGAAACGTATTACTAAAATATATAAATTTCAAGCTAATGTTTAAGGCAACAAGTGCCATAGGTCAACGATTTGGAATAATTAAGATCATTCAATCCGTGATAGGGAACACATTTCTCTTCTACTTTCACACTAACGTCTTGCGCAGGCAATATTTATCTGAGTAGAAGAAACTGAAAATGTAGCAATGAGCAAATCAAACTTGTTCGCTGAAGCAAAAAACTGTTTTACGCGTCATGTGATGTGATTAGCAAAGTTAAAGTGAATGGAAATCTATTTATAGCAAGTCATAGTGATTTGAAAAAAATACCCCACGCTCTGAAATTTGACATGGATAAAAGAATATTGATGTTCACTTATCTTCCTCTAATCATTAATAGCATAATAAACGATTCTACATCTTAGCACGAGTAAAATTTCACCCACGTAAAAGGAGTGGTAACTAAGTTTGTCCACGCTTACCCTCTTTTTTTCGTAATTAATAGTCCTTCTATCTTCATGCACTCACCCAGTTACCTCCTATATTTTCTTTACTCATATCTTGAAACATTACAACACAGTTCCTTTTGCTCTAACCAGAGTACTCAACAGTAATATTTTAACAGTAAAATGCTTCAATGCATATATATATACTATATATATATATATATATATATATATATATATATATATATATATATATTCTTGTAAATGTTAAAATTTTCATGCCATCTTAGCTTTTTAACGTATTCTTGAAAGAAACAAGATTAATTTATTTAATTTTTGGTTTAACATCCACATTTTTAGTTTTAATTAAAGCATAAATGCTCGGCAAATGTCTTTGAGAAAGCCTAAGAATTGTAGTTATGATTAGTCATTAACTAAACACTTTTTTTAGAAAGAAAGCTTTATGAAGGAATGGTATTAAAATGGTAAAAATATCTGTTCATTCAATGAAGAGGGTGCTTTTTAATTTGCGGAAGGTAAGTGGACAGAATTAATCAAAGAAATACGTCTTCTACCTTATTCAAGGTCCAAAGAAAAGTCATCCCTCTCCCCTAGCTTCCATTTTCTATCTTTTTTCCTATTTTATCTGCCACTTTCAGTCTCATTTCTCCAATTCTCTTTTTCCTCCTCTTCTCATTCCATGACTCAAGATTGAGACTTTGATTATTTAAAGCCGTTCACATCTCATATTTTACTGTTTTCACAGAACAATTTCAATTTCACCTAACGCAACTATTTGTTTTCCAAAGATATCCCATTTTAGTGACTGCTAATAAAACCTTCAGCAAACTACTCTTTCATATCTGGTTTCCCTGCACACCTTCAAGGTTCTTAGTTGAAGAAAAGAATTTAATTCCGATGTTTACACATTGTTTCTACATATTCACATACCACAAAAACTGAGCGGTTTTCCTGGAACAATTGTTTCACTAAATTTAGCGTTATGATTCTGAAAAACATGGTTATTGCCAATATACGTGTAATATACGAAGAGGAGCGAATTGGTGAAAAGGATATTAAGAAAAATAATGAAAACTTTTATATAAAGCATAGGTAAGTACGAGCATATTATTAAATATTCATGCAAAGTTACACAGATGGTACCACAAATGTGTACCAAAGATATTTCAGTTATGAGCATCTTTTAAAATTGTTTCAGCCACATTGGTCGGCCCATAATCAGTGATTACCGTTTGTTTCAATCGTATCAGATGAATAATTGAAAGCAATAGATAAAAGATATTCCCTGAGTCGCTAAATATTATATAATGAAAGAAAAATCAGGAGAATGAGAAAAATTTTTAAATATCATGAATGTTTTATCTCGATTAACATTATTTACCGGCGGTTTGAATATTTTTATTCTGGTCATATGAGCAAAAATGGAGTCGAATGTTATGGACAGCCTTTTGAGGTCATTTCTCAAGAAATAATTGCTAAAATACATTCTATTTAGATGTATGATGCAAGGGTGAACGAGAAGGAGATCTCTAACATTTTAGACCACTCGAGTGATCGGGTACATAATATTTTGCATAAAAATTTGGACATAAGAAAGTTATTCGTTAGATGGGTGTCACAATTGCTCATAGTTGACCAAAACAGAAAGCGAGCGATATGTCTCAAATCCATTTGGCAGCTATTTCATCGAAATCATCATCGCTTCGCAACTGTAAACGAAACAACGATACAAAACCACACGCCTGAAATCAAGGAATGGCCCAAGCATTGCGTTTATTTTACAAAAGAAGTTGAAGACTAGATATATAGGTTATGGCAACTGTTAGTCGGGTTTCTCAAGGAATATTCTTCTTTGACTATGTGTAAAATGGTAAAACCGTTAGATGTGCATACTATGTACCATTATTAGAATGTATAGAAGTATTTTGCAAGAAAATTCACATGATTGGCCCAAAAAAAGGCGCTTTCCGTCACGGAAACGCACCAGTCCACTAACTTTCTGATATTACTGTGCAATAGAAGGAGTCGACACTTAAAGTTTTCATTTTACACGGAAGTTAAACAAACTATTATATTAGAAACTATTATATTAGAATGTTTCAAACCAAAGAAAAATATAGGCTAATTGACAATGCGATACAATGTTGCTATAATGAACGCGAAATCAAGGAAATTAACTCCATAAGTTCTCCTTACACTATGAAGGAGCTGAATAGAATATATTTCTTATGTTAAATTAATATTTAATACTTTAAAGATACATAAATATATTATAGACATTTTTTCTGCTGATAAATTAATTTATTTCATTGATTTTATTGAATTCCATGGCGAAAGGATTTCCATGATTTTCGACTTTGAAACAAAAATTCATAGAAGCAAATATATCTGCGTAAAAATTAATCCTCGAAGGCGCTATACAGTATAATTAATGTGATTTATTAGTTGGCGATGCTTTGAGAGAATGGTTATCTCCTGTTCTCCTTCCACAATCGTTTATCTTTGATCATTTTAAGCCCACCAATCTTCGTTCGTTCGTCCATCACCTTCCTGCCTCCTCGCATCATCCTTCTCCTTTCCCTGTCTCACCCTACGGCACATATCAGCCCGCTACCACGACTTGCCGACCTGCCGTCGCTCCGTGTATTCCTGCGTCATAATAATTGCCTTATCTGCCTTCGCGCCCTCTTTTTTTTGGAATAAAAAAAGGAAGAAGCTTTATTAATCCGTTGCAAACTTCCTTGCGTCCACCAACCTCTTCCTCTTCCCCTCCCCCTCCAGCCTCCCCTACCTACCCTCCCACCTCGCTCTACATCCAAAGCCCACATTTATCATTTAAAACCCTTCCCTGTTTATTCTTTCACGTTCGCCTCTCCACTCATCCTCCCCTCCCCACCAAACCCCTCCTCGTCCCATACCTTCTCCTTCCCCTTGTTTACTCGCACGGAGCATCCAATCTTCTATTTTTCATATATAAGCGCTCGCTTCCGAACTTTCTTGTTTTATTGCATATTTTTGTTTGGCTGCATGTACACGTATTCTCTCCCACCCCTCGTCCCACGTTCCCGCCATAGTTCCCTCCCTGTTACTTCCCACCGCGTTCCACGCGAGTTGCTACCAGATTCATTTAGGTTGGGGCGTCCGACCGGTGAGGAGTCCCACGAGCCACATTTATAAGTTACAAATATATTGAAGGTTGCACGTGTGAGAAAGATTTCGCCAGGTTGAGCGCACACGTTCGGAGAGTTCAAGGCGAGTAACACGAAAAACTGTGATACAGACGAAGAAACCTTTGGAGCCCAGTAGAAATGACCTTAGTATCAAATAACAGGCTCTGATTAAAAAAACTTGACAAGATGATGAATGTTGCTTGAGACATATTTCATCCAAGGTTATATTTTGCTACCTGTAGCCCCTCTGCAGCCAGAACCTACGTGTTTCCCCTAATAGTCACTACGCGATTATAACGGTGTGTGCAAGCGCCAGTACTAAGAGATGGAATATGGGAAAGACCTCAAGGCTCTGTTTCCGAAGGAGGAATAAAGGTTTGGGGAATGCAAAGATTTATATTGTGGCCAATTCCGAACTAAAAGCCTACGCTGAATGAAAAAATGATCAGTTTAAGACAACTAAGCTACTAAGCTAAATGCTGGCCCCTGTTCGTTGAAAAGGAGTATCTAATTCCGCTTGACATAAAAATTGATAGAGTCATTGATTAGAAACTGTTTAGGAAACGAAGCATCACTAAGTTTTAAATATTAAAAGTCATCAATCTAAAGGTAATGAATTCACAGACATACAACTTTTAATAACCAAATAAAAAATAATAGCATGATGGTTGCTCAGTTGTTCAACTTCTCATAGTGACGGTTTATGATACAATTTTCCACGCGAAGTACGCAGATGATAATTAAAAGTTTACTAGTAATTAAAGTAAAAGAAAGATGATTTAAAAAAATGAATTTCATAACATTTCTGAAACACTATGTAGATGAGAATATTCAAAACTTACCGGCCAAAAAAGCGTTTATTTTGGTCCACAATTTCCAAACCTTTTACGTACAGCAGTAAAAATCCGAAAGCGGTCAATAGTTATTTAAGCAAATCTGTTCAATAACTTGAAGGAATGGACATTTTAAGTTTAAAATCACCTAGTAGACCATAAAATCATCGTTGCCTAATTCATCTGAAATGGACAAACAAATTCACACTCCCTGATTCGGGGTTGGGTTGCAGTTAAAACGCCAACTGCTTACTCCCTCTAAGTATATATTGCAAAAGCATCGGGAATAGCCAGTCCCTTTCCATTTCGACTAGCACTTACCGCGTCATTCTCCGAATGTAATAGATGCTCAATCGACAGAAGCTTGAGCGTTTGCAAACTTACTCGGATCCAGTGGCGTAGACAGACCTTTTGGAGTACCGAAAGAGAAGGGGAGAGAGTAAAATGAAGGAAGGGGGAGGTAGAAAGGTTTAGACTCCCAAACTCCTGGACTGATGGAGCAAATACGTGCCAAACGGCAGTCCATCTCCTGTGAGAGACGGCAAGCCAAATCTCCTGCTCCCTCAATGCCTCTTTCCCCCAACCCATCTGACCTCAGCTCCTCCCCCTTCCATGGCGAAGCCCAAACCGAACTCTCCTCCGACACCATCAGTTTACTCTCCCTTGTGTGTGTGTGTGTGTATGTGTGTGTGTATATATATATATATATATATATATATATATATATATATATACATACATATATATATACACACACATACATACATATATATATATATATATATATATATATATATATATATATATATATATATATACACACACACACATACATATATATATATATATATTCTCTCCCCAACTACCTCTTCCTACATTTGCAATTTATCTTTTTGCCTCTTTTTATTTTCTTCCAAACCCTATCCTTCCACAGTCCACCCCTCCCTTAGTTTTCCCTCTTTTCACGTATTTTCCCTTCGCTGCCAAACAATGATTCTTTTTCCTTATTCCCTTCTGCCTTCCCCTACCGCGTCCCCCTACAGCAGCAAGGTACGGAATGGGCTTAAAGGTGGAATTCTTCCATGTAAATGAAATAAAAAATACAAATAAATCGATCGGAACCATTCATACGACGTAGGGGATGTTATTCGGGGCAGGCGGGTGCTTTAAAAGAATTAGCGCATGATTCCTCCATGCGTAACCTTTGTGAGGGGTTGAAGCGAGTCGAGTTTATCGGGATTTGGAGATATGTTTCGAGACGTTGATATAAGTCAAGCACTCAATTTTTGCACAGTGTTCTCAATAACGATGCTTCCTCATTTGGGAGGGAAGCTTCATGAAGAAAAAAAGAAATGGGATCCATGACGCATACGCCGCTGCCGCGGGGAATGGATTTAATTTTGAAGTCGCATAAAAAACAATCATTATTACATGCGGCCGAGTTAAAACACGAAGATTACTTACTTCAGAATTACATATGTACATTCTCGGAAAAAAATCTTGGAAAGCTAAATTAAATTTCACTTAATGAAAACAGTTTTATGATGCAAAATTACTTGAATGACTCTAATTTTCTAGTTCCAGCGGACGTTTTCGATGAAAACGACAAAAAAATAAATTTACCCTAATATCGTTCCGCTTCAGACCACTTTCACTTGAAAGTTATTTCGGTAACGGCGTACGAGGCAGTTTACAGATATGGAGGTGGCTTGAAATAGTGATGAAAATCATAACTTTTAAAGATCATCTCCGGAACAACGTCCCATTTCCCTAGCATTGTTTCCATTCTGCGAGCATGCCGTCATTTCCCAAATCCCCATTTCCGTCCTCAGCCCACTCATCTCTCCTTTCATTCTAATATGCCTAATTTATCTCCAACATTTACTCTTTTTCTCATCTCTACCCTCTCATCTTTTGCCTCCATTCTTATCATTTCTCCTCCTTCCTTCCTGGCCCTCTTCAATCACTTCATGATTTTACTTTTCTTCATATTATACTTACTCTTACATTTTATAAAGCTGTAGTGTTCTCCGTGACCTAATTACACGCAGAGAAAACTTGTACTTCAACCGACTAAAAAATGGAACGTCATAAACCTCACTTGTAAATCTTCAATTTTTCCCCACATTTAAACATTCTTTCTCGAGCCACACTTGTTAAATGCCTGCCGCTAAAATTACAGATGTCTTACGTGGCAATGATTATACGTATTCTAGGAATGTAAATAAATTATAAACGCGTGAGAACATTGAAAATATTAGAAAGAGAATTAAAAAATGATTCTAAAAACTTTTTTGATCTATGCATCAATAATAAATTGATTTTGCAACCGCAAATTAAATGGAAAATAACAATGTGTTTTCCATTTAATGTAAAATTGAAGATGAAAAGTGCCCGGTACAAAACGGAATTATTATGAATATTAATAAAATGGAATTTTAACTCAGTTTTTCTCTAAGAGTCTTTATTTGAACTAAAATACAAAGTGCTATATTACCGCGCCCGTGCTGCATGTCGGCTATTCCTCTGCAGACACGTCATTTCTGCAATTTATATTATTATTTTATTACTTCAATTAAACACACTAGATAATAAGTTCCCAAATACATTCGATTAAAAGTTCTCCCTCTCCAATAAAGATACCTTAATTTTCATCTGTAAGGCCGATTTAACGTGCTCCGGGAAAAAACTATTCAAATTATCTCTTTCCGCGAATACAGAACTCTCCATGATGTGAGTGGGGAATAGGAACATTTCCTTGGCGGGTTATAACGCTTCGATCTTCTCTAACTCTCTCTCACCTTAGTCACCTGACGTCAGAATTTAAGTGCTCACGAACGTAACTGAAATGCTGACGACTGATTCTCTTCCACTTTCCTTTGGGCAGGGAACTTTCAAAAAAATCTTTTCAGATCACCAAAGCAGATACCCTAGGGGGAATTCTCTTCAAACGGCCATTGATTTACTTCGCTAAGTCATGAGCGAAAATGTTTGCCGAGGCAATAAGCCGTCGTAAAAGGGATAGTCAGCGCGCGGCTACTCGCCTGCCATACAGACTTTAACGTCTATTCCGCTATTTCATAGTGGTTTTATCCTACCACTTAAACGATTTGGCTTACTTCAGACACTTTTGGGACCAGTAGTTAACCAAGCCGAGCATGCAAGCGTTAATAATCGAGATCGAGCTTCAATGTAGGCACATAAAAGCCAAACGAGGAACAGTGGCGGGCATGCGGAGAATGAACTTTTCAAACGAGCGCCGGACGTAATCATGTTACAGAGGAGGAAAAGGGACTCTGTCCAGCAAATAAAATGAGAAGACGCAAAAGTCGCACTCCAAAACGAAATAATGGACTGACCTTTGTTTTTCCTGCGTCCATCGACCTTCACGATAGCACAAGCTAACAAATTTCCGCAGGTGAGCGATTTAAAAAATTTAGATTTGAGTTTTAAGGAAAACAAATATTGGGTTCCGGATTTATTTCTGCTGCGTTCACTTCCGAGATTGGTTACCAAGTAATTGAATTTTTCAACGACAAATAAATAACAACAGGAGGGATATGGCTATATTTTTTTAAACAATCTCCTCTCCTCGAGATTGTATCGCTGCACTAGAAATAACATTTCCAAATACGAAATTATTCAAGATTCAAGAGGCATTGATACAGTTAGCCTTCTTTAATTACTTACACATCAATGCTCATAAACCAAGCTGTTCCCGAGTTCATACAAATGCTGTACCCAGGCGTAAAATTAAATCTATGCAAGTAACATTTATACAAATTATTTCTCGGTTGAATTCCCTGCAAGCCTTCAATGTAAATTCTACTCTGAAAGTAATGCATTAAAATTAGGTTACGTCGGTAATTCTTAGAGCCAATAAAAATTTAGAAATCCCCCTCATCGGGTATGGGGGAATGGTTCTAGATGCCATTAATTTGCTTCCCCTTCTATTGCATTTGATTGCAAATTTCAGGAGAAAAGGGTTACCGTTTGCGTGCATAAAAAAGGCGTAAGTTGTGATGGGAGAGGGAGAAAGATGGAGTGAGGTATCCTTTTAAGAAAATGGAGGAATAAACAAAGGAGGGGAGGCTATATAGTTTGAGATAAGGCTTAAAGGAGAAAAGGCAAAGAATCCTTTTCACTCCTAACCCACCAACCGGAAAAATAAACACTCTTGTTATTGCCACTCTGTTCTCCTTCTGCAGTACAACAACTCACCCTCGCCCCCACGGCTCGTCCCTCTCCTCTAGCCCTCCCCTCTCTACCTCCTCTGCATCCTTACATTGCACTCCCTCCTCATTTCTTGGCTACGCCCGTTTCCCTCATCATTCTCCCCTTCTCTCTCACTCTTTCCGCCCCTCCGGGCTCATTCATTGCTTCCCATTTCGCTCTCCACTCGTGCTTCCTCTACCGGTTCCCCCCTGCCGATCATTGCCGCTCACCTCTCCCGCTGTCTTAGTTATTCTTCCTTGCCGCCTACCCCATTTCCTCGACCGCCCCGAGCTCCTCTCCCTTCCCGTCTCCCGCGATATATATCGCCGCGTCCGATGGCGGTTTTCGACATTAGTCCTCCCTTAATTAGGGAGAATATGGGTTGGAAGTGACTCCGAAAAAATACGTGCATGACGGGGAACTTTTATCGCAAACCATTTCCGGTAAATCATTTTGGAAGAATATGATAAATAATAGCGTAATCATTATTTGGCGAAACATTCGAGCACGCTGCGAATACAAAGCATGAGGGATAAGAATGGCTGTTAACTGATGGAGATCGCAATTGAGATGGGTAAATACGGTGACTATACACACTTAGAAGTTTAAAATGAGGTACTGTGAACCCATCATTTCAGTGATAAAAGTAAGCACATCTAAAGCAGTTACTTCCTCTGTTTATATCCATGCGTTCATACATTTATATTTATATTTTAGTGATGTTTAGAACAATTTATACCCTTAAATGTGGCATGATCAACTTTATACTAATCAATACAATGAATGAATATGGATTTTAAGTATAATTATAATGTGAAAAATTCGACATTTTTTTGGGAAAACTGTTACTCAAATGCTAAGGCATTTCTTAAAGATTCTTTCAAATCAAATAAAATTCATTTTGGTCTTTCAAAATTTCAACTCATTTTAGAGTTTTCCACACGAAAACAAAACACAAATTTGAAAGAATAATTACCTGTATGCTTTTCTTAGTGTCATTACTCCTCTTGGCTTTGTCTTCTGAGTTACAAGAAAAATAACCCAACCGTTAGGTGGGATTAATGTTTTACGAGAAACGGACGTGGTAAACAAATGAGCTCTCAGCGGGGTCAGTTTAACATTTTCTATATGGAGGCATAAAATACGAGCGTTTCATTCAGCTTGCTGTTTGTAGCTCCTCTGTTGTAAACTCTTGCACTCGCAACTTTTGATGGCCTCAGACGTAATGATATCCTTTAAAGTTTATTTTCTGTGAAAGTAAAGAGCGATTGTGCGGCAAAGAATCAGCGTCGAGGGGAACGAGATCCGTGTCCTAATAAAATTTTCCGTCCGCCTTCTCCTTTAATATCTTCCGCCAAGCTGTTTTAACATTTTCTCTCGTCTGTTTTGTCCTATGACATCGGAAACTTTTCAAATTATCATTTTTAAGTACATGAAATGGGCATCACATTACAACTGCTTTGAAAAAGTCACCTTGGATATATTAGCACAAGGGTGTCATCCTTCACCCACAACCAGAGCCATTTCTCTTTTTCTCTGATCTCATCTAACTTTTACAACATAATTATGTAATAACATTCGAATTTACACATTAACTGAACTTAAATAATTTATACTCAGATTGACAGTGAACAGAAAAGATGTACCTAATATAAGGACCAGATTGAATATTTATCATTTAAAGGGCCCGGTCAATGCAGTAGGCTGGGCTGGGTGGTCACTTTTAAAATATCGTCGTTTCATTTATGAAACTTTAAGCATAAGTTACTTTAACTAATGGTGACTTTTTATTTAAAAAGACTTAGTTTAAAAAGGGTATGACTAGCGAAACTCATAATAATTAACATTAAGCGCATATATTATCATGCGTATGGCAACAAGAAAACAATGTAAACATTATTATTTTAAATACTGTAGAATATGACGCCAAATTTCCCCAGACGTAAAGTTTCCCCAAACAATTCTAACATTTCTCACAAAATCTATCAACTGCCTTTAAAGCATGATTGAAATTGTTATAGCCAAGATGCATTGAAAAAAAAGAAAGATATTGTTTAGCCAATACAGCTAATACAGGACAGCTAACATCACAGGTCACTACAGACTTCTAATTTTTTTATTTTATCCGCCCATAGAAGTACTTCCGTTGCTATTTTAGAATGTTTCCGCATCACGATCACATATATTAAAGTTACTAAAAGGCATATTACAATCAAATCACTCTCTAGACACATTAAAATTGCAGACGCAATGAAAATTGATAATCCTAGATTAATAAAACTTGTAAATAATTTACAATATCTTTCAAAGCTTCACTTTTCTGCAATATCAATTTTATGCACATTGAATGATACTTTTTTCATTGAGTTGGTTGTAAATACTTGTCAACTGTTTCAATAATATATCTTACAGCGTAGATAATATAGTAAGCAGTCAGACAACATTCGGGTAACCTTGGTTGTCATTTTCCTGCATATGTATTTTTATATTTTTTAGCACCATACAAGCCACCGCTAGGGTGTGTGGCAGGGGGTGAATGCACACCAGACTAATTTTGATCCGAATACTATGACCCTACCGCGGTCGGATAATGTCATTCTGACCCTTATCGTTCGTGGAAAAGTGGCATCTTAAATGTATCTGCTCTATAGAAGTAATTTAAACGATTTAGGGGTACTGAGATAAAATATTTTCTCGTAATTAACATTCTATCAATGCTTTTTTGGTAATACATTAAATGTTAAAGCGAATATTTTGTTAAGGCCATTGACTCCAAGATCACGTAAAATGGGAGTGAAAATCTAATTCAGTGCTCCTTACCCGTGATAAAACATTCGATAGATGAGAAAACGGATACATTCAAATGACCGCTCATTTGGTTGGGATGAAGGAAGCTAAAATGAATTCGGAATTGAAGAAATAATTGGCGTAGTGTCAGATGTCAGGTTGTGTATAGCTAGGAGAAACAAAGAAATGCATCATTACTTAGTCTGTGTCTAAGTAAAACCTACCTTGACGGTAGTTAACCAATGAAGTATAGCCAAACGGAAAATTTTTTCTTTTAATGATTACATTATCAATAAATTATTTCTTTCCAAAAATTTCCACAAAATGATATTACGTTCTTTCATCAAATTATTACTAAGCATAATGCTACAATCTGGTTGAACTCGATGTGAATATATCTTTTTATTCACCCCCGAGGATTTGGTTCAACATTTGTAGCTTAGCCACTAGATTACGTGTCTGGGGTTATCTAACGTAAACACTGCCTTCTGCCACGAATTTTTGACATTTTACAACAATATTCACCAAGTTTCACAGTTCTTATCTCGAGTTTTAAAAGTCTTAAAAGAATGACATGGCAAAATACGCAAGGAGATTGTTGAAATATATGGGACTGCCCTGAACAAAGAGTTAGCTAGGCGAGGTTTTTAATGATATATAGATGCACCAAACAGGTTAGCATGGTCAATCACTCATTATCATTGACATTATTTATTTTATTGCAGAGAATTTTAATCATACTGTACAATTGATTGCCTTCTGAATAGCGAATACGGCATTTGAGGAATTTATAGAGCATACGGCATTTGAGATACCAGAATTTTGGGAACATCCGAACCCAGTAGATTTTAACACAGTAAGGACGAAAGAGGTTGCTATAAAGTAGTATAATAGTACCTAAGAGGTTCAGTTATGTCCTCAAGCCACGAAACTTCTCATCCCTATATCCAGGTATGGTTTTGCTAAGTTGAGAAGGGTAATCCGTAGGCATTTAGAGGACATTTCAGCATGGAGTATAAATTGCACCATCGCTGTCAGAACTAACGTCAGATCGAAGTTTATTACAACTACAAAAAATATAGGAGAAGGCATGATTTCGTCCGTGTCTTCGTCTATGTCTACAATGTTTATTTGTTAATCGTAACAGTATTTTGCTCTATTACCTTCCACAAGGCTACACTACGATGCCTACTGTTTCCTCTATACACTTCTCCTCGACCGCGTCATCCGCCATGTCCTCCATACGCTCCCTCCACACACCACTACTCACTTCTCTCTCTCTCCACACAAGCTTCCCACTCCCCCCTCGTCCTCCACACTCATCCTCCTCCTACTTACTCCACCTTCTGCTCTCCCCCCTCTCTCTTAGAGCATTCCCCAACCCTCCCGCCACCCCATACTGCTTCACCCTTTCCCTTTCCTCCGCACATGCACACCCTTTTACCGCCCCCAACCCTTTTCCCCTTCACCCGGTAGACTCCTCCCTTCCTCTTCTCTCCTACATACCCACCCCCCATCACATCGTAGCCTCTTTGCCCCTCTCCACCCTCCGCTCACCCCCCTCCTCCGGCCCCCCGCTCTCCGCGGATGGATCAATACGCGTAGCGTGACCCGGCCGAGTAAGCGGGGGCGGCGGCGTGGAGGGTTTTGGGGGAGAGAGAGATTGGGGTGGGGACAGGCGAGAGAGGGAAAGGAGTTGATGCGGAGGTTGAAGGAGGGGCGGGAGGGATAGTGGGTTTGAGAGAGAGAGAGGATGGTCGGTGGGGGAAGGGTACGCCATGGACGGGGAATGGATGGCGAACGGAGAAATCGGGGAGGTGGGGACGGAGGGAGAGAGTCAAGGGTTTGGGAGATCGTGGGGAGGGGAAGGGTGGGGGATTTAGAGATAAAGGGGTGTGGGGTGGGAGGGAAGGAATGTGGGGCGGGTGGGTGCGTGAGGAGGGGGCATAAAAAAAGGGACAACGCGGGAATTCGGCCAATGGGGTATAAGCAACGGCGACATTCGATAACGATTCCGATTAGAAATGAGGGGGGAATGGGGGGGAGGAGCAGAGGATAAAACTGGAGTCGAAATGCAATCGGAATAAGAGGCGGTTTGGCGTTTTTAAACAGTGACTTACTCCCGGAAATCACGAGCGCTCGGAGTTCGAGGGATGAAACGTCCAGCGTCTCAGTTGAAGTAAAGTTTTAACGCTTGGGATGTTTCTGGAGGGATTTTGGAGATAATCAAACACCAAAAACTCATCGTCTCACACCCGAAAGACTCCACGTAAACAATTGGACACCGACCTGACCCGATCTCCATCCACCATCACGGCTCTTACGAGGTGTGAAGGTAAACTCTCAACTGATTTAATGTACCAACATTGACTTGATGAAGACTCGATGGTTATCGAAAATCAGAACCAAATCACGAAACACAAAAATGCTTCAATATTCCTACTGATTCATGCCTCTATGGGATAATTTATTTCTTTTGATTAGTGGAATCTCGCCACAGAAAATGGTTTCGTTGGCCTATTTTTACAGAAAAATAGTGCCATAGAGAATAAAATTTAATTTAAATAGCAACCTATAAGGTAGTTTGCAAAATAACTTAGAAAATTTGACATACATGTGAAGGTTTACTGCCACGAAAAGATGTACAGGCCTATGAGAAGTAATTAAAATCTTAAGAAATTAGGCTATCACAGAATGGGAATTTTTTTTTCGACCATGACGTTTATAATACCTATCAGAAACATAATCGCTGACTGAAATTGAGGATATTATTTTAGAAATCCGAAAAGTAAAATTCTTCGGCATTTATAAGTAAATTCGATCTCAATGTATTTGCAATGCATAAATGTCCGGTATGATTATGTCACTAAGTCTAATTCAGTTCATTGCTTTCCTTTTTCCCAGGAAGATAAAAAGCCACAGGTTAAAACTCTATAAGACCTCTGATGAAGGGCACGCCTCGGCTTGTTTACATTCAGAGAAGACGCCTCAATACGGTGCGAACGATGATGATGACGTCACAATGCATCGCAAAGAAATAATCGCAAAACTGGCCACGGCAAATTGACGTTAAAAATAATCACTACATTTACACAGTTCAATGCAATAATTATTATTAGGTAATTCAATTAACGAGAGTCGTCTTTTAAAAGAAAACAATATAATTTTCTAATATAATAGGTTGAGAAATAGTTCAACAAAAGTAAAAAATCCAGGTAAAATACTATAAAAATCTAATGTGAAAAGGGGAAAAAACCTAGTAAGTAAAATTTGCTCCTGAATGCCCTATAGTAGTTTAAATATAATTCAAATGACGAAATATGTCGAAAGAGGTATTTCCTATACATGTATATTTTTGTACATATATACATACATATATGTATGTGTATATAAATATATAAATATATATATATATATATATATATATATATATATATATATATATATATATATATATATAAATCTACATGGAAGAATGCACACAGAGTTAGGTAGAAGAAATTATAAAGCGTTGAATACTAAACTGAGATGGGAAAATAACAGGGCTGAAGAGTTTTTAAAGACGCGGTTCGAGGGCATGAAAAGTTTACAAAAGTTGAAATTGACACGCTGTATGGGAAGGTGAAAGCACTATCGGAGAGAAGAAAGAAAAAATCCGTGCACACTATCAAATTCATGTCGAAAAAATTATTAATTGGACGGAAAAGAATCAATAAATATGACAAAAATACAAAGAGAATGTAAATAGTACAGATATTAAGACACCAAGCTTAAAAATTGCAAATAGAACATAGATGGTGATAGCTTTGGTTCAACTACACATGATAGCGAGATAGAAGAGATATTACGGGGATTGAAAACAAATAAGGCCGAGGGGATAGATAACATTCCCGCGGTTTAGGAATTATTAAAAGGAAGAATTTCAATAGCCGTATTCGTAATATTACTGTGGGAGGAAGTTGAGTCAAGTTAAATATTGATAAAAAACATATATGTGAAAACTTTAGAACCACAGGCTTGACATTACATCCTGTAGGTCAACGATCATGATAAGAATTAATCACGGCAATATATTAAATTATTAGAGCGAGGACCATAAGAAAGCAGAAAAGCCATTTAGAAATCGGAGATGTATGGTGATATATGCTAGGTTCAAACCTGTTCAAAGACAAGTGACTGCAATAAAATCTGGATCCTGATGTGAAGGAGCAATTAAGAATGGATGCACGCCTGAATAAGCAAGTTTAGTAAGTATCTTAAACTTTGACATATAAAAGATGTATAATGAAAAAACTGTTCAAATCCACGCTGGGAACCATTAAGCATTATGACGAGAATTGTATTCGTGGCAAAGAATGTCGGGAATCTGAAGATTATTGTTTCGGCAGAGAATAAGTAATGACAACGCAACACCTTAAAAAAATTTTCAAACAATACAAATTAAATAGTTTTCGTCGGAAAAGCTGACAGATAAATGTGGCGTTTAACGAAACGGCTCGAACTTTTTGCGTGGGAGCAAGACGTTGGCTGTAGTTCTGGTAGAGACAAGAATATGGGAAGCAAATGAAAAATTGTGATAAGAGAGAATGATGAATTCAAATGGACGAGTTACATGAGTAACGTTAGAATTCCATGAAGAGGATCAGAAAAAAGTTTAGGATAAGCCCTGACACGAAGAATGGTCTCTAAGCGATATGTGATATCTTACTGAAGTAAAATATTGAAGCAAAGAACGAAACAGCAAAATTAAAGAGGAAGACTACGGATGAATTACACAAAAATATGAAACCAGTTATTGACAGATATGAAAGTGAGGAAAAAGGGTAGGCCTTAGCTATAAGGAGAGAAGAACTCCGTAAAAACAAAAACAAGAATTTAAGAGTGTTTAGAAGGACGCCTCGTTGCTTCACTGGCTAAAGCACTTGGCAAGTTACCAAGGGATCCGGATTCGAATGCCGGGCATGGTGAATCCAGGGAATGTTTACAATCTGAAATTGTTAAATTGCAATGCATACTTAGCGGATGACTCCGTTCAAAGTTACTGTTGCGGAATCTTCCATAGTTTCTTGGAACTAAAGGAATGGTGGAAAGTGATGAGAAATATTTAAGGTTTTTGTGATAATAATGAAGTTTTTTGTCTGATAAAGGTTTTGTGAAATAATGTGAAGATGTGAAAATTTATTTATTTAGTGATCGTTAAATTTTCAAAAAGTAGAAACTCAAAGCATCGAATTCAATCTTTTTTTTGCCATCTATTTGGAAATCATTACCATTTTTTCCAAAGTTATATGGAATGCATCTTGAGAATATAATATTCATAAATTCGTCGAACAAATTCATTCCTCATCATGCTTACTTTGCAATATAGTTGAAGTCTCGTGGAACTAGTGCCTTCAGCTATTTTTCTTTCCGGTCGTAAAAGCTCATTAACTTTTTTAACCTGCTCAACCATTGAAGATATTAAGACGTAAGCCCCTGAAAGGATACCGGGGCCGGAATTTTATTCCATCAGTACGAGAAGAACGTTCCAGCACAAATAGTTTTTAACTTCCACAAAAAAGGATTTTCGAAATGTCACGAAAGCGGAAATGGGAAATTGTCGTGTCTAGAATATGGGCGGGCTTGGTTATTCATCTACTACTTAATACCCCGCAAGCCGCCGCAAGGGCGTGTGGCGGGGGGTGCTAGGACACCACCCATAATTCAGAAAAGAAACAGAAAAAGAAAAAAAACCGCATGCAATAACGACAAAATCATATATAAAAAAAAAACATGGCATACATTCATGCATGAACACTTACACCCCACACACATGCAAACACTCAAACTACCAACTAACATACACATGCACCTGAAAGTATACCTAACATCTCTATAGTGTTTAATTTTGTTCCGACTTGTAAATTCAACGTTTTTAATATTTCTGAAGTGACTTCGGTTTCTTGCTATTATGATTACTGATTGTTCGGGGAAAGAATGAGTATTTGTAGCTATCTGTCTTGGAATCTATCTCCCTTAGTTTATCTTTGTGGTCTGATCTACCTAAGTAGTGTGGGGCCATTATAATTCCTTCAGTGTCATATTTAAACTCGTTTGTTCTGAACCTTTCTAAAAGTCTAAGCCTCGCTTGTTCTCTCCGCACTTCAAGTGGTTCCCAGCCTAAATCCCCTAAGAGACCTGTCACTCTTGTGTTTTTATCATAACAATTTTTAACGAATCTAGCGGATTTTCTCTGGACTTTATCTAATTCTTTTTGCCAAATTTTCTCCCACGGATCCCAAATACTTGCGGCATATTCCAAATGAGGTCTAACTAGAGCAAAATAACACCTCTCTTTAACTTTTTCATTACATTTCCCCACCACCCGTTTTATGAAGCCAAGTTTCTTTAAAGCTGATCCGCATATTGTCCTGATATGTGCTCCCCATGAAAGGCGTGGTGTTAGAACAACCCCCAAATATTTAACTTGATTTGCCGTAGTCAATACTGAACCCTCTATTTTGTAGTTTATATCCTGTTCCTCGCTTCCTTTATTCCAAAATTTCAAAACTGCACATTTATCTATATTAAGTGTTAATCCCCATTTATTGCACCATTCCGAGATACTGTCTAAGTCTCTAGAGAGTAGCTCGCGATTTAGTTGGCTCCTTATTTCCCTGTATATCACCGTGTCGTCAGCAAATAACCTTAGATTGCTACTAACGTGTGTGCTTAAGTCATTTATGTATATTAAGAACAGAAGAGGCCCTATTACACTTCCCTGGGGGACGCCCGAAGTAACATCTCTCTCCGTTGAGCACAACCCATCTATGACTACTATTTGTTTGCGGTTTGACAAGAAGTCTCTAATCCAATTAATTATTTTCTCATTGATCCCATAGTATTTAAGTTTATGTAACAATTTATTGTGTGGGACTTTGTCGAAGGCTTTTTTGAAATCCAGGAATACTGCATCGACTTGGGTGTTGTTTTCTCCCGATCTAAGTATATCGTGAATGAAGAGACCAAGTTGTGTTTCGCAAGATCTGCTTTTCCTAAATCCGTGCTGGTTGTGGATTAGTATTTTCCTACTATCAAGAAATTTCATAATGTTAGTGACAATAACGTGTTCCAATATTTTACAAGAGATCGATGTTAAAGAAATGGGTCGGTAATTGGTTGGTTTATCCCTATCGCCGCCTTTATAGATGGGAGTTATATGGGCTAGCTTCCAGTCGCGAGGCACTGAGCCTTCTTCTATCGATTTTAGAAAAACAATATGTAAAAATGGGGCAATGTCGTCAGCTAATTCCTTTAATATTCTAGCAGGTATTTCTTCCGGACCAGGTGCCTTGTGTGCTTTGATACTACGGAGCAGATGTACTATTCCCTGCTTGGTCAGTGTAAGATCGCTCATGTGTTCCCCGGGTGGGTGTGGAGGATCGTTTGGTGCTTTTGTGTTTTTGTTGTAGACGCTCTGGAAAAAATGGTTTAAAATATTTGCCTTTTTCACGCTATCTGTAATGATTTCTCCATTTTCCGTCTTCAAAGAGTGAACAGTGGGACGTTTACCCTGTATTTCCCTAACATAGGACCAGAATGACTTTGCATTTTCCTCAAGATATTCGCTTAGCATTTTAGATTTAAAAGAGTGTAGTGCTGTGCGCATAATACTTTTCGTCTTACTACGACATTCTTTTAGTAGCTGTTTGGTTGTATTCACATAAATTATATCGTCACTTTTTAAACTCTTTTTGAAATTTGACTGTAGCTTTCTTTGCCTTCTTAATGCCGATCTGACTTCCCCGTTGTACCATCTAGGTTCCTTACTGTCGCATTTGAGTTTGGACGGGATGTACGTCCTCATTCCTTCGCGTAAAATATTTAAGAAATAATTCCAAGTGTTCTCTGTATTTGTTGTCAGTGTTTTTGTCTTGTATTCTGGTAATTTTATCTTTAAATATTCTCTTAAATTTTATCTTTAAATTTTATCTTTTAATATTCTGTTATTGTATCAACGAAGCCAATGAAACGAACTTAATGCGGGATATAGTACTTAAATCTTTCGATTAATTAAAATAATTGAAGCCTAATTATTACACCAAAGTTTCTAGTCACCCTTCATGGTCTCCATCAGACTAATCGACCCCTGTCCATCAATTATTTCCAAAATGATGAAACGAAGCCAGGAATTGCCTTCGTAACATAGTGACTACAATTACAATCCGTAATAGGATTAGCGTTTTGTAGAATTTTTCCTCTACATATAATTAGACGTTCCACTACAGTCCATATAAGCAGATTGATTAACTAAAATTTTACTTACGATTCAGTCTAAACGCGGAATTTTCGGGTTATTCTTTATTGTCGGCGTAAGGTTTAATTCAGAACTCAAAGAGATTAAAAAAATAAAAAAGAGAATAGTGATAATATAAGTAAAGCCATAAACGAGAATCTCCAGAGTGAGAAGCCAATAGTGAGCATGACCCATTAAAAGTTTTAAAATATATAAATAAAAGGTCCTAATTCTGAGACATCTAAGCGTCTTAAGATAAATCCGAATTGCAACACGGAATAATATTAATAAAATCGTCTAACTGATACCTTTAGCCCATCTGGGGACCATTCTGGTGCAACCATATAAAAAGAGGCAAGCATCTTTGAAGTTGACACTCCATTAGTAAAAGCTCGTACTCGGAAGACAATGGACACACCAATAAAAGTCACATTTATACCCCATAGACTACTTTAGAGACTCATCCCTCAAAGAACAAGGGAAAAAACATCTTTAATCACGAGGCTCAGAAAAGACACACGGGTACAAGTACGCGGAATATTGACCCTTCTGAAAACCTGGAATTGCACGGAGGACCCCTATGAGGCTCGGGAGATGGAAGGGGAGGATTAGGATTAGGAAGATGGGACAGGGACGAGAGGGGCTAAGGGGCGGCGAGGGTGTAAAAGGGGGGTTCGGCTTGGAGAGGGGGCTCGGCATCTCTAGTGGCAACTCCTGGAAGAGTGATTCGGGGACATTCAATTGGGGGAATAAAGGGGGACCATTGCCAGGGCATCAGGCCGGATTTGGAGGAGATGAAGAAGGAGGCGAAACCCGGAGAATAATGCTGGTGCGATTTAAAAAAAGAAGACGGCAACGCTGAGAGAGAGGGAGACGGAGGACACGGGCCTTCCCTCCGCCGCTCACATGAATCCATGCACGTCCTAGGGACCGCCTAAGGCGATGGGCGCACGAGCCGCTGAGGATCTCATATGACCCCTAACCCCCTCGCTCACCCACACAGTCACTTTCAATGAGCTATGAAGGATACCGCAGGCGACGAGATCCTCACGATCGGCGAGAAAAAAAGCGAGAGAGGATGGCTGGTTAGAACTCCCGGAGAAGAAGGGAAGGCGGGTGGGTGGGTGGTTGGATGGGCGGAAGGGAAGGAAGATCGCGGTTGGGAAGCTAAGGGGTGGGGTCAGCAGATCATCAATACGGATTTTGCTCAGCCTGGGGTTATGGGGCAACTCCCCTACTCTACCCCTTCGTTCCTCCTCCCCCGGCACGCCTTACCTTCCTCCTCCCCCATCCCGTTATCGCCCTCCCATTCTCTCCTTGATTCCTCGATTTATTATTTTCCACCGCAGACCCTCCCCACCTCTCACACTACGACGGTCCGAGACGACCCTTTCCCCTTGCCCGCCCAACCTCGAAACCGAAACCCTGGTGTGACCCTCTCTCTTCGTACTCCAAAACCCCCCCCTCCCACTCACACCCCGCCTAGAGGGGTATCCCAGACCCCTGCTACTCTTACCTAACCTCACCCCATTTCTCGCGCCCCCACCCTTTGGGCCGCGAGACGTGTACAAATGGAGAGGGTGAGAGAGCTTTGCGACTGGACTTCGCCCAGCCGCCTTTCCCTCGGTATCACACTCTCGGAGAGGCCGACTCCAAAGCGCGAAAACCTCCCGTCCGAGGTCTCCACACCGGTCAAGCTACCCGAGAGGTAGGTGCGCAACACCCCACGGCCATCCGCGTAATGAATCGGGAGGGACACAAACATGACCATGTATGGACAAACACTGTCGCTCCACTCACGAATACATGCATATGAGCGCGCAAAACTGCCAGGGAGCGTGATAAGGGCCGCTCGGGGTGGAGGAACTGGATTCTTTTTCGTGCGGATCCATCCATGTGATATGGTGAGTTTTTCGGGGTCGCAAGTCGCGGCGCGGTGAGCCCGCAAGGCTATGTTTGGGGAGGTTTGGCCTCACTGATGTGCGATTGTGCTCTTCGCCGCCCGACAGGTGCGTCTGACTGTTAACGCGACGCCCTTGAGGTCACACCTTTTGCACTTCGTGGCGGTCTAATAATAACTCAGCCCCTTGTGGAGCAAACGCTTTCTAAGAACTCCTCCACAGAGTCCAAGTGACAGGAGAGTATAAACTCTGACAGAAGAATTCAGTTATTCTACTGCTACAAAGGAAGCCAGAAAAATCATCCAAATAGCCAACTAATAGATCGCATGGAGAAATCGCTACTGATATTTTGTCGAACTATTCCTAGTACTGCTAGGCATATTGATGAACATTTACTAACACAATCATGAACATTGAAATTTTATTAAATATGGATGTAGATTACTAAGGTAACTTGCATTTAAAATTACTCATGAAATAAGAGGGAATAAATACATGGAAGACGTATGTTTCTTTTATCCTAGGTTCTTATTTTTTCAGGTGATATTAGGTTATCCAAATCCATTAGGTTATATTATTCATGTCAGCTATTAATAATATTTTGGCATGACACGTGTTCGCAGAATAAGTTCATATTGGTGTTACGTACACAGTAAACAATTTTCAATTGATTTACGCTAAGTTTTAATAAGCAAAGGCTTTCAAATGCGCTATTTTTAAATCACGGCGAACCTCTTTTATCTACACGCATTTATCAATTCATTCAATATTCAACGAATAAAGCTCGCATGCATAAATAAGCTTGAGAACTTTCGAGCAACGTCTTTTAAAACACTATGGTTGAAAAGAATTCCTAATTATTTATCCTGGAAAAAGTATTTACAAAGTCAGTCCCATAAGTTGTATGGCTTAACTTTTCCCGGACAGACGGATGGAAGGCGATTTATCTGGCTGGGTTTGAGGAAAAAGTGTCTCAGGAAAGGCTGGAGGCCAGTGGCAGTTTGCTCCCAGCCTCGACGGAGTGCGGATTGTTCGTTTGCGAAACTTCTATAACGTGGCCTCGTTACGCCTAGTCATGAACCGGTAATTGGAACAGCGCTACGCCATCAAATTTTGGCGTTAAATTGGGCAAAACCGAAAAAAGAGACCCATGATATGCTCAAGGCGGCTTGTGGTGATAAAGCTATGGGTGGATCGAGTGTTTTGGAGTGGCACACGTTATTTCGGGAGGGTAGATAAGGTGTTGAACACACAGTACGTTCAAGACACCCTTCGAATTCAAAAAGTGACGAACATCTTGCAAGAGTTAAGGTTTTGCTTGACAGGGATCGAAGAGTAAGTGTTTCTATGGTTTCTGAGGAACTTGGCATCCTTAAGAGTAATGTGCATCGACTTACGACCGAAAACATGGCTATGAGAAGGGTGAGTGCAAAGTTGGTTCCGCGAGTGCTCTCTGCTTCTTAGAGAGAGTCTAATTGGAAACATTACAAGCCGAACCACATATAAGGCAGTACATCAGTGATATTATATTAATTTATACAAATTATAACCCACTTACAACGCGGAGTGTGTTAAGCTTGTATTTCATGTTCATCCCAACTTACAATCATCTCGCTGATTTCATTTACGGGCCCACATATATGTACGTGCCTTTTCTCCATACTATATTGGATGAATAATGTAACCAAAGTTTGACATTTTACCTTATGCTTAAATCGCATTTTATTTTCTATATCATGAGCTGTATTTCTCAGTGATAAATATGGAAATATGTATAATAAACACCCTAGGTGTACGAGGAAAATATCTAGTCCCAATCTCTCCCCTCGTTAATTAATCAATAATCAATAAATTGATCAATCTTGCTCCAGCGTACGATATTTCTTCCGCGTAAATACAAATGCAACAAACCTTTCCTCTCTACCTTCTTTCCCGATTGCTTGCTGATTTTCACTTTCCCCATCTCCATAGCGCGAGCACACACCGCTTCTCTCTAACTCGCTGGGGGAAGGGTGATGTGCAATATTTTCTCACCAAGTGCATGAAATCTTTTGGACGGGGGATTTGATTCATTTACCAGCATCAAGCACCTCACTGTCGCCGCCGTCCACACTGTTCATGCTCACGAAATGCTTCCCCTGCCATTTCCTTTCGCGCACATTTTCTCTCTTTCTCGTATTCTCCCCTTTATTAAATTTTAGTCCAAATCGAATTCACCAGCACTCGCCTTCTCCCCCTCTTCTTAAGCGAAGTGTTTTTTTAGCCGCTTCTAAATTCTCTTTACCCTCCTATTCTTTCCGTTTCCCGTGACGCTTTCTCGCATGTCGTCTGCTTTCCTCCCTTTTTAATGTAAGCTTCCGGTTTCATAGTAATTTGCGCCTTCTCTTTTGTTCTTACCATCGCCTTTAGTTCACTCCACTAAAATTACAGACCCAGAATAAACTACTGTTTTATTAATGGTTGACGGCTTGAGGTGAGACGAAATATCATCTTATTTTTGCATTATTTTGGCTATATTTGGAATATGTAAAAGATTTCGGTATTCGTTGCAGAAAAAAGTCATTTGAGAACTAGAGCATGTCCGCAAAATGGCAATTATATAAATTTCTTAATAACGTATTTGTATGAAAAATAATTGCTCCAAGACCATTATAGAATATAAAATGTAAATGACCCCCTTAATTCATCAATGGGCAGAATAAAACTGAAAAATTCTTTTAGAATAATGCAGGGCCCTCACTTTTGTTTCAGACAAAGAGGTCATTAACAGAATTCCCCTGTATATCTTCATATTATATTTCCGAAGTAGTTAATTCATGGAATTCAGGGTTGTCTCGCGTTTCTGAAACGATGTGTTCCATCAGAGTCCCAATGCCACTTGCTTTATCTCCTTGCACATGGAAGACGGTTGTCCACCAGATTGTTATCATTTATAAATCTATAATATATATATATATATATATATATATATATATATATATATATATATATATATATATATATATATATATATATATATATATATATATATATATATATATATATATATATGTAAGTATGTGTATTTATGTGTATGCATATACGAGGGTCATCCGGAAAGTAGTACCCGTTCGTGCCGCATGAAGTGCTGACGACGCGAGTAGCCGCTGGACGAGGTCAGATAGCTTCAGTGGCTTGTCTGCCTTCTCTGAGCCAAGTTGCGTGACGCTAGCATTGCCTGTGTTGTTTCTGTGATTGTTTACAATGTTTAAAAAAATTGAGAACGCCGCCAGTTGTGAAGTGAGGGCAGTGATTAAATTCCTCAATGCAAGAAACGTTCGCCCATGTGATATTCATCGCCAATTAAAGGAGGTGTATGGAGACAATGTAATGGACGAGTCGTCTGTTCGGCGGTGGTGTCGCAACTTCAACATGGGGAGGGGGAACACACACGACGATGAGCGTTCGGAGAGACCGTCTGTCATTACAGACCAACTGGTGAGCTCAGTTGACGAATTCGTGAGGAACGATCGGCGCGTCACAATTGATGACATCTGTGAGCATTTTCCCAATGTTTCTCGAACAATTGTTCATGAAATTGTTAAACACCATCTGCATTATGCAAAAATTTGTGCAAGATGGGTCCCTCGCGTATCTCAATGAGCTGGCGGCGAAGGACTATGCAGCAGGAATACAGAAACTTGTCACACGTTATGACAAATGCCTTAATTTGCTTGGAGATTATGTTGAGAAGTAGTTTAAAGTATCCTCTTTCAAATAAAATTTTTTATGTTTGTTAATATTTACTTTTGTGTCTTTATTTCACGAACGGGTACTACTTTCCGGATGACCCTCGTATATGTATCTATTATATACATGTGTGTGTGCATATCTCTGCCCTCGGGCAGCTCTTATGTTTCTTTATTTCTTAATTTGTATCACTATTTCTCACAAGGACGTATTCAATTTGGTATCTTAGTCTGTCCCCAGGTGACGATTTAATTTGCCAACCCGAACTATCTCACGCTGTTTTTCTCTCGACCCTTTCCGACCACAGGATTTAAATCTCCAATTATGATTAGGCACTCTTTTAGGCTGTTTTACTGCTCCCAGAACCTCTTCCAGTTTTTCGAACTTATTTTTTTTCTGAATGAGTGTACACTGGCACTAGCACTGGGTCCGAAGGTTCTCTCTCTAACTTTACCAGGAGAATTCTCTCATTGTATTTTCAGCACGTCTGACTCTTCTTGCCTGCTTCTTCTTGAGTATGATACCCACTCCAGCAATCTTCAGGTCGTTTCCTAAGGATATCACCCCAAATTCATCACTCCACATTTCTCTGGCCCCAACCAAATTAATCTCCAATTTGCCCATTACTGTCATATTATTTTCCAAATTACAACGCTCCATATTCCTATCCTGTGTTTGTCGGCCTCGACTATTATTCCCATCCTAGTCCTCACCCTGAGATTGGAGGCCTAGTTTGCCGGCAGGAATGCCTTCACGTCATATTTGAACACAGGACTACACATTCTATGGAGGTGATTATGGTAATTTCCTCTTGCCATTCACGTTGCAGTACTACAGCAGATTCTGTGACTTCTACTCTCACCCAAAGATGAAGCCATTCCGATCACATGTACCATCAGTGCCTTCTGGTGAATTGATAAATTTTGATTGAATATTGGAAGGCCTTTTGATTGCAAATTTTCCTCCCTAAATATACTCATTTAGGTACATGGAATCATTAATTCCAAGCAGAGGAAAATAGTAAGTTCTCATGTTAGTTATTTTGATATTACCTCACTGAAAACCAAATTACTCCACAAATTGATATTAGCGGTGAATAATCAATGACTAAACAAAAAATTAATTTACAAGGGGTTGAATTTTTAACTTATTTCATTAGAGGATTCACAAATTTAAACTATATTCAACCCCTTGCTTGAATACTGCGCTAAACTCAAATATGAAATCGCGTCCATCGTTTACACCTAATTTCCCCAATGAGAGCCACTGCAATTGATCAGAGATAATTTCATCGACCTAATAAATTATGATAGGGACTCTAATCAAACATGGAGGATCGGGATGGTGCGATGGCTAACGTCCTGGCTTCCCACCCAGAGGGTTCGCGTTCGAACATGATTTAGCTTGTGTGGTACTCGGAAACGGTTTCAGTTATGGTGTTTTCAATTTCCTTGCGCTGCTATTTGAATTCAAGATCAAGGCAATCCTACGCGTGGACAAAATTAATGTGATGTTGTTTTACTCATTTTCTCAAAAGGAACTCGATCGAGTTCTTGTTTTTGCCCCTTCCACGGTACTAAAACTGGTATTCTCATTTATCACTTGAATATGTAATTATCGATAAGTTATCTCTTTGATATCTCTTCAGTCTGCCATCCTCTACACTCTGAAATGTTACCTAGCTCACCATTTTCATCACCATTAACATACATTAAAAATACCAAAACGAATGCCATGTGAAGCAAATTACTTTCTGTTGAATATCGCCGACTAAATCGTGTTGTCATAATTAATGTTCATACAATCCAAAATAATAACCTTTTTAATTAAGAGGTCAAGGAGAGGGGGATTGAAGGACTATGTAGTTGATGACCACAATCCTCTTTAAATTCTTGATTAAATCAATTAAAAAATCTTGATATCTTTAAAACCTTAGGCCTCAGACATTATAAGGCGGAGACGTTTCCGCCATCATCTATCTCTTACACGGTCGCATCTTTCTTTAGAACCAAACCAGGTTTACCACCTTCCTTGAGGCATTAAGTTTCATTAATTACCCTTCATTCATATCACCTCCTCATATTTTCCCGCCATTGTCTTACGTCCCACTAAACTTTCTCTTACTGCATTCCTTCCTATTTTCTCCATACCCACCCGCTCACCTTTCTTTACTTGTCTTTTACGCCTTCATTCGCCTAATGCGATCCGCATTTTTCTGCCACCTCCCCAATACTTCGCCCGAATCTTCTTTGCCACCAACCCTCACAGGCGTCTTACTATCTCGCTCTCCATCCTACAACCTCCACGTTTACGGCTCCTCTACAACCCAACGCTCACAATGTTACGCCCCCTTTGGTCATCTCTTACAAATTGCAACGGGAGCCAGAGTAATTAGCTGATGTTGTTAAACAACTCTGGCAGTACGCGTCATGGGGGATGGGCGGGGGGGGGGGTTTGGGAAGAGAGGGGTTGCGAGGACTGGGTGAGATAAAGAGAGAGTGGCAAATGCATGCGAAGAGAGGCTGGCTCGTTAAAATTTCAACGGAAAACGGCAACCGAATTAGGTTTGCGACTCAAGGCGCGGCCAGGTAAAGTGTTTCGGAACGCTCATCTTCTCTAGAAAGAATGAAAGCTTTGAATATAAACCGCACGGACTTATAAAAAAACGAGAAAGGCGTGCCAATGCATTTAGACGCAGCTTTGATATGATAACTTCCGCGGGATGTTGCGGCAAGTGCTTCGGAAAGCAAACGGATTCCATGATTTAATAATCGTTCCGATAATATAATTACGGGCTCGCGGTGAGATCCTCCCGTCCCAAAAGCCGCGCCTAGCTTTAATCTAAGGTTTGACGCTATAAATTGCACGTGCTGAAAAGTTTCCTCTCGCGTCCTCAGAGAAATACTTGGCTTAATTTGCAGAAAAAAAAAGAATCGCCTTAGCAACAAGCCTCCGTTTTCTTCCAAGAATATTTCTAGGTTGTAATTACTGTTGTAGCAGCGCGGCAAATATATGCCTTACGAACCCTCTTCACTCCTTCCTTTCGCTCTAATGACTTTCGTGCCGGTTGAAAGTTTAATTATCGCCTTAGCCTACCGCAGCGCCGCCTTTGCCGTGCCTATCTCCTTATCTTATCCCCTGAGGGCGCTGCTATCTAGACTTTCCTGCCGCTCTCCTGTTGCGGGGCAGAGAAGCAGGTCACAGACACCTTTTCGGAAATTAGTACACGATGCATTGGAACTATTCCTTTTGCTACGCCTCTTCATACACATGTGTAAGAGAAAACCATTCACTAAACATGGCCAAGTAATCGCTTCGAAATTGAATTTCTGACACAGCACATCCGATGCACCCGCAAACCAGTTTTATAATAACGAACATAAGTTTTTCAGTATCATAAGAGTAATTTTCACTTATAAGAAAAACTAGAGAAATAAAATTTATGCATATATTATTTAGACTACTTACAATAGATAGTAATCAACTCTTTTCGCAGGTAAAGGTACAGGGAAAGGGCTAAATGAGAGCCTTTCAAAATTGAGTGCCTTAAGGCGTGTGTCACGTTTTGGAAATACTTAAAATGGGTGGTGGAAAAATAATTAAAATCACCGGATGATTTTCATGCTTGATTTAATTTTGTGCAAGTCATAGTTTGAAAAATTCCAATTTCAACGTGTATGTCCACTTTCAATATATTTTATCAATGCGTGCATAAATATACGAGTACTACAACGTACTATATAGTTCCACACTCAAATGACAATGTTCGGTAAAATAATAATGCGGTGCAGTTCGTCAGCACGATTTTGTGAGCCTGAGATTGATCAAGAATTTTTTTAATGCAGCATTGGCGCATATTTTTTCATACCCTGGTATTACCTCGGAACTTCTTTTGTTTCCCTTCCGATAGCAATTAGCTATTATTAACTCACTGAAATTTTACGCAAAAATACAGTTATGCTATAAGGTTAACAGCATAGAATTTTTGGAGGTAAATGACTGGAGAACTTTTTCATGCCTTCCTTTCGATGCTAGATACATAGTTATCGATGGTAGTTATGTGATGCCATTTATGCTATGCAAGGTATTAAACGGGATTCGGGGAAAATCTATTTTAAAAATATCTATCTACTTTGTGAAAGTAGTGTTTCAGACAGGGAAGAGAAGCCATTAATGACTTTTAATTGGTAAATGGAAACTCTTTCCGTTGCATGGGAGGTTACTTCAAATAGGGCAATAGAATCGCAGACCCTTAAAAATTTACATTCCCATATCCTTGCTCACCAGTTCATTGGACACTTCATTTCCCGCCTTCTAATGAATTAGGAGTAATTTAATCTTTCAGCTGCACGACACATAAAAAAGGTGGGATTGAATTGGAACGAATGAACAACGTAGAGAAACTGCCACGGTGGCGACCTCTTTAATCCCGCAGGCTAAATGAACAAAAAAGTAAAACGCAAACCAGGAACTCGCGAGCGCTGCTAAATTTTCTTTTTCTCAATCAACGTTATCCGTTCTTTTTTACATTCAGGGAAAGAAAAACAATAAGTAAGAACTGCGAATTTATGAGAAAACGCCAGATTACAACTCATTAAGCAAGCACATCGGGTGTTGATACCTTTCACCCCGACCCGACGTCGCTCTCCGTTGTAGCAACGGCTTCACCTGCATAAAAGGAGCTTTCGCGATGGAGTTTAAACTTCCGCGTGCACCGTATAAGCGCCCGATTCACGGTAACCTCCGGGGCGGGGATCTCGGGAAGTTTCTGACCGAGTGGAGGAAATTGGGGCGGATGGGAAAAGGGTTTGCGAGGAGGTTGGGATGGCTGAAGTTCGGGTGGAAGAGGAGGATGGCGTTCGGCGAAACGAGATGCACGGCCTGGGTTGGAGGGAGAATGAACCTGGGGCCAGGTAGGGTCACCGCTCCCCTGCAGCGTAGTGGGACAAAGGCGAACCATTACGTGGTCATTGTTGCGTCAGATATTCCCAAAATTGCGTGGTGGTTTCGCAAAGGAGTCCGCAGGGGTCTCCCGTTGGAGGTGATAGGTCACAACGAGGCATTTTGGGCGTCTTATCGCATACCGCACGAATGTTTTTGAATTTGAGAAACGAAAATTTAAAGGATATACACTAATTTTACCACCACGAGTTTTTCGCGATATGTTCATAATCTGAGGTTAATTAAAAGAAGAGGTAATAAAAGACCTTTCAGAGAAATTATTATATGGATGACTATTTAGGTGAGATTTACATTTACACATCTATCTAATGGTAATGATGTCGTTAAATGACGCGATGGTTGTTTTTGGGTAGCTTGCATTTTACCAGTTCAGTATCGTAAACTGCAATACCAAAAATATTCCTAGGCTTAAAATAAGAAGGCCAAATATGAATTAAAATTGCAAATATTGCTTGTAAAACAAAAACAGAAACAAATGATAATTTTCTAGATGAGTGCTTTACATTATTTCCCTTACAATATATTCACTCGATACTTAGCGGTTGTTGTGCAAGGTTAATCTTCTCGGTTTATCTTCACCTATCCTCGTAAATTTGAAGCACACGGTCCCCGATTGAGGCATGGCAATTCCCTACACAGAATTTGTTTTTCGGACTTGCTCATTCTTCTTTCAAATCTCACATTAACAGGGAGGGCTCGAAGGTGCAATGGCAATTAGAGAAAACCAACCAAAAAGGGCTGTCCCGACGATATCGTCAAAATTTTCCAACCAATATTCTATTAACGACTCGCATTTCAGGAAGCGTTGAAAATCCTTTCTGAGACGATAATCATGCTAACATATTTTAGTAAAAATTTCGAGATGACGTGTTGGGAACTTAAAAAGCGTGAAACTCAGGTTGAAGGTAAAAAATCATGACCACAGCGGACTAGCAGAAACTAATTCAAATGCTGTCCGTTTAACAAGGTATACGTGAGATAAAGTATAAGTGATTTAAATCTAAATATAAACGAACGATTTAACATTAAAATTCTCACCCATGACTGTACGAAATACAAATATGATACCATGTTTACCAAACCTTGATTGAGTACTGCAATCAATCACTCAGTATCGTTCAGGGAATCCAAAATAAATCCCGGAAGCAACAATGCTGCTGCAAAATTTTGTGAACTTTGAAACGTTAAAATCACATGGTGTTTATCTTATCCTTGATAAAGTTGAAATTGATCAAACTTTAAAAAAAATAGCTTCACTTGCCTTTCATATCTTCTTTCGGAAATTCTAAAACTGCCTGCCCTCCAACCAATCCAATCTGGCTCCTCCAATTTTTAAGGAAGATATCCACAATCGTAATCAATCATTCCCCCCCTTTGAATTGTGAATTCAGAAACTTTCAATAATTCCCTAAAGACCAGAATTCTATGGACGGCTGATTTTACAGTTAAAATATTTAAAACGATTGTATTTAAATGCTAAAAAAATCAAGGAAAAATAAAACAGCTACAATCTTTTATTTTTAAACTACTTCACGTATTCGCCTTCAAATGCAAATGCTTACGATTTTCCGATACCAAAAAATTGTTCAATTTCACTATCTTGTAATGCATAAAATAATAATAAAAGAGCGCCACGTATTGAATATGCATCTTAATAAACACAATTGACGCCATACATTGTGTTTCAAATTAGCAGGGCAGTCTATACCTACGTACAAATGTACTTCGTATTTTTATTTGCGGTCATTTTTTAATATTGTATTTGAATGACTAAGAGATAGTTATACATAAAAACTTTTTTTTTGGGGGAAAACGTGGATGTCAATTTTTCTCTCCCTAAAAGGCAGCCAAACTGTATTAGTTCAATATATTACCATACCTGGTAAAACTGTATGTATTTTGAATAGTAACGTCCGGGTATGTGATATTGCATTTACTTACTACTTAGTATTTTCATGAGAGTAATGCTATCAAATTAGTTCTTTCAGATGGGATAATAACTAGTTTTAATAATGTATTCGACCCCAAAATACTAGGCTTCGGTTTCGTTTACGGTTTTCTTGATTAAATGTACCAAAACTAACCAGTTGAGTGTTGTAATCGTTAACAAGTAATGCTGCTTGTGCAGCATACTGCATCATATGTTGGTAACATTGCGTTCCGTATTTTCATCACTTCGAATCTCAACCAAAATGTGCGGACGATTGAGCTTTGATAAGCGGCATAGCTCCTGTATGATTGGCCCATCAAGGATGGATGACGTGAGCCTACATTTACTTGGACTATTATATTTTTAGCATGAGAGGGGCGACTGTTAGTGAATTCAACGTTTTAGAGGAAAATGCGCGTTTTTGTGCATGTGAAGCATGACCGAAGGTTTATGATGCAACTTAAATTAATATTTTGAGTCCGACGAAAAGGCTGAAGGAAGAGATAACTGGCATAAAATAGGAGGCAATATTCTATGAATTCTGGGAAATTAAATCTAATTCTATACTTAGTCCAGGACGCACAAATCATTTGTTTGCTTCCCAAGCAAGCACTTGGGATAAGAAAGGCTAAGAAAGCAATGGCATAATTAAGTGACGATTATCTAAAGGCGGAACATTAGGAGTATCAGAATAAAAGAAAATATATATGAGATGGAGGCAAACAATAATAAGTACAGACAGAGCAGTCCGGAAGAAACCCGTAAGAAAGAATAAAATTTCGTAGGAAAAAAACATTTTGGCTGCGTCTAGCCAGAAATAGATCAATGGAAAGGGTTGATACCCATGCATTTATATTAGTTGTTTTGTGTACAATCTCGTTAGATCTAATTTGAAGTATACTGTAAGTATCTCAAATATTACTATAGTTTAAGCCAATAAAGATTCATTGTTGTTGTAGTGGCCACTAAAATAAAAATTCTCGCGCAGCCCTGTGGGTATCTGTTAAATATATAAGGTCAGAACAAACATTTTTGCTACCTGCGGCACCTGTTTGATGACCGGACTTTGCTAAAGCGAGGTCAATGCAAAAGGTTAAGGGTATGGCTGGAAAAAAATGAAGTGAAGGGACGTGAGGAGAGCCATTGAAGAAAAGAAAAAGTTGGCCAGTCCTTGTGTTTTTAGGAGAGAGCATTTTGAGGTAAAGGAGAAGAGTCAGAGGGATGTAGAAAGGGAGAGTGGACGGCGATAAAGAAAGAAATTGCGGCGACGTGAGCGGTGACACGTGGAGCAACCACATCAAAACGAAGCGGTATATGTAAGACCGGGGCATGGGAAAAGAAGTGTTAGAAGGGGCAGAGAAGTGGGACGGGTAGGAGTAGACGAACGTAGGTTTGAGTTGGGAAAGAAAAAGAAATGGAAGGAGGACAGAGGGAGATGACATGTTTGCTGTCCTCTTGGGGCATATATATTAAGGCAGGACGGTCCGTCTCCCACTAGATATTCATCAGTCCAAGCAACACTAGGACTGTCATCGGCACCAAATTAAAAGGACATGGAGAGGAAAAAGGGCGTTTTAATGAAAGGAGGAGAAAAAGATTTCTGTTTCTGGGAGAAAGAGCAAGAATTAAGGAACACGCGAAAGATATGAGAAGGTAAATAACATGGGATTGGATCCAATTGTAATTATACGTTTCTTAAAAGGAATGTGGATTCAAGTATATCGAACAGATTTTTATTGTTTTCACTTGTTCATATATTTAAGATTCTCTGAACAGGAAATACCTATTGATAAATGCTAGGATGTGATTATAACAGAAACTTATCAGATTGCCCATTGCTGTTTGAGGTAAAAATAAATCGGGAATAGTGCGTAAAAATAATTAAAATAGGCTTCAGATAGTCAAAACGAGGAAATGCCTTATTCCACCATACACTCGACAAAGAGTCTTCTGTTCTTTCTATGACCATCCACACATCATTGCCTCTCTCATCGACTCAGTAAGGAGATTAAAGTAGGCAGGTGAACATACGCACCTCCATCAAATGAAGAACCCAATGTATTTTTCCGTTGAACACTTCGGAAAAGGACTAGATGGATTGGATAAATGGGTGGATTGGATGTAAACGTTGGAAAAATAATAGCAGAGGAAATTGAATGGACGATCTCGCGAAGAAGACAAAGAAAAAGTACTCAGGACAAAAAGAAGACGTAAAGTAGAGAGATTATCAAGGGTTGAGAGAATCAACACTGAATAGAATAGAATGGCGGGCTGCAGTAAACCAGTTTTAGGATAGAAATACTGATGATGGCTTCAAGTATGTGAATCCATAAAATTATTTTAGACAGGATAATTTCAGGAAAAAGAACGCGACCTGAATATTAATATTTGCTAATATTTATTATAAAGTATATCAGAAATAACACAAGATCAAGAACGTATTCCCTTAAAACAGTCCACTGAATTTTCTATGGATTCGACACTTTTGGTTGATTTTCAATTCAAAGTTTAAAATTCAGCATGTAGTGTGAGCTCGGATTGTAATGAAATACATGGAAATGTCATGCGGATAAATCTCAAAAATTCTTTCTGGAAACTGAAACAATAAAAGAAAGGATATTTAAAAGATTTATCGCTTGAATACAGCTTCGTGACGCACCGAAATTTTACGAGGGAGCATTCCTTTGAGGGAAAATATGGAATTAAAGGTGATACGAATTTTAGACTATAAAAACAACGTCAGAAACTAATGTGCGCTCTTTAGAAAGCAATTCATTTCAGTTTGTTAGCTGTAATGCTAGGTAGAAAAGAAATAAAATACGTGGAATATCATGGTTCCCGAATATCCAAAAACGTTAGCGTAGCCCTCAAAAAAGACATTTCTTGAATAGTTGTGATAATTATAATAATAACCCGGTACCATAATTGTTCTTTTGGAGAGTGCCGATAATTAACTGGGTAAAACTCCGCAGATTTTTTTCAAATATGAATCCGATTATTTTTACGTGCTAATGTAAAGTCGGAAGAGATAACGAATTATCGCTAGAAAAAGTTCAAAACAAGAAAGACATTTAAGGGCTTGGCCTAGATATAATTAATATACTCCATTGATATAGATAATTTTTATTTCACCTCTTAACAGTTAGGCACGTAGGCAAACCCTTTGGTGACCATACTAAATTCAGACCTTGACAAAAAAAAATAAAAAAAACGAATATCGAACTTCCTCCCACGCGCACGTCAAGAGGTGGCAATAACAGGCATCGCATTTGCGGCCGTAATCCCTCCATCGAATACCTCATTGACCTTGGCGTCAATCCTTTGGGTCTCTGGAGACATAATGGTCGACCTCCTCTGCTGTAACCCATAAATGGAAACGGGAGAAACGGAAAGGTACGAGGAGAGAATTTCCAGGGTATCTACGGCGTTGGAGGGTGCAGAGGTAGTAAGGGTGTTGGATCACGTGGGGGGGGATGAAGGGAATGGGGGAGATGGGTTCTTCGCGCGAGGGCGGAGGTAGGGATTGGAGTTTAGCGATTCACCGAGTGGAGGCATTGGGGGTCGTGAGTTCACTGTGGATTACGACCAACGACACACTCCCTTCGGATGACTTAAGGCCATGCGTGATCCGAAAGTCGATGCGACAATAGAGAAACAAAACAAGTTCTTTCACTCTTTCTCTGTCGTCTTCCTCTCCCTCTCCTCAACTTCAGGGACAGGAGCCTTCCATAGACTTATATAAGTCTTAAGAGTACTATAAAATCTTCCAGACGCCGTCCTCTTGGAAATAAAACCAAAGAACAGGGTGTCTTTCTCGAGGGAAAGGTTTCCGAGATGGCGACGGGAATGTTTGTGTGAGATGCAAGGTGATAGGGCCACAATGTTGTACAAACAAGTACCGCTCTTCTTCAATGAAATCATGGCCTGCACTTAGTTTGACGTTTTACGATCCGAATGATATTTTCCAAGCTTCATTTTATTAGATCTCAGAGTAAGGACTGAAAAAAACAACTGATGGCGGAGGTAAGAAAAAATATTTTTGCGTATAGTTATTTCGCAATATATTTTCCGGCAACAAATCCGTTTTCCTCCAGTATTTCTCACCAACTTTCTCTCCCTCATGAATCTACCTCAACGATTTCCATTACTCTTCAATATACCTGCATAATTCTGTACAACACTGTGAAATCCATAACATCTATTCGGGAAATATTTTTCAATCACAATTTTACTGGATTAATTCTGGATAATTACTGGATACTTTACTGGATAATTAATTCTGGATAATATTAATTAATAAACGTTTTTTGAAACCTAGTGAGTGTTAGAACCTATTTACCCTACGCCCAAAATTTATTCTACAAATCTAATTTTAATATTAATCGAAATGTATTCCAATTATCTTTCTGATACTGTTCTTTTACATTGAAATTAATTAGCATGTGAGCTAAAAGGTGTTTCAATTTGGTTTACAAAAAGTTAGAGAAATGTAAAATTGCAATTATCAATATTCCGTTCCATTCTCCTAATTCCTAGTGGTTCACTGAACTAAGTTAGTTTAGTGGCAGTGGGCTCAACTGATTACAGCACAAAAAAGTGTAAGAAATTTAATACATAAGGGCTCACTCTTCCAAATTCTTGAAGAAAATATATTTTCTATGATTCTCTTTCACCAGTTATGCCATTTTCGTCCAGTTTGGCGATATCTAAGATAAAATCGATATCGGCTGATTTAATTGAAAATATGCTAAATAAAAATAGTGCATATTTTTTAGTTTAATAGTGCAGACGTTTTCAGAAAAGGAATGTTCATCATTCTCTGTTCATTCCAATTCCTCCTTCTAAGCTCATTCTAAATACCTTACATGTCCCCCTGTCCCTAAAACATCACGTTTGTTGGGAGGTTCCCTCTGGTTAGACCAAGAAATCGACCAGCTCCGAGGAAAGGAACGGTTCGAGGAGAAGAGGGGGCAGAGGGGGTAGCGTGAGAGTGGTAGGCGAGGTGGGGGAGGGTTGGTGGGGACTGCTGAGGGACAAAGGCACATGAATGGAGCGGCGAAGGAATTAAAGCCGGATGGCTGAGGCCGAGGTGCGCCCCTTTGAGAACTTTCTCCGGGCCACCACGAGCGAATGATTCGGGATTGCTGACTGAGGATTTTTCATGTCGCTTTGATCTCTGCACGTGTGCACACGTGTACAGAATCCCACGACCGATTTCGAGGTACAGCAACTCGTGACATCACTGAGATAATTATGTTCTCAAGTGCAGAGCAACGCCAATGAAATGCTTTCTCCCCTTCACGCCAGTGCCCGTTGTCTCATTTCAGTTTTTCTCTGAGACGAACTCGCTTCCTTTAAGGGATCGTCCAGATAACGACGCGTGCTAATATGACAACAGAAGAGACGTAACCCTGGCCTCGCATGAAGCTGTAATAGAATTAAATTACCGTGTTCCTGTGCAAGAAATACAGTCGCTTAAATGAAGATGACGCAAAACAATTGGGATTTTTAGACTAAGTTACCAAATACCAGAACAAGGTAGGGAAGGTTATAGAAAAAACAGTCATATCGCAAAATCTTATGAAGAGCGAGATACAAGGAAAAAGTAAATCAATTCTACCAACTGGCGAGTACTACAAGGTAATATTTTAGTAAAATTTTTGTGGGGAACATTTTAATGCAGCGAAATTTAATAGAAAATTCACATTTAATTAGTGTCCACGCTGGACACAATTTCAATCTTCAGGAATAGTCACTGACCATTTTCGTAAAACCGTGTTAGTTAACGAGAATATTCTGTCCATACTTTGATTTCCCAAGATTTTGGGGATCTTAACTGTAACGGAAAAATCTAATAACGGTGACGAAAACTCTTGCAATTTGAAATTTAACATCAAGTGGAAAATTGCAAGAGTTTGCGTCTTTGTTATTATGGAACAGTTACACCACAGTACATCTAAATCTGTAATTTATGAGTAAAAATCTAAATTGTACCTATCGAATCAACTAAAGGTTATTTTATTAAACTTACTATAGGCGAGGGAACACTTGAAATGGCCAAACGCCGACACTCATGGGAGATTTGATCCTTACCTGCAAAATAAAAACATTCGTTTCAACAAAAATATCACAACACAATACCGACATAATTACAATGAGATGTAACACAGATAAGCAGAAATAAAAAAAAATATGCAGCTACATAACGAGAGATGAATGTAAAAAAAATATTTCACAAAAGGAAAATATTGTATGCCGGTATAAAAAAGCAGTAAATTGCTGCCACAATTACTTTAATTCTACCAATTGGGGAATAGAGTGAATCATTTTGAGTTTCTTTTAATTTTTGCATAAATGTGAGTCCAACCGGAATCGACGGTTTTGAAATTATCAAACGCATGCATTATAATGCAAAGTGCCTCAGTGGCCCCCAGATTGGGATGCAAAATGTTCACTGTTTGTGACGATCGCGAGAATTTTCAATCAACATTGAAAAAACTGCCTTCCACCCAAAAACAACACTGTGACCACATCATTGCCAGCCATTTATATTTCGAAATGTTCCGGTTTATCACACGCATGCAGGACAGGGTTTAATTTTTCCGGTGTGTCCGTTGGGAAACCACTGCAGTAAAGCCACAATAACTGGCAGAATGAGCATGTTCGGAATAGAAATTAAAAGATCTTTGCCGATTTCATTCCACCATGCTAACTTTAGACATAACGAATGATTTTGGACAAGTTCGAGTAGAACCCACTTCTATGTATGTTCCACGTGGGTACGCATGTAATTCTATGTATGAATCCTCTTCCATTTCCTTTCAATGCTGGCAATCTGTTTCTTTATCATCGAAAAGGATGACGGTACGCAAAAGAGTACAAAACGCACCCGTACATAATGAGGAAGCTTAACAGTCCAAAATACCCGGTTAAAAAAATTTTTTGATATTTCAAATTTTAAGGTAATTATTACCAATATTAAATCTGGACAATATCGAGACCTAAGTTATATAGAAAATCTTCTTCACCAAAATGGACTTAATATTTATATGCAGTCTTATAACTACGCTTGTTCTCATTGTCGGACTTAACGAAACGTCGGACTATCTTTGGAATTCTTCTATATTTAATATTACGTGCTGATCTAAGTGCAAAATCATATCTGTAAGTGAGAAACATGTAATTTCTGGGGAATACTGGAAAAATAATATTAAAGAAATAAGAACATGAATTATCATCAATTAAACAGTTTAAATAGGCACCTACCATGAAAAACTAATATAAGTCCCACTCAGACATTGACTAGAATGAAATATGAACAAGATTTATATATGCATGTTATTAACTTGTTAAAATGAACCATTAATCACATTATACTAAAATCATTACCATAATTTACCATTAAAGAATGAATGCTGGTTTTCATGACGTAAAATAGAGTTCACCTCATATCATTGAGCGTTTGAAATTTGTACATTAGGAATTCGTCTGGGTTGCCAGATAATCTCCCTATGCCATACGTAGTTTCTCACAAAACTCAACTGCCCAGAAAAGAGCACAGCTAAGGTTTCAACTGATATGTCTACAATCCTCAATACAAATCAAATACGGGACCTCCCAGCCAATAGCTCTACTTCTCACCGGTCAGTAGGAATTCATTGTCCTTTGATCAAGAATTTTCTGTTATTTTATCGTTTCGCAGAACCTCAGAATATTTCTCCTGGAATCATGCTAAGCAATGTGAACTATTGATTAAAAATATCATTTAATTTATTCTACATTATTCATCAACTAAAAATTAAAAATTTTCTTACGCTGTCTTTGAAAGAGTATTATTAATGCGCAATCCTCTATTTAGAACCTGTAAATAGTTATATAAAAGAGCACTGATCATAAAATATCCAAAAATCTCGATGAAAATTTAAATGCAAATGGAAAATGGAAGTTCAAAAGAACGCATGAAAAGTTTAATATAATTGAAACGTTTAATAAAATTTTACATCAGGAGATTTTTTCAATCTCAAACTCATAATAGGTTCCCGTATAGTTCCTTTTCATATAGATTAATGATGATACTTCTCATTCGTGATATACGTATTGATACGTACGTATGAGGGAAAATAGAGCCAAATGTATAAGAATTTGAAGATAATTACGCAATATGGTTTGAAGTATGATTCGATGGATACAACTAAGCCAGTCATTAACTTACAAAAATATTTTGCCTAACAAAAGTAATTCCTTGTCACTAGGAAAAATAATGGTGGACAACGGTTAAAGATATCCAGCGGGCGTCTCGGGTACATGGCTTGTAGTACTAATTTCTTCTCATTTCATCCTTTTCTTTGTTATAAACGAGTAGATAACTTAGCGTTACGGAGAACTCAGTTTCGTCAATTGATTTTAAATTGCTCATATGCTATCGGAAAAACAAAAAACACTGGACACACGGCGATAAAGAATTGGAACATCGAGACCCTTTGGCTCAAAACTAACGTTTTCTTTAGATTAGAAAAATAGAAGGCATTTACTCGGTGGATTAATTAAAAGTAGTTTATTTTAGGGAAAATATGACCAAGCAGAGAGGGAAAGAATTGAGCAGGCAATGGGAAATGGAAAAAGAGACGACGATGAAGGGGTCAAACACATCATTTTTTTCTTGTAAGGTCTATTTTTTATTTTCTACACCAACTGTGCTAGGTCAGCAAAGAGAGTTAATTAATGCCTACAAACATTACCTCTATTGCTGGAATAATAAAAGATCGAATGAATAAATAATGCGTGGGACGAAAGCTTCTTCCCTATTACAGTCACCTTGTTCTAATAGCATTCTCGCTTTTTCACAATAGAGGAAGGTTTGGAAAAGGGATAGGTACGTATTATTTTGATTTTAATTACAGTTATCATCCATCGATATGCTCAACGAATCGAAATATTGTGATGGATCCAAGGTCGAATAAGCATTGTTTGTTCAGTATTAATTATTTTACACATTCCAACATTTCGAACGGTTAAAACAATATTTCATATTTTTCCACAGCTCACACGCATCGCTAAATGGATAACAGTGACAATAAACCTTCAACATGCGATTGCGAAAAAAACTGAAAATTGATAAAATGCACATGCGACGACGTTTTCAAACTTTCACGTGTAACTCGATCATTTAACCTCACAAACATTCAGATTTTTGAAGTAAATGTTAAAGATAAATATGAAAATCCAATATTAATCGAAATCCAAGACTAAATTCGCATTTTTATTCTCAAAGCTGTGTACTTTTATTGTTTATTACACGTCCAACTCCTAAATAAATGCTTAAATGGGCGCATGAGTAAGTAAAATTCGATAAATAACCAAAATATCTGTTAGAATAAGATACTACGTTTTTAATAATAGGTACATAAATTAATTAAAAAATAATTACGCCTATATACGATGCACAAGCAAGCTCTTGATGGTCACTCATTGGTAGGAAACTGGGCGCATATCATAATTAATAGTTTTAGTCCATGGATATTTGATGCTATGTTTCTAAACCATGATGAGGCAGGATCAACCGCTTTTAATTAATTTTCCTTTCTATTCTATTTAATTTACCATTAAGTGTAGCTAAGTTAATTGAAACACAACCAAATAGAATTAGGTTACATTGCTGTAAAATTCCTAAATTGACCGCATCAAGGCAGTTTATAGAAAAAATTCTTTTTTAGAATAATGGCATGCATAAAAATATTATATGAAATAACTTAAAACGCTTTCCTATGAAAGCTCGTGAAACATTATTCAGCTAAATTACGATTCCATTCAGTGGTTTGAAACTGTAAGCCTTACTACACTCCTACACCTGTCCCTACGTAGACACAATGATTTCAAATTAAGCACAGTGCGCAGATCTACACACTTGCAGCTCTAAAGTATTTTAATTGACAAAGAATGGCCACAGGAAAATTCAGAGACCCCTCTTTAAAAAGGAAAAGCTAAATATTTCACACAAACTCCCTCGAAATGTTCTATTCTCTGCGCAAACAACATTTAAAAAATACATCATGAATTAATGCAAACCGTTTACAGAGTAAAAAAACAAAGTGAACAGCACATTATTTGCAGAAAGCATGAGGCGTCTTCTTCTAAAGAACGATTCGGGCAACGTTAAAATTGACAACTTTTATCGCATTCACATTTTTCACAGGGGGCATTGTTATTAATATCAAGGTTCTCATGGAATGGCAGATCAGAACACTCATCTATCGTCCCAAATAAATAGTGAGCCAGAGAATGGGATTAACTCAAAACACATATTTCACTTCACCATGGAAAAATTTGGCTTAGCCAAGTATTCAAACATGACAGTGCAGGAGGATTCATGTCTTTTTTAACATCAGGAAATGCTAACGCAAATCTGAGAAACGGGGATTTGTATCAATATCTAAATAGCGTTCAAGGATCCCCCATTCATTTTTTATCTCCACAACCCCTCTTGTAGTAAAAGTACACAGATAATATGGATATGATATCATTCTGTGAAGGCAATGCGGTGGGTCAAAGGGGGAATGAAAAATGTTATGGACATTATCAAGGATTAGCTCTACAATTTTTCTCTTCGAACTCGACGTGATTATCCTGTGATAGTTCCAGTGCTTGCTGACTAAACCAAAGCTGCTCGTTTCCCGCGAAACGGTGAGACCAACTTTCCGTTATGCAATGAATTAGTTGGAGGTTGAGCATTGTTCTCTGAGCTATTGGATTACTTTCAAGAGATCAGTTATTGTCGAAAAAGTATTCTCATCATAGTAAAAGGTTTTAAGGGATGAGGTCTCCAGCCATTCAACGAACAGATTTCATGACAAATCATGACCCTGATATATTATTACTCAATTATCATTATGTTACTCAACAATTAAATCAGGTCTGTTTTTGCATCACATTTTTCTTGCTTATTATTTCCTTCTTTTTTAAAATTTTCTATATTCCTTCGAAAATCAACAAAGTGATCAAGACAAAGCAGGGTACAAAGTAACTTTTTACTGTGAATTTAAAAACATTAAATACCAAGTTAGGGTTATTTATTCATTGAAATAATTAGTTAAGTGGCTAGCTTATTTTCGACAAGGTCTGACAATACATAATTTATTTGCTTTCCAAAGCTAATTCATATATGTGATTCCATAACAAATACATGAGTTAAATCACACGATCATATTCGCAGTTTGCAGTCTGCATTAATTAGTAATTCCATATTATATTAAAATAAATGGCTATAACACGTTTAAGCGTTATTCCATGAGACCATAAAGCTGGAAGAACTAACTCACTTTTCTACATTTACGATATGATGTACTCGTTTAACGTTCTCAATTGTAACATTTAACCTCAATAGCATCTGGAAACATACTTCTAGTATTTCTTGCATGGAATATGATTCTTATAAATTATTTTTTTGAAAAAAGTGTACGTTACAAAAAATATGACTATACTAATACTAATCTGGCAATGGGGATTCTACGAGGAAATAAATTCAGAAATGTTGGAAAAGCCCTACTATCTGGGGAGGAAATACCATAATTTTATGATAGAGCCGGAAGATCATTTTACCGTTACAGGAAAAAATCCTTTTATATCGCGAGATAAATGATTGGAATGCTCAAATACCCAAACGTATACTTGAGCCTGTCCAAATTAATGTTTGGACGTTTATGACTTAGCTAAGAAAACATTGTAGTATTTTATATTGTATGTTGTTCATGCCTCCGTATATATTTCATATTTCCTGTAATATTTGATCAATTCTTTTAAGCCCCCAAAACACCGGACTAGATGGTCAACTTGTCACTTACATTAATAATAATAATTATACAGGCTTACTGGGTATGATATTAGGCCACGAGAAATAAAAGCCTAGACTAGAAATAAGACATCATACAAGAAAAAAGTAAATTCGGGTACATTAGCCACCGTAAAAATGGGTTTTTATGAAATAGGGAGCTTTATATCGATACATTTTATTATTATTTTCTATAATTTACATTATACGTAATTTAGCAATAAATAGTTGGTGAAGTCAGAATATCGATGACCTTGTTGCCCAGCTCATTGAATAGGTATTATATTTTCATTGTGAATATTTTACATGATTATCACATTTTCGTGGAATTGAAGCATGGCTCTGTTCCCTGTAAAATAATCATTCAATCTACGGTAAAAAAACTGCGTATTCTTCGAATTTTGACTCCAACGTCGTGCCCATGTGTACTTCTATCAACCACATATTATTCCATAGGCATTTGATGTGCAGGCGGCTATTGGTTTATTTTACATCAAAAATGCTTTATATGCATACATATTATTAGAGATTTTCGAGTATTTAAAACTTTCATAAGGTTATTATTGGAGTATATGATTCAGAATTATTGTAGAAAAACACTTATATGGCACTTTCGCGGCATCAATGGCTGGTAGTAATTATATGATGCTTAGGCTTCAGTAACATTATACCTTCCCAATACATTCGGCTGTAGATGTATGGACACAATCATCATATTTTATTTAAAAAAACCATAAGCACAGTAATCAACCCGAAGGTCGGTTTGGTAGGTGATAATAGCGCTCACCCAGTACTAAGCCCGACGGCGTGTGAAATTCACACATCAAGGTAGGGGGGCCTTTCCCTGTGCCGGTTATGGTTTCCCAGGAAGATCTGGTACCCGAAAAAACACATAGCTTGGATGGAGCTGCAGGTGCCCCGAGACTTGCCCGGGAATCGAAACCGAGACCCTCCGGTCAGTAGTCCAATGCTCTATCCCCTGGACTACCGCAACCCATATTTTATTTAATGCATGTTAAAATAATTTTAAACCTTCTGGTATCAACTTTATGGTAAAATAGCTTAAAATAAACAAAAAACTTAAACTTTAGAATTGATTATTGAAAAAATGCAGGATCTGAGTTCCATTTTAGATGCACTTTCGATGGTCACATGCATTTAATTATCCGTTTGTCAAGAATGTTACCAGATACGCTCAATTCCTTCAAGTGGTGAGGAAGGTTGACGTTACATTCGTTTCCATTAAGAAGGAATTTCACAACTGCCTTTTACACCTGATTCCGCAATTGAATAACTGAATAGGTTTTTAATGCGTTTTGATTCGCTTTGTTTCATTTTATCATGATTTAGACGCACGACGACATCTTAAACATAGTAATTTCGATTTCACGTCATCCATATCGCTCATATACTAGGGTAATTGCTTCAAAAAACGAAGAACCTATGACACAGGGTCATCTTCAGAATAGAATCTAAAATCAAATGAAAAACGTCACGAGCTAGAACTTTCACCGGGCAGAGGCACTCCACAGCCTTAATCTCAATGCTTTGACTCATCGCAAAGTATGACGGCCATAAATGTGAAATGCAACAAAGAGGTCATATGAAAAAAATCCCGTCATATTTGTTCCTCCACGATAGGCCACTGAAGCGAGATAATCCCAGATATATGTGAGACCGTAGGAGAGGGTTGAGACCGATACGGCATGGGGAGCGGAGGGGAATAATGCGTCGAGACCGAAGCCCTGCCCGAATCCCTCGTATTCGCGTGGGACCGCGCAACACACGCGTACGCTGCCGCTTTATTTTTTTTAATATTATTTCGTAGTCCCTCTTCCAGTAGCATCCCTCTCAGCTTGCCGACATACGCACACGACGGCTCACGCACACCTACTCGAAATTCGCTGCTCCGTTGGGGGCTTTTAATGAATATTTCAACAACTACTTCATCTGCACCCTTATTTTTTTTCCGTTTATGTCCTCTCCCTTCTGCACCCCACTCAGCTCTCCGAAAGCCTTCGCCATTCCCTTTCTCTCACTACCCTTCGCCTCTCACGCCCTTCCATCACCCGAAAGCCCCCCTCCCGCTTACGTATCCGAATCCTCCCGCCACCGCCCAAAAAGCAACCCTCTTAAGCCTCCACCCCTTATGCCCCGCAGTCCGAATCTATCCCGCTGCCACACTCTCCAAAATCCCCTCTCATCCACCAAAACCCCTTCCCTCTCCACCTTCGAAACCTGCCGATTTCCCCTCTCGTTCACCTACCCACCCTGTCACTTCTGAGCCTCTCCCTCCTGCTTCTTAGCCGCCGCCGGGGGTGCAACAAAATCCCCACCCCCCTCCAAGCCCCTCGTTCACGCCTCCCTCGAAACCTCATTATATAACCTAAACTCGCGACTAAAAGGTGGTTTATTTTAAGTCCGGCCGAGCCCCGCGCACCGAGAATCCATTCATCCATTAATGGGCCACTCCCTACTTTCCCATCGCCCTGACCCTAAAATTCTTCCTGTCCCCTCTCCGCCCCTATCCCGTCTGGCGGCTTCGACGTCGTCCTTCTCATCCTCGAAACCACCACTCTTCCGTACCCCTTCCCCCTCGACTGGGCACGTCACCCCGTGATCCGGGGTTCATCCCATCAACTCGAATCGCCGCTCGTTAATCAACGGATCAATTGGGAGCTTTGGGAGAAACACGAGATGGAGGTGGGAGAGTGAACGTGCCCGTCTCTTGCGCTACTTACCTGAGTAACTTTTTCTCCCGTCGCTGACCGGGCGCATATCCGTTTGATGCATGCCCCGATGCGGTGTCATTTAAGGTGCATGCGACCTCATGTTCGAATGCTAATACCTCCTCGTAATGAGTCGACGTTGAGGCAATCATCCAATGTGTTCATCATCCTTTGCAGGGTGAGAATGAGGCTACTAGAGGAAGCATAATTATACAGAACGAATGCATAGCACACCTAATTTTATTTTCCTCTATGATTGGTGGGTGTGATGATCTCTGCACTTTGCTCCTCGATAAATTGTGTACACGTTAAGCTAGATTCCTTATTATATCAAACACCAGTGCTGCCACGCCTCACACAATGTTTAATCTTCTCTAACATTGGTACCTATTATAACATCCTTGTCTTTTACAAACAATTTGTTATACTTCAAAACACAAATCCACCAGTTCTGGAGTTGTAGCAAACTATCAAACAGACAAATAATATGTGGATAAATGCATTTTTTTCCATTTTCTATTCTTTGAATAGTGTTAGTTACACATTATCGTCCAATCAATTTCCTCGTTTTAACTTATGCGGAAATTGTTGGACAAACATTGCCACACAGAAGACACATCGGATTTATTTTATTGGAAACGACCCTAGGCCAGATATTGACTATGAATTCAGTGCACGTAGTATTTCGAGCCGATATCCATGCATTAGTACCCGCCATAATGGCGCGTGCGGACGTGCGTCGCACGCCCGCAATTCCCGGCCAATCTTATCGAAGAAGTGCAAATAATAAAACGGGCTAGCAATCATCAGATAGACGCACGTCGGCCATAACTCAAAAACGCTTTCGGGGCGAGAAGGGGAGAGATGGCGGGGGCACACTATTAATTCTCCATCCCGAGGAGAAACGTGGAATCGCTCAGGAATAAAACGGTTAGGGAGGCTGTGAGGGAGAGGGGGAAGGCCGGCTTCCAATCTACCGCGCATACGTCCATTTTTGCCCTTAAATAGATTTTCCCATCTGACCTCCTGACTCCAGAGTGAAAGAGAGAGCGACAGAGATAACGAATGAGCTTTGGCACACTCCTTTTTCCCACGGGGACGCAGCCGACACACACCGCCGACCACCTCCCCCCCGCAATGGAGGAGGTTGCGAAGAGGGAGAGAGGCTAGTGCCAGGGGGAGGGTCGAAGGAGGCGACAGGTTTGGGGGGTGGGGGTGAGAGGGGGGTGATCCGAGGGAAAGGGTTCGCCGCTGGAAGCATGGGACAGCGGAGTGTGGGACGGTGGACGGCGGAGGGGTCAAATGGAGCAGGAGGGTGAAATGGGTCCGACGCGGGTGGGGGTGGGAGGTCTCTCAGACCGTGTGAGGAGCGTGCTGTCCGTTAGGAAAGGGGGTCGGGGAGAGGGTGTGGGAGATAGAGGGGGAGGGTGCCGAGATTAGTTCACGCATCACTAGACTCTCTCGCTCGATAGCCCTCCGCACACACATCCATGTTCCCTCACGCCCACCCCCACACCTTCTCAACCGGCTCCTCCCCCACACCTCTCTCCCGTGACCATTCTCGCAGGTCGCACCACGCTCCGACGCCCTCGAACGTTTTTGCCGGCTCCTTGGGGTCCCACCTATCCAGCCCCTCGCGGTGGGTCTGGGGAAACGGAGATCATCCGCAGTTTGTGGCCCAATTAATTACGTCTTCGGAGGGCAGGGCTCTGAGAAATGCTTGCTCCGGCAGTTGGTGTCGGCACAAAAGGTATGCCGATCCATCTCCCTGACCCCTAATCTATAAATGGGCCACTAACCACGTCACAATGAATCTTAAAAGGATACTAAATACGGTATATAATAATACATACCAATTTATTAAAGAGAAAAAAATTTTAATAAGCACATCAGATATAATGTATATCTCGTGCGTCTTAAAAATTTAGAGCACTTCATGGAATAACCTCTTTTATTCATCGCTTCAGATACGAGCATCAAGATGTTCAACTGTTTTGCAAAAGGTTAGGTTTAATGGCATACTTTTATGCATTTATATAATCTAATAGAGCAATTTTTCCAATAAAGTATATATATGATATTTTTTTCATAATGCAGTGATATATTCCCATAAATAACAGAAAATTTAAAATTCTGGCCATTATAAATTGAGGAGTATCATAGAGGATGCCCAGCAAATACAATTTTGCTGCAAATACGTATGAAAATACAAAAAATACATATATTTTTCAAATACTTCCCTCATCATTTATAAATAACGTCAGCTGAAAAAACGTCGATGTCACTGTTAACAATGACAAAAGGTTTCAGAAATGTATTTCAGTTATCTACCATCTTTTCATTAAACCGCAGGGACGCGCAAATATATTTATCATAGTGATACGTTATGCCATGCCATACTTTTATTTATCTAATGTAGACGCAGTAAAAAGAAAGAAATTCGAAAAGAAAAGATTGACGTGGGACAAGTCGCAAAAATAACGAATCGTAGCGATAGCAAAAAAAACCTAAAAGAATTCGAGAATTTCATTAAAAAGGAGCATAAATAACTTTCCCTCGATATCTTAGGCCACGTTCATCACTTAACAAAATAAAAAGAAGCTACGTTATCTTGCCTTCCTATACATAAAGAGGCTATTTTTCCTCTTGGCCCGACCTCAATAAAGAATTCACAGGAAAATACTAAAAAGAGATAAACCGAATGAAGTAACAAGAGAGAAGATGAGAATGAAAACGAGCTGTGGGAGAAGATAAGGGGAGAGAATGAAAGAAAGAAAAGAAAGAGGGAATCATGGAAAGGTCAAGCTAAAGATTTCAGGAGTGCGCCCAAGTTACATGGGCGGATAGGCAATAATGAGGGGGCAAGCGAGTGAGGAGAGTGGATGGGGACGGGAGGAAGGAAAGTAGGTTGACTAATATTGCTACACATAGGAGATGTGACGGGCGATAAGCAAGAAAAAATATTATCCATTAATTACCGACGCACGCGTCAACACCTCAACCTATCATTCACTCCGGAGAAGCCGCGGGCTTAAATGTAACGTTGAATGCCTTAAATGTGATTATAACACCTCAGCATGCTAGGATAAGGATTATAAATATACTGAAAGTTGATCCCACAAATGATCATCATTATAAACAAATTCACAGCAACAAAAAATACACAGAGAGTCATGATTTCCTAAGTAAGAGTAGAAGAAGAATTGGGACTAAAAAGGTATCGTAGTAAGAAATGTACCTTTCCTAACTTAAAATGAGTCTGTTTGCTTTCATGAACGGTGAGTGACTTCAGTCGGCGAAACTTTCATAAGGAAGAGAACGACCTTTTTTCCCGAGGTATGAGCGGGTATTATTTGGATAAAATATTATTTGGATGTTTGTATCCTAATACGCCTCGTTCTACGTTACCGAGAACCCGAGTCGGAACAACGAAATGGGCGTTAACCGCGAGATATAAATTTACAAGCATCTCAAAGAGCATAATTCTACTCATACGAGTATGACATTTCCACTACGAGCGACTAAAGTAAGACGCATTTATTTAAGCAAAATTTTTTCCAAAATAAATGGTAATGGATAAATGTGACTGCCTGTATTTCCGACTGCTCATAACCAGGTGATGGCTTCGAATAAACTTCTCGAATCAGAAATATTGTTTTATAATACATTTTTGAATTTACCCCCGACACTTGATCATTCAGCAACTAACACTAGAATTTCGAAGACCGGATTACTGATTTCATACGCCTGAGAGGAAAAGCATGCTGCGGGTAGACGTTCGCTCCTATGAATTGGCGTCAACTGGAGAGAGAAAGGTTTGCTATGAAACTCTGGATACGAATAGTCACAACCCCAAATCTAACTATCGCGTAAGGAGATTTTGAGTGAGTATGTTGGATGATCAAAACAGCAATAATTTGGAAAAATGGCGTGTCATTTGGGAATGGATGGGTAAAATACCATGCATTGATGTTTAGGCCATAAATGGAAACAACTGTATAGAATGTCAAAACTGTTGGACATATTGTTCCAAAGCGAGTAGCTTCAAAGAGAAATGCCAATTATTATGTTTCCGTTAGGAATGCCATAATAAATAATGATATTAATCAGAAGGATAGACGGTAATTTATGACGATAAATATATTTTTAAGTAATACATTGATAATAAATTTTCAATTATGATATTTTGAATGTAATACCTAATAATGAAGGAATTGAATTAAAAATGAGAATACAAGAGGAACATAATCAGCAACGAGAAGAACTGTGTAATAATTATAAAATGACCTGGGAATGAATCCAACTTTCAAAAATGAGGGTGACTAAAAAGCCTTTATGCGACCTGGAAATAAGGAACGACTTTACGGGAACCTCTCGAGCGTAAGTTTTACAGATTGCCTGTTCGCCAAAAAGAATTTTCAAACACTCTTCCTGCAAAATATTCTGCCCAGGGTCACAGATGTTCATTTTTCTCTGACCAAGTTATTGCATTTAAGCTTGAAGAGCAAAAGTGCACGTTCGAAAATGAATAGTTATGTGTTTTAAAGATAAAAACACATAAAAACGAGTAATGTAAATCTTTTAATTAAGAAACAATATTATTTCCTGTAATTCATATATTCTATAGGCTTAAATCCTATCACATTTTTATCTTGAGGAAGAAAAACCATATTGATGAGAGCTTCAGTTTATTTTCCGCGGAAACACTAGAAGAATCTATAAACTGGAAATTAATTAAGAAAATAACGACCATGGCACTTATTATTTTATTGCTATGTTAAAGTGTATTCATATCTACAAAATCTTTAGCCTAGTATTAGGCACTTGTACCATACGCATACTCAATAATACTCTAGGATGATTTAATGCTACATCTAACACGTTCGGCTATAATAAGGTTGAAATATTTTACCAACTTGTTTTAAAAGTGATCAATTATTGAAGATAAGCAACTCCAAAATGGTTACACATACAGCATTGATTGAATTTTTCCTGCCTTAAATTTTCAACCGAGAATACAAGAGATGACAAGCCTTGACATGAAACATTGAGAATCAAAATATACTGACATGAGGGAAACAAATTGAGAAAAACTTTTTAAAAAATTGCAATTCTAAAGCAAAGTACGGAATACCAAGTTATGCATACAAAGTGGGGAGGGGGAAGTCGGAATTTTCAAGTATTTCAACAACTGCTAAGTATTTCCAACGACGAGGGACGAGAACGTGAGTGATGAGGACAGGACTTCCTTTTTTCGAGGGTAGGATCAAAGTTTCACGAGCCTCGAATCAAACGGATTTTGCCATTTTTTTTGCTGGGATGCCGGAAACCCAGGACATGATTTAAATGCGTTCATCCGACGCCCGGATAGGCACGGGTGAGAATTGGGTGGTAGCTGGCACAAATACAGAGAGGCGATAGAGGACGACCGACCATATGGGTCGTCGTTTCAGGATTGGAAGCGAGGCTCAATATATAACCTGCTTATCCTACGTCAGCCATCTATCACCCCGATATCGAGTGAATCGAGGGAACTTTTTTCGTAAAACGTGCGCAACGCACTCTAAAGTTGTTTGCGTCAGTTAGCGTTAATTAAATGCCTTCGCTTTTGGCTAAGCTGGGAAGCTCGGCTCAACTTCTACTTCGACAGCGTGAACTCCCTAAACTTTCACTACATACAGCATTAATATTTACGTATATCTGAACAGTAAAATACTAATTATACACATAGATAAAGCTAACGTACAATTGTCTTCCTTTATTCCATGGAAACGACGTGAAGTTTTCATACATACGTATTATTTTTCAAATATTTATAAATATTCAAGTACCCGTAGACCAATAAGCATGAACCCCTAGACCTTCTACGGACCTGATTTTTTATTTGAGGATTATGTATTATTTTACATTTTTTTATTTTATTAGACCCACCGTTTACATCCATGTTTCCGAATTTATAATCTTTTTGCACTTTATAGAAGAGAATAGGCAACTCAACCATTAAGTAATTCAAAATAAAAAAAAAATACTTTGAATAAAAATAGTCAAAATTTTAAATTATTTTTTGTGATGAAAAATTACTATATTTAACTTCACAGTATTTTATTAAGACAAAAATTTTAATACTATGGAATTACATAAGATCAAATGAGTAATAACTCTCAAGTAGCTATGTCATTGGTATTACGAGTATTTATTCCAAAAAATAATAACTTCCGGGCAATTTTTGAAATGCATTTTTTTACATGGTGATATCTCATGCTTCGGTGTGTGGCGCTTCATGACAAAATGCTGAGCTCCCATTGGATTCGACGCGTTCGTATTCAACTTGAAAAACTCAATCCGTCACCACCACTGTCCTTTCCCCACACCTGCCAACCCGATGCGCAGCCCATCTTAAACATCCGTACAAATGACGCCCCTGTTCATGTATTTCTTTCTCTATAAGCCATTTTATCTTTGCCATGTGTTTGTTCAGATATTCTATCCGTCCTGCCAGATCACGCTACTCCTTGCAACGTATATTTCTCTGATCAAAACTTCGACCTAAATAATAAAATAAGGTCTCCGATCCATGAGATCCCGACTCTCACATACATTTCATGATGTAATAATCTTCCGTTTTCCAGGACCATTCTCAGTACATTACTGTTGAAGCTTCATCGTTTCCATGGATCAGAATGGAGTCTCCATCACCATTTTATATTACAATTTACTTGATTTTTATAGGCGTCCTTATTATTTTTAAATCTGATGAAATAAATGCTCTAATATAATGATAATAATCTAGAAAAATAATTTTCTCAGGGGTTAGCAGACAATTATTTTTGTCTTAATAATTCTTGAATTCAGTATATAGAGTAACTAGGAAGTTATAATTGTTTGGCCTTTCAATCACTGCATGCAGAATTATTTTCCTGGTGTGGAGTGATATCGTTAACTTGGTAAGTAATAAATGCAGTTTGTCATCTTCAAATAATATCAGCAAATTTGCATTTACCTCTACTAAATGAATCTCACTAGTATTGCACTTCTCAATGTTTACTTTAGATAATACCAGCAATTTAATTACGGACACAATTAAACATGATTACTCTTTTTTACCACTGATTTCGCAAATAATATTTCCAATATATCATGAAAAATACCGACTGGTAATTTTGTCAAACAATATCGAAGCTAAATGAGTAAAGGCGGGCATCGAGAGGTTTTTAACATTCCTAACGACAGCTTCCAATGAAAGCTATGTTATATCAAGAAAGTGTAATAGATATTTATTAAATCAGAAACTTTTAATAATCATCTCGGTGTACACAATTTCTCACATATATTAAATGAAGATAAATACAAATGAAAGGCCAAGAAAGTATTTTACGATCATTATAAAATCAATTATAATCTTAAAGAACATAGCTACATCTCAGTATTAATTAAGTAGTTCATAGGTGTTTCTCTACAAAATTTGTATTTACTTTTGTCATTACCTCTTGTTTTGCTAAATTTATTTTTTTTGCTTAATTACCAAGTACTTTAGCACACTCTTGCAGAGTACGTTCACGTCCATAAAATGACAGCATTTAATGAGGCTAGAGGAAAGAATGAACTATTCAGGAATCAGGAAAAAATATCACAGATGACGCCGATAAATGAAAAGTAATCATTAATCTTTTTTCACCGTAGGTCTTATTTAAAAATTTCGAAGCTTCATATTTACAATAAACTGATTACCACTATAAATTTATCCTGAATAATTCGAAAGACTAGCAAACCTATTTACTCGTATAATGCTTTAGTGGATATTAACCTGTCTCTATGCTATGAAAACGTATAATGAGCGATTAAATTAGGCATCAATGACCACTAATTTTTTACTCCAGAAAATATCTTATGACTGAAAACTAAAAGTCGCAAAAATATCATTTATTAGAGTAAAATACAAATTGATGACTCTAATTCACAAGTGTAATCCCGATTTTGATCAAGATACAACGATCCTCAATACTTTGAGGTTAACATAGTAATGCATTAAATAAACATATATTTTTTCATTCTCTATTCACATTGATGCAATTTTGTTTTTCACTTTCCAAAAAACATTACTACTAACATTACAAAGAGAACAGTTATTCCTGAAACGCATTCCAGGGTATTTATCCCAATCTTTTGCAATGGCTGTTACTAAACTTCGCAAGCCTATAGATGGGAGGCCCGAACTTTGGATAAAAATTTTCTGGGATTAAACCGGATAGCCGATCCCAACGTGAAGGAAAGAATTCAAGCTCTGGCCACGATTGGAATATTAGGGACTCGGATGTACACGTGCAAATCAAAACTGGGTTTATCGCCAGGACGATGTAGCCGACCACGGTCGACCGAACTCGAGCGTGCGAACACACAACACAAACGCTCACACATTCAAACTCACAAACGCACGGGCAGGCAAGAGAAGCGGCGGGCAAGTGAGTATTGGAAATAGGATTTGCTGGATAAAGAAAAAAAGAAAACAAATTTCTAGGAAAATGATATCTGCAGTCTTAAAAAAGACGGAAAATACAAGAAAGAAGTGTCGAAATTGAACTAAATGAAGAAAAAATATTTCAGCAGTACTTTGCTGAAGTCTCTCCACATGTATATCTATTTTTAAGGTTCCTTTTATGACTGCTAAGCAGTGATATTAAAATGGCTCCGAAAGCAGGCCAACGATGAAATTCTCGAGGTTTAAATAGAACGCTTAATAAAAATAAAGGAGTTCGAAAATCGATGCGAAATTCTGGACGTTCAGCCAAATCCATTTAAAACCTTGAGCTGATTCCATCTGAATTCTCCTCGCGTTGGAACTTGGTTGTTAAAAATTATCGTCATTCTTGACAATGCGGTATTTACATTAAACTACAAAAGATAATAACTTGAATTGGTATTAAACTGGGCATTTATTTGGAAGGCCATGTTTTATATTCTAGTGCTACTAAAATTTATGCGCCCATGAAGTATTTGTTTTTATCCGATATTTGCCTTATTTCGCACGACGTAGGTATTTTTGAGATGGATGTAAATTCATTTTATTAACTATCGTATATGGTAAGAACGTAAATTAACCGAAACACTACTGACAGAGACACTAATAAATAGCGGGAAATTGAAAGAAGGCTAACAGAAACAGTTGCTCCATATAGCTATCAAATGAAATTTGTCCACAATAACAGAAAGTATACTACTTTCATAACCATGAGTTATCATTCCAGGGACTGATTTTTGGTAGTTCCCCAAGCTATCTCATCATATTCAATTCTTCTATTCACGTTTATTTGGTCCCTCACAGTTTATCGCGCTGAAACTTACAGCTTTTGCTTCTCCTTGTTCATCACTGGCCTCTTTTGCAATTAGTGGTTCTGCGAAAAGACCTTAAGTAGGCTAATGTGTCTCAGGATATGTAATATTTACTACCCTCTCTCCCTCCCATTATATTCCGTTACCTGTATTTTTAAACATCTCTTTGCAGAGCTTCTTCATTGGTATTTATACATATACCTGTTGATTTTCATCATACATCTGCAGCACCGCATTTTCGTCCGTTAACGTTTCTTCTCAGATGTTGTTAACCTCAGCAAGTAATACCGGTATATTTTCCTATTTTTCTGCCTCACCAAAATTAATTTTCACTCTTTAACACTTTTATTAGTGTTATGATAATTTCGTTTCCATTGTTTGCTAAATTATTCACGAGTTTGTATCAGTTGTAAAATTAAAAACAATCTTTTCACGATTTTTAAAATTTTTGGCACTTGGACGATTAAATTTCCCTTGTAAAAAATAAAGGTATCCTTCATCTCCTATTGATAACTCACATTTATTTGTAAAGCTGCGATATATCCTTATTCTCTGAATAATTAAGCAGTGCCGATGGTAGTTCATCGGAACTGGAGCATATTCCGATCTCTGTTGCCGCTTTATAACTATAATCATTTACAATAGTGTCAATTTCAGCGCAGAACATCCATTCCTTATTCTCGCCATCATACATTGAATTTTTCTCCTCTAAGATTCTCAAACAAAGAGATCCTTGTCTACAGCCTTCCTACTCTGTACACGTTTAATTCGTACTATTCCACAAAAAACATTTCCATTTCGTTATGTATGTTACCAATGATGCTCCTATTCTTCCAGGCAGGCATTCGTTTAACAATTATCAGCGCTCCTCCTTCCCTTATCTCTTTCCTTTGCAGTACACGTTTGCCTTTATTTTATTTCTGACGAATGATTAAGGTACAATAATTGTGTCGGGAGAATAAATTTATCATCAAATTTTAATAGAATACCAGATGGCCAGATGGAAATGGCCTATTCTTCATTTCTAAATAAGCTATTTCTTAATAAAATGAATACATTATTAAATATGAATTTCTTCAATTCATTTTGTTGTCCTTCTAATTTTACCGGAATATAACTACAAAGGATTTCATATGTAACTATTTAAACTATATTTTTAAGATGCTATCACCACGCACCTTCGTGGCGGCTTGCAGGGCTAGCTGTAGCTGTAGATGAAAAGATTACTCAAGTGTACATTTTTTATTTGGTGGCCTACTGTTTATGATAAGTTTTTGATGAACACAAACTGGACACGCCAGCAAATCTTAGCCTTGATCAGTCATACAAACCCGGGGGCCTCGCATTAAAATAAACAGTTATTCAATTCCATCATTTAGTCCCAGATGCCAATCCTTTTTGGATCCATCCTTCATGTCCCATGTGGATTTTCTACAATAGGTCTCTATTTTCCTACAGCACGCCTAATACTTCTTAGCTTAATTTCCTTTGCGTACATTTTACTTTTACCATTGTTCTCCACACCAACATTCCAAAAGCTTCTAATCTAGGCTTATCATTTTGCTTCAACGACATTGTTTCCGATCCGTACAAAATCACTATTCAAGCCAAAGTTTTCATTAGTCTTTTATTTATCTCTATTCTTAACCTCTTTGCTCAACGTTAATGTCATAAATTCCTTCCTGTGAAAGCTTCTTTACCTAAGGTGATTGCTCTTCTTAGATTCCTAGAACTATAACCATCTTGGCCGCAAACACTTCCAAGGCAGGTAAACTGTTCCACTGGCTCTATACTTTGTATTTCTACCATATTTTAATACTTTACTAACATTTTTCTTTCTCGAAAACATCAACAGTCTTTGTTTGGCTTACATTGATTCTCATCCCATATCTTCAGAGTGATTTTTAAATCCATTAAACTATGATTTCAGCCCTTTAAAGACTGGCAAATTAAATTTTCATTATCCGGAAACCCGGTTGATTTAATGAATTTTCTACCGACTTGTATTCCTATTTACTGTTCTCACCCTTACTTCTTTACCACTTCTTTCACATAAACGTATCTTGAAAAGCACGGTGATAATGGAAACCCCTCTGATACTCACCTTCAACCACCATGCAATCTTGGCACTAAATATTTAATATTGTTTATTCATTGAAGTGGACTAAAACATGCAGTAGAGTTTTTTCTCCCATGATTATATCATTACAAAATAACATGGTTTTTGGAATGTCATTGCGTAGAAAACAGTCGTCATTCATTCAAATTAGAGAAATTGAGTTCAGTTAGGACAACTGAAGTTATAGTTAGATTATTGAGGGTAAACTTACTCAGAGAATGGAGTAATAATAGATATAGCTTTAAAAATATTATTGGTAATATCATAAATAAAACTTTTCAATCTAGGGATAAACCACTACCTGTAAAACTAAAAAGCAATTTAATGACTGTATCGCCTTCAAAATAATCATCATTACCTTAAGAAATACCGCAGATGCATGCAACAGCATATGTTCCTTTATTTACCTGAAAGTAAAAGAAAGCATCATATTAGAGATTTTTCTGCGTCTCAATTATTTACAGAGCATTTTAACAATGGAAATAACATCTGCATGATCCACGAGACTTAATTAAATTTCTTTCTTAGCTTCTCAAGACAATATTAAGTTGTAATAGTGACGTTTAAGTGATCTAAGGTGTGCCGATTGCTTAATTGATTCATCTATAAACACCAGTTCCTAGAATTTAAAAATGCAAGCATAAAAAAGTATTAATAAATTATAACTTTAAATTTTACTAAAAAAATTGTTCCAGCGACTTTTTTTAAAGGAAAACTCCAAAAAACTGAATTTAAAAAAATCATATCAATCCAAAAGGCCCACTTTTCTTAAAAAAATCTTCAGAACAGTTTAGATGATCGATAAAATTAAGGGCACGTACATATTATAATGTTTTTTCTACTCGCCACGACAACGCTAGTATTTATGGGACAAGACGGATTGTTTACCGAAGGAGCAAAGGATGACGAGCCTGAAAGTGAGCATCAAGGATAGAGGGTTGGAAGGAAGGGAGGCTACAATACCGTCCAAAAATCATGAAGTTATATTTTACTCCGCCAGGAATGAAGACGGACGACATAGCTGAGAGAGTTCGAAAGGAATCCACGAGATTTGAAAGACCACGACGAGAAGGTGTGGAGCTATGAGGTCAGAGTATTACAGGACCCAATCCTGAATGTGAGGACGAAATAAAAAGGAGAAGATATGCCGCTCAGAAGAGGGGAGGAGGGAAAGTGTAGGTAGGGAGTGGGTGGTTGGCTTGGATGGAGTTGCCATGACGACCACAGTGGCGACCGTTGTCAGGAGAGACGCGGCGACGATCGATGACCAATTAGCGGCAAGGGCGGCAAAGGGATGAAAGGGTTAACGGGAAGGGCAGAGGAGGGGGAAGGGGCGAAGGGGGAGGCACGAGAGGGATCGGGTCGGATGGGATACGGATGTATACGTGTGTGCGTGGATGTGGGAGAAAGAGAGAGAAGGTGTCGACTTAGTATACTGCTGCCTGGAGGGGATTTGGGGGGAGTGCTAGGGGGAAAGTAGGAATGTTCCTGAATGCGGGGAAAGCGGCGGGTTTTGAGGGCAAAGTGGGTGGACCCAACTCGTGTGAGCTGACGCTGGAGGCGAAAGGTGTGAGATCCCCCGCTCGTGAGCGATATTGGTCCGCCAAACTCGGTGGGTGCACGCGGAGATGCGCTTCCCTCCCTCTCTCGCTGATGCCCGCCCGCGTATTATTCCGAGGGGTTCAGAGTGGGATATTTTCAATTGAAGATGGGCGATTAAGCCTAAAAGGATTCACGCCAGCCGCCGCGGCTGATGACCATTATTCCTTATCTAAGTTTGCAGTGCCAGTTAATTTAACCGAAAATATGGACTGGTATCATCGATCTGATAGCAAGGATGTGGTGAATGCTTTTAATTTCCATAAGCCAAATAGATTTCTTAAAAATACACTTAGTTTACGGACAGATACCTTCAAACTAATCTCCACTCGTAGTCTTCGGCGATACCCTGGGTAAGTACCTTGAAATTGTTGTGATTTCATGAGGGTCAATGAAGATATTAATTTCCCAAAAACTTTATTTTATCCATTCTCGCTTGCAACACCTATTCCTACCTTATTTTGATGAAGCCCATAGAGCCAAACGGATGAGGGAAGGAACTCTTCCTAATCGTTTAGCTAATGACTTTAAAAACCAACTTTCGAAAAATTTGGGGCACAGAATCTTTATGCCTACGTCTGGTATTGCGATCGTTTAAAAAACGTAATTAACCACGTGTTAAGTCGACTGGTCTCAATATCCAAAAGCCTGTTTCATTCTTTAGCACCAGTAATTAAGTTTGTTTAAAATGTTCGACGGCTGACGTATGCCTCATCGTATATTTATTTCACTAAAATGGTTGAAATGACCGCTAACTGGTCATGCCAAGGATGGAAAAGAACTTAAGACCTTGAGTCAGCGACTCACCGAGTGAGCACAATTATCTTACATAGAGGACGGAAAAAGGAGTACCCTAATCTAAATTGACTAGATGAACTTTGATTTTAACTTACATATATGCAATGTATTATTCTACTCAATACAAAAAGGTTAATATGCTCCCATATGAAAATAAAAAAGCACGGTATTAACGTTCCACAATATAAACCAACGTAAAAAAGTTTTACCCTTGAATAATCCTAATAGAGAATGCTTGAAGACTAATACATTGGAATTCGACGCTTGCTCCTCACGACACCGCTCACTTAACTCAAAATTTAGCCATTTTCTTTTAAGGAAGCGCTTTGAATTCTTTGGTGGCTATCAGTATAAAGGCAATTTCGCACAAGGAGTCTACTATTGTACTAACTCCGAAGGCATTCCGCTCCATCGTTGGCTACATTAATCTCGTTAAATTTCAGAGACCAGCCAAAAAAAGATAACAGCGACTGCCTGCGCTTGAGCATAAGCATGACCTTTCGAGATAACTGCAAACCCGTTCCCTGGCAAAAGGTTTGTGGTGAGCTGAGAACGCATCTCTACCCGAAAGTGGAACAAAGGGAACCCAGCAAGCGGGCGCAAAGAAAAAGAAAAGCTTTATCTTTTTGTGATGAAGTGAGATAAACGTGCGCAAAGTTGGCTTCCTTTGTCGAAAGAATTGATTGAGCCTTCGTGGCGCCACTGCGCTACTCCTCGACTTGAAACAAAGAAGTTCGGAAGAACAGAGAGGATACGTGAACTATTTTATGCAGTAGAGAACTGTGAGGGATGCCCAAGATATGGAATTTGCAAAGGGAAACCGTCACAGTCGAGAGCCAATCACCTTTGAGGGAAACCAGTGACAGGAATGAGGGTTGAATTGTTCACAGGCGGGGAGAAAAACAGGGAGAAGAACCGGGAGCGAAACACAAAGGGCTTGGAGCATTAGCAAACCCATTCGAGAGTTAAATTAAAATAAAACGTAAAGCTAACTTAACACCACTAATAGGAAATGTACACGGGTTACATGTGCAGGATCAAAATGAAAATTGCAGTTCCAAATAAATATTTGTACGCATTCATCCCAGTCCGTCAATGCTCAGAATGTTACTTCGGCATAAAAATTAATTCCCTCGGCAAAGGCAGTATGGTGAACAATTAAGTTCAACCCGTAGCGTGCTGTCACATTTTGATTAAAATGCTGATGTGAATGGAATCATTAAAACCAGTGAAAAATAAAATGATCAATACAAGCCCATAATAAACAGTTGAAAATATTTTCATAAATGATATGAGTAAAAAATGTCACAGTTTAATATTGCACGGAATATACCGCTTTTATTAGATCCCATAACTCTGGAAACTACGCTCGATTAGCAATGCAAAGAAAATGGAATATCCGAGGCAGCAGGGTCATTAACTAAAAATTCTTATTTTATATTTTCGCGTATTCATTAACCAAGCCAGCCACCGACGTTGAATACAACTTCCCATCCTCCCGACCCATAAAAAAGACGTAAAAACCTCATCGACTTTTCATGACTGCTTACGAAAGCAACCTTTTGACGACACCGCCCACCCATCTCACTAGAAGACGAGGACGACGGAAGGGCCCGCGTCGGCACTAAATTGAATTTTCACAAAAATAAAACGCGAAGGGCTAATTTAACTTTTTTATTATTATTACTTGTACAAAGATATTATCACCGTAATGAAAAGAAAACCCACCGACAAAGATAAGACGCACATGTCACAGTAATGGTGAAGAGTCCAGTTCGTCCTTCATACAAAACGATCAAGTCGTCCTTGCGAATGCGGTGACACCAATAACCTCGCTTGCTCGGTCGGGTACCTGGTGAAAAAAAAGCGCGCCGAGGGTTGGGTCCCAGTGAACTCCAAATGAGAAATCCCGATGGCATTATGACTTTCGAATTTTTTGACTCCCGCGCGCGCGCGCACCGGCTGAATTTTGATCGAGTGGACAATTTTGCGGGATGCTTTAAAAGCGCTGGAAGTCAATTTTGGAGAAGGGACCAAAGTCCGAAGGAGGGTGGAGGGAGATAAGGGAATCGAGTGGAAGGGAGGAGAAAAATGCCGGGGTGGAGAAGAGGGAAATTCGACGCGTTGGGAGATTGATGGGCAGGGGAGAGGAGGCGAAGGAGGAAGATGGAGGGAGAGGATGGAGAACGAGAATTTGAGGGAACGAGGAGGACGTAGCAAAAGATAGGGGGTGAGCGTGTACGTGGAATGGGAGTGAGTTTTTTGGGGAAAGGATGTCAGAGAGAGAGGAGGAGTAAGGAGGAGGAACGAGAGGTGGTCCGCATGGGGAGTAGGGTAGAGAGAGAGGGAGGGAGGGGAGGGAGTTGCTGGTGGGCGAGAGGAGGAGAGAAATCATGCAAATTGACCAATTACTGCTCGTTGTTGGATTGGACGGACATGGGGCGCGCGACGTTTATGAGGGGAGAGTGGGGATTTGGGGAATGGAAAGGACGTGGAGGAGAGAGAGAGAGGGGAAGGATAGTGAAGAGATTGGGGGAGGAGAAAGGGGTTTGCTAAGGGACGCAGTGGGCGTCGAGGACGCGTGGGGGAGGGTGAAGGAAAGTGGGCGATGTATGCAAAGTGAAACGCTTAATCTAAAGGGAAGAGGCGGAGTGAAAGGGTAAAGGTAGGGAAAGGCATAAAGGCAAAACAGAGCCTGGGATATATAGGAGGCTAGGAAGAACAGTACAACGACGGAATTTGGGAAAGGGAGCTGGTTTGTCTAGCAGTACTAATTGATCTAGAAAACTCTGAGACGCGACTGAGAACAGAGGGAAAGGAGTGTGAAAAAAGGGAGGTATTTTAACTTTAAAGGATTGGTCTGGTATTTCGAAAACCTCGAGTCAACTGTGGGTGGACTTTTGCGGGGGACAATATAATTTAGACTCTTCCAATTATGGAATAAGGAATAGGAAGAAATCATAACCAGACACGTTACTAGATATGATTATTATACTATACCTAATTGGAATTCTCCATTTAGTCGAAATGTAAACGGAATACACACAATATTTTGTCTTGAGGAAGAAAAATAGAATTAAATACGATAGTTGGAAAATTTAAAAGGCAAGCGATACAAGAAATATATATATGGGTATATATCTACTAGGTATATTATATGACTATCACACTAAGTCGAAATTTATCCTTTTTAACTTGCACTGCCCCTCGACAATATTTAAATGAAAATAAACATTGGTCCAAAAAGAGACCCTCTTGCTCTATTATTCATCATATTTATCCTCATATGGCGTCAGTCTTAAGAAAATTGTGCATTTGAGGTTAACTCACTCAGAATTTGGCCTAATCAAAGCCGAAAATATTTTTACTTAAAATGTTGTTTAACTTACCCTGATATTACACAATAACAAATTTTAAAATTGTATGATTTTGCAATATAAGGATTTCCGTTCTCTACATGCAGTTTCCAGAAAGCATGAAATAATAACCAAATAGAGCTGGTAGCAAACAATTTAAAATAAGATTTACGTTAAAGTATACATGGTAAATAATTGGGACGAATGCACGAAACAAATGGTTAGGGCAATTTAAATATTTTAACCCACCTGATCCATAAATCTTTCCAGCAAAAAATAAGCCAGTCAGCATTAAGACTTCATTTTTGTTTCCTTATGGGGGAGGCAATAAATCCGTATCAACTGGAAAAGCTGATGGAATATTGAACGAGCATGTAAATGTATCACTCTCTTCCGAAAATCGCAAAAAAATTTCATTTACCACTTTGAATGGTCACATTGAAGTTTGTCTTCTTCTTCTGCTCTTCAGTATACCCAATGAAATACATAGATATTGGATAAAAAATTTCTATAATGTATTCCAAGTAAGAAGCTTTTAAATGGGTGCACGTTTTTGAAGCACCGAAGAAAAAGCGATCAGCTCAGTAAATGAAGCAATTGAAGGATATCATAGGTTGCATCGAGGGGGCAAGTCAAAGAGGCACTGGCTCATGACCGTCAAGGCCCTGAGGGGAGAACAGTTTCAGGCGATTTCATGAGCGTCGAAAACTCGGATTAGAATTTCAACGGGAACAAGCCCGAACCCGACAAGAGTACGTACATGCATACGCGGTCACCTCTTTTTTTCTTCTACTCTCGCGAAATGAATAAACCGAATGATGTTGAACGCGGGGGCACGAAGGAGGGGAGGGAACCGAGGGAGAGTCAGGTTAGGTGAAACTCAATAAAGCGAAAAAAATTAAACTTGTCGAAGGAAGGAGGAGAGGAAGGATGGAAAGGAAGGCGAAAACGTGGAAAATGAACGAAGAAACAAAAGAGAACGCATGTTGAGGAATGAGCAGAAAGAGAGCCAGGGTCGTTCGGCGTGCGTGCCCGGATGGAAGCGGACTGGTGGGCGGGTGGGACGACAGGTGGGAGGCGGTTGGGAGGAGGGTCGGGCGGTCGGTTCAAAGGGGGAGGCAGAAGGGTGGGTGTGGCGGAGGGCGTGTGTCTGTCCCCTCAGAGGGGGAGGCGAGCGTTTGGGCCGGGGTGCGGGAGAGAGGTAGTTTAGACAAGAGTCGCCGGCCGCGTAGCTATGGCCGGCGGCGACCAGAGAGAGAAGAGGCGGGAAGGGGTGGGGCGGGCTTTGGGCATAGGTGTAAGGGGGAAAAGGGAAGCGTTCGGGAGGGTGGGGTGAGCGAGAGCGAGGGAAGGGTGGGAGAGGAGGAAGGGGAAATGAGGGGGGGAGAGACCGCGGGTACACGTGACTCGAATGCGACAGAAGCAGGGCAATCACGGCTCATTAACGTCAGTTGCCGGCTATCAGGGCCCGAGGGAAGTGGGGCGTGGGAGTAGAGGGAGAGATGAAGGAAGGTGGAAGAGTTATGAAAAGGATAGGAACTGTTAGAATGCATTGAGGTGAAATAGGAATGTATAAAAAATAGACCTTAGGTAGTCGCTAGGGGTTGACATCGGAAGAAAAACATGAAGTTGGCTGCAGAGTAACTGCAGCTAACTATTGTACATAGGCCGGAACCATGGTAAGCTCAAACCACTATAAACTAATAAGAGTATCTCTGTCTTTTAAGACAAAGGTAAACCTAATCAAGAGAATATACAAGTATATGGGAAGAATTGGCTAAAGAAACTCAATTGGTGTAAATAATTTTCGACTGAATGAGCAAAAGTTTCAAAAGAATTATCATACAACCATAAGCACCTTTCATTGCGCTTAATCCTTCCCTTGAGGCACAATATAAATTGTTGCAAAACCTTTACTAATACAGGTGGAATTAAAGCCAGGTCGTAAGTGTGGGCAGCACGAGTGGCAGCGAAGACGTATGGAAGGCTTACAATTTTGTCGAAACCATGAAAAATAATGGTAACCCAGAAACTGGTAATACATTTCAGGCAACAAGTTTTTAACAGGGTACTTCAGTGAATTATGATTCTGGGAAATACAGAGGAAGTAAAGCTGCAATGATTGGTTCCGATTTAATGCAAAGAAAAACGACGATTATAATGATAAGATCGACCTCTATGTATTTTCAAAGAGACCTATGTAAAATGCCATCATGTTCCACCATATATTTTCCAATCAAATATTTTTTTTCTTAAATCCTCCCAATGTTGGCAGCTTATTTAACAGTTTCTTACCCTTGCACCAACTTCATCAACTCCGTCTTTAGCTTTCTCGAGGGTTTCACATCTTAAAACAAGTTTACGTACAGATTAATTATAGATTATTATATTATGCACTATTTACAGAAATTTTATTAAAATTTTAACTTTCATTAAGTCTTTCAGAAATATTCTTATCATCTGTATTTATGGGTTAGAATACCATACCGATTTGAGTTCAATGTTATCGAAAGGTTCTAGAATATTGTGTCGCAACTTCTTAGTGCGATCAGTGTCGTTAAAGCCGAAAGAGATGTGGAAGACCCATCGAGAAACTTCGGGAACTACCGGTGACAGCGCTGTCACGTTCATGCGACTGCTGAACATGAGCTTGCGTAAACTCCCACTGAAGTAAAATCAATCATAGGCGGTAAATATGAAGCCAATTATAACCGAAAGTGCTACTAAGACTAATTATTAAGAAAGGCAAGGCCTATTTGCTCTCATCCGAGTCACTTAGCCAGTGGAGCATTGCCTTGATGACGTAGTAACGAAAGTTTCAAGATCTTTCTACCGTTTTGAATCTTTGACGAATAGGTCGCAAAAATCAGGCCCACTGAAACAGGGAGGATAGAAACTCATTTTTCAATTTGATTTGATTTTTGATTTAGATCTCTTCCAAGTAAGCTCTTTTAAAATAGTGCGAGGAATGCATAAGCCTGTTCACACTCAGAACTAGGGAGAGTACCCATGCTAGAATAATCTCTATTCAATCCAATGAGTGAGTGAGACCAATAGCTTATCGAGTTTATGAAAATGAAATAAATAGTATAGGTGGAATAAACGAGACGAATCAGTTTATTAGAAAAAAAAATCTTCGTGTAGCACGCGATTGTAGTTTCATTTCTCCACAAATGTGTGAATAAATGTGTAAAATTTGACTTGATAAAATCTACTGTAATAAAAAATCGAATTGAATAATAGTTAAAAACTGCGTTATCATATATTGGGTGATCAACAATACCTCATCCGATATTTATTCTTCGTAGAAAAGGGATATTTTTCGAGGAAATGGCCTGCGGATTTTTTATAGGTTTAGCTCAAAGCTTAATTATCAAGGGGTTTTTAAGCCAAGTCATTACTTTTTTAAAATAATTATACCATTAAAACTTTTCCAATCCAAAGATATATGCATTAGCATACTTAAAAAAGAATTAGTAAGGATCAAGTTTGATAAAAAACATTTTGCCTCTTCAAAATTATTAATCATCTTTTCCTGATGCTAACTTGAACTCTGGCAGGGTTTGGGATATTTTCTGCGGATCATTCAGGCATATTAAAGTACGTATTTTTTCTCGGCGTGGAGGAGTTCCAGGCAGATGATAATAATTTTTAGCCACCACTCCGCAGTCAATGCCGACTCATTCCTCAGGGAGAATATGCAAATGCGAAAAGAGAGATGGGGAGAGAGTAATCGGCAGTTAAAACCGAGCCATTCGGAAACAACAATTATTAAGGTATACTTTCGCATTTTCTAATAGACTTTAATTGGAATAAGCTCACACGTGGTGTCTGACGACCGGCATGTCATATACCCAACAGATGGTGCCCTTTTTTTTCTACTCTTTTCCTTTTTTTTAACGACTCCCGTCGTTGTCACTGGCCACCGGTCGAAGCCATTTGAAAAACATGACGCGTGCGTGAGCTTCGTCGCGCGCGCGAGGCTAGTCAACGAGCTCGATTATCCCATAAGTTGGCGCCTTAACTGAAAATGGGCGCCGATTATGAGCACCTGTTATATTCAAAAAAACAATCCGCAATTAACTAACTGTAATGACAAACGTTGAGTACCTATCGATGGGTTCTGGGCTGAATAAAAACTGTTCTCTCCCACTCTGGCCCTGCTCGCTTGCTCTTTACTGCGGGCACGGGCCGGAATTCATGGCCCCATTAATATCCTTTTCGGACGCTGACAAACGCGCTTTGGCTAAGGCGAACGGAAAAAGAAAACGAGTATGAGGCTCATTGGTCCATTCGCGTGCATTACAGACTGCAAAAATACTAAGGTTACAATCGAATCACCAAGGCCTTTCGGTTGATTTAGATGTGTTTTTCAAAATTAACTTAAATCATACTATGACATCTCATATGATCACAATAGGAGTTATACGGCACCTAACGATTCGGATATGAAATAAAGTTGAAAATAAAAAATTAAAATCAATAATTTAACAATTATAGGCAAAACAGAGAACACCCTATCGATTTACGAGATCTTGGGGGATTTACTGGCTCATTTAGTAAAATATTATGGTGGAATTATAATATATAAATCAGATATTAAATTAATTTAATAAGGCTAAAGCTTCCTACATTATAAACAATGCTAGGAATTTTCAATATAAACGAATGGGAAAAGTATCCTTACCGTCAGTGAAAAAACTTTACGAAGTCCGTATTGGAAAATATGCAGAATTTCCAATACTACGCGGTAGAAGCGGTCACTCTCCCCGGGAGATTCGTGTGCAGACGCGGTTGGCTGGAGCGGTTTGTTATATAGGCTACATTACCTTTCCAGCATTTGGCTGAATATTGCAAAAACTTACTGTCTGCCATTACACTATAAACTACGAATGTGTCTTTAACAAATATTAGAAATTTAAAAGATATATCATCAATATTTTATCCCTTGGAGACCTTGATTAATGAAAAATTCCTATTTCCATGTTAAGCATTACTAATTACAGGATGAATAAAAAAATCCTCTTGTTTTATTTTGCGTATTTCGCAACCTGACGGATTAAAATACTCCTGCAATGTCGGTGTGTTGAAAATCACATACTTGATCAAACGGCATGTGTTACCTTGAAGATTTCGTTAGCTGCGTTCAAAGAGTAATTTCTCAATCTACACGTATAAGATATAGCCATGATCACTTTTCATACGATAGCATAACACTATAGGTAATCTACCGGTTAAGGTAGGTTTTGGATGAGCAGAGCTTCCAAACAAGGCACAGTGACAATCCCTAGCAAACTCTCCTGATAAACGCAACCAGCATCCTATTTTATAATAAGCCCGCCTCAACTCTTAAAAATAGTGTGTCTATATAGAAATTTTCAAGAAAATTCGAAGCAACGAGTTATCGAGTGGGAGAAACATCGGTGAAAACTAGTAGCTCACATAAAATAATCATAATAAGTAACTTGCAATATTAAAGACTGCATGGCTTATTCACCCTTGCGCCGCTAAAGCCTTCGTAACAGCTTGCAAGAAAGTACTAACTAATCGAATTTGAACGTTCTCTTGGTCACCCTCAGGCAGAAATTTAATGCACTAATTTTGAATTCTTTGTCAATGGCTGCCGATGTCACAAATGATGATCGTTACTTTAACACCATTTGAAAATATGCTAAATCTATCAATATCTCTATTATGGGTTTATATGCCAGTCATAAAGCTAAAATTATTTTTAACTTGGTATAAAATGATTTCATCGATTTCCTAAATTTACAGAGAATAAAGAAAAGAAACATTTAAAAAAATATTCCAAAAGAAAAATTGGTACATTGGGAGCAAAGTATTTGGTAGAGTATTTACCATCGATGGGCGTCAATCATTAAATAAATCTGATACAGCTACCCGCAAAACTAGTCTTTCAGTATAATTTAATGCCATCATATCAGTTTACTTTTAATGGGTGCCAAGCATTTCTTATTATTTTAATTCCTTTTCTAACTCTTTGAACATGGTGTTTATTGATTTTACATCAATTACTCCTGAATGATAACTGGGATTTTTTTTCCTTGGAAAAATATTTAAATAAAATATCAGTTAACACTTAGTCATGGACCGAAATGATATAAGGTACCGAAACTTGGCCGTCGAGTAGGGGAATAATCGTTCATTCGTGGTTTTTGAGACGTAGAGAATATGGAGAAAATATAAGAAGGTAAGGAATACCCTAAGAAGTGGTTGAAAAAGATAGAAGTTAGGATAAGAGTAAAGAGGAATTCAAGGAGGGAAGAGCAAATCAATGAAGCACTGAAAGGCAAAGGAATGTTGGAGACCAATAAAAAATATATGTATAGTAAGTAACGTAAAAGGAGGAAAAGAATAGCCGTAACGGACGGCATGAAAGGGATTAGAAAATGCACATGTTGATCAAAATAATGAACATATAACCTAAAAAGGTATTTACGTTAAATAGTGGCTATAAGTCCATCGTGTTAAATAGTGTTTATAAGGGCATAAATCTCCCCTCTGCAGCTCATTCCGTTACGTAAACATTCTTTCCCATTTTTGACTTCTCTAAAATCTCTTAGCTAAACTCGATAGGACAAGCGCTCATGAGGAGCCCTCTAAGAAAGATCACATCCCAGGTGATCTGAGGCCGTTTTCAACCATTTTCCAGGAGCCCACACAGCGTAACTATATGACCTCTGAGTCCCACACATGGAGAACTCTGAGAAACAAAAGAGATGAGCATAAATTGAGGGTCAGCCGCAGATCCGAACCACACCCCTGCCACGGAAAGAGGGTTTAATGCTCCCTCGGACTGTAGGGTCAATGTAATAGCCACGTAAGAAAGACGCGGATGGTGGAGAAGGGGGTGTATGGAGAATAGGGGATGAAGGGGAGAACTTGAAGCAATGGTAGGGTATGGGGTCACGAGAGGGGTGAAGCCAATGCTGATGGCGGAGAGATGCGAGAAGGGTGGGTATAGAGGGTGGGGATTGTGGGTAGTTGACGGCAAGAGAGGAGGAGGTTGGGAGGATATGTGCGAGGGGGAATTTCTAAACGGCGTACGGATAATTTGCATGGGGAGATGGCAGGCCTAGAGAAATATGGGGGTTATGGGGGAGAACTTAGGGAAGCATGGAGCCCAGGCGAAGGGTACTCCTCTGCCGGCTGGGGCCAAAGGGTGGGGATGGGGAGAATATTTTGACGTCAGCGGCTGTAGTTTGTGACGAGGAGGGCTGAACGGGCAGAAATTCAGTTCCGGATTGGGGGAAGCAGTGGAGGGGGAGGCAGGAGGCTTTGGGAGCCATTTATAGGAGTAGGTGGGGATCCTGGACAGAAAGGGGGTCGGGAGGCTCGCGAATGACCCCTCCCTGGCCTATAGCAACCAGGTGGAGAGGGGAGATGGGGGACGGAGTCCTGTTTCCGGCTAAACTGACGAACGCCAGGCGAGTATTTGAAATATTAAAGGCGGTAAAAGAAATGTGTTTTATTTCAACCCTTGCTACGCTAACGAGTTACGCAAATAATTTTTTAAACAATTCATGCCGTCAACCACCAAGAATTATAAAGCGTATTTTGTTACTTCTTTATCTATTGTTAAAAAAATGAGAAAAGGAATACTAAAAATTCGGAGTGCCAAGAAAGCATTCAAAATCCTCTCAAAACCGCTGTCACCCAAAAATAAACTATGCAAAAGGATTTTACCACGGAAAAATGTACCAATTTACATCATCTAGAACTGCAAATGTGTTAAAATTTAATTATTTCAGTTGCTAACGACATCAGCTTGAGAAAGTGTAAAAATGCCGCTGATATTACAGAAAAATCAAATAAATTATATTTTTACATGCTACTATAGATTAATTAACTAAAAATCATATATTTATTCAAAATACGCATTTAAAAACATTATTTATCGGATAACATTTTTGTGACATAAATTACTTGATGTACTACGCAGAGAAAAACAAATAAAATAAATGTGAAATGGACAGAGAAGAAAACTAATGAGGAAGTACTTTGTATGGTGGGCGAAGAGAGGGGTTTGTTGGGAGAAATCCTATGGAGGCAGGAAAAGAGGATGAAGGGGGTGTTGACCGGCAGTGGGATGTTGAAGACTGTGATAGAGGGTAGAATGTTGGGCAAAAGAGGAAAGGGAAGGAACAGGATAGGGATGTTGGACGGGATGAAGGGAGGAAGAAAGTACTCAGAGATGAAGAGGGACCTGATGTAGAGTAGGTTGCTGGATTTTGTGTTTTGTTAGGAGTAATAAAATGTTTGCTTGGTAGTTGTGCCCATCCAAAAACCTACCTTACCGGTAGATTACCTTAAAAAATATATATATATATATATATATATATATATATATATATATATATATATATATATATATATATATATATATATATATATAAACCATAAACACAGTAATCAACCCGAAGGTCGGTTTAGTAGGTGATGGTAGAGTTCACCCAGTACTAAGCCCGACGGCGTGTGAAATTCACACATCAGGGTAGGTGGGCCAGTTCCTTTCCCTGTGCCGGTTGTGGTTTCCCAGGAAGATCTAGTACCCAAAAAAATTACATAGCGTGGGTGGAGCTGCAGGTGCCCAGAGTGCCTTGCCCGGGAATCAAACCCGCGACCCTCCAGTCAGCAGTCCAATGCTCTACCCACTGGATTACCGCGACCCACACACACACACACACACACACACATACACACACACACACACACATATATATATATATATATATATATATATATATATATATATATATATTCAGTGTTGTAAATCGACTTACGATTAGAGTTACCTCTTTATGTCTTCATTCTACAAAAAGTCCAGAAAGGTATATTTTCTAATTTCGTGGAAACAAAGTACGAAAGAAGACAAAATCCTTTCTGGATGCTACATGAGATTGAGTTACACTTAACGATTGCTTATCATACCTTTTTCTTTACTTTTTTAGCTTTATCTTTACTTTGTAATTTACTTTTTAATGAGTGTTTCCCAAACTTCAACGCAAAGCAGATGATATCGCGATACTATCAATCCTAATTTGTCCGTTAGTTGTAAAATGTAATGCACCTTCGGAGGCCAAATGAATGCAGTCGACCTCAAAGTGGTTACTTTTCCCGACAATGGATAATCGTTTAGTGCTTATTGCAACGCAGTGTTTTTAATCTCAGACCCGTTCATTTTCTTTGCCAGGAATGTACATCCCGCCAATAATAAATATGGCATTATCTATGAGAAGCTCAGGGATTACGTATAAAACTAACAATGTTGGATGTATATTCTCACATTACATGGGCATTACTCATTTAAAAGGATTATGTTCCGAAAATGCAAGTGAATTTAAAATATATAAACATTTTTATTGGAGGTCCGTCAAATATTGCACCCCATTAAATTTTCAAATGTTTGGCGAACTCATGTAAAATTATTATAATATGCTAATGGGAAATATCCTCTTAAATAAAATAACTAGTTACAATAAGCTTAAATGCTCCTCTGTTAACGTGATCGTGTAACTTTAAACATTGACCGTGACCCAAAAGTATTTGCACTCACAAACGCCTGCAAATACAACCACAGTAACGCCGGGTATCGACTTTTTAAAACGAACGGCAAGCACAATAAAAGCTGACAGATGACTGTCTATCGCTTAGGCTTAAGCGGAACTTATCGTTTAGTCCACCTAAAGGCCAAAGATTAAGCGTTGATAGAGGAAGCTATCTCATTTATATACCAAATCAGCAAAGGGTGGGATTATAATACGTGGATTATTATGACCAACAGGGATTTTCACGCACTTGCGGCCACTTAAGGGCGTAGTTGGCGTGGAATTTTGCTCGATAATACGGAGGGTCTCGGAGATGTAAATGCGGATCGAAGAAAATCAACGGGAGGAAATTCTGTGGTGCATAAATTTACGAGCTAGTGATCGTTTAAGAAATTAAAAAATATCATCGAATAAACATCGAGTCGAAATGTTGCCTTGCGCACAAGAGAATTGAAAGACAAATGAGAAGTTAGTTTTAACCAGTATGAAGTTACGTTATTTCCTCGAGAACATAAAATATTTTCAGCAATTTTTATAAATTTTTCCTTTTTAATTATTCAATTTTCCTTTGAATGAATGATTTCATCGAATACCTTAACTTTAATGAAACATGACATGTAATTCGGATGGACTATATTTTTTACACAAAAAATAATTAGTGGCTGCGGCTCTCATCGATAAAGGTGCTCAAAAGTTTTATTGGTTCGATAAATTGCAATAAAAATTTACAACAGACCTTACAGCTTCTACTACGTCACTATTTTTTAGCCAAAGATTAAAGTGGCCAAATTGAAATACGAGGAAAATATTGCTATAAGCCTTCCGTGACTCTCGTAATTAACGAAAATGATGACATGTGCACGATCAGCTTTACATTAAGCATTTAATGTGTGAGGTATTACGCAAGTCGAAACCGAAGTTCATGACGATAAAACTGAGCAGGACGCTATTGGTTCGCGGTGCACACTCGAAATGTCGTTTGTTTCATTAAATTTTGACGTGCATGAAGTATTCATCAAATTCGAAAAGCCAAAGAAAATGGCTTTCCTGAGGTGGAAAAAAATTTGATGCATTTTACATGATACTTGTGACAGATCGGTCACGCCATTTGCAGAAATATAAAATGAGTGGACGCTGACATCACTTTGTGAGACATACAACGCAGGAAATGAAGTAAAATTAACAATCGCCAGTTATGAAATACGTATGTCCTGAGAGCTCATGGAAGAATTTTGGCTTAAAAGTGAAATTATTATTTATATCCATTGATATTACTAGATAATAATATCAATGGATCAATGATATTCAGAGAATAAGCGCTTCTAAATTGAGCTTTTAAACATACGGGTCTTATTATTCGTAAAGCTACACCTGTTTTATTGACAGCAGCAATTAAAATTAGACATATTTTGAGACCACTTTCGAATGAAACACCGTAATGTTTGTGCGTACAATAAAGTCATTTCTCCCTTGCCGATGTTCGAAATCAAACACAATTATCTATTCAACCAGATACTGTTACAAGTTTAGTAGGTAATAATTCAGTCAACGTAGATAATATTCCATTGCTTACCCTTCTAGTTTTCATTTACGTCATCCCCATGCGACCCAACAGGGCTGCACATAAATTGTAGATGATGATATGGTCCCTTTGTCTATAGTGGATGCATTCAATATGTGGGCTTATCAAGACTTAATCCTGATAAGAAACCAATCCCAAACGAGATCTCCATTAATTATTTCATAAGGTTCTACCTCGCAGTAAATCTTGATTGTTAACCCACATCCAAGCACTGAATTAACCTTGGTAGATCTCCTGCGTAAGTTATTCCGGTAATCAATACGTGGCCTTGCATATAAGATTATTTTAATCTCAGACGTACATAAGGTTATGTTGATAGCATGTGCTTTATTATCAAAAGATTATACATTGAAAAGGTCATAACTGGCTAATTTCTTGTTTATTTTACTTAAGAAAAGGGCATAGTATCTGTATATTTGGATAAATCAAGATAATTTATTTGCTTTTTCTTCATTAGGGAAATATTAAGTTTTATACTTATAATTAATGTTTATACTTATAACACTGTTTTGAATGATTTCAAAAGAAAAAAATATTCTGAGGTTAAAGTTCGTCACGAATCGTTTCTGTCGGAATAGGTCTGATGCGCAATTTTCTCCTGTCCGGTGGCATAAATCAGCTCATTCCGCTAGATTCACAGAATTACACCAAAACATTGGAATTCATACTTATATGAGTACCTGATGGCCCACATGGATTAAAAATATATCACCAATACACCAATTGACTACGTGCAGATGCATAAAATAATAACTCAATTGTTTACATTACCTGACACTTTACGTGCTTTTGATCATTTGTTCTCATTTAAGTGCATCATTTGTGATTTCAAGTTTTAGTTTTAATATTTTTATTCCAGCGCCACCTGTTTGAAGAGGGAATCGCAGAAACTGCTTGCTCATAACTCAGAATTTTTGTTTGCATTTCACGGTCGATAATTTCCGGCGGGGACTACTAAAAAAAACAACGACGACGAAGCCTTTTAATTCCAGGAGCTAAGTGCCGTAACCAGGGAAAACCAACGGAACCGAAAAAAAAACCAAAAAGTTTTCACCCACCTGAAACATTCGAATGTGAGGAGACGCTGCAATACATCACCGGCAAAGTGATTGTGCCGGGGCCATTACGTGCACGGGATGAAAGACTGCACCACGCTCTCACTCTAAATGGGATCCTGAGATGATGAAGGAGGCGGCATAATAGTATGTAGAGCTGGGTGTGAGGGACGGAGCGCACAGGGAATGGTGGTTCGCGGGGTGGGGGTTTGCCAGGAGAACAGAGGGAAGGCGGGGATGAGGGGTGGTTGGGGAGGGTAGAACCTCACTCTCCCATCCTCCTGGGTCGAACACATGATGAGGCTACAAGCAACGACCGCCAAGGGACTTGGAAACCTCCACCCCAATACCCAGTATCCCCACTCAACCCACCCCGACACATCATCCCCCTTCCCCCTGCGTTCCAACCCCCGTTCGACCGAGCGATTACGGGGCAAGGGAGGGAGTAGAGCAGGGCCCTTGCCCCCGCCATCTCCCGACTCCAGCACCCGTATTACACGCCACGCACCCACCACCCACATATCTAAACCATACACATCCAAGCCCTATTCTAGTTGAGATGGATGGCCTATCTAGAAACCTTATCCAGCCTCCCGTTTCATCTATTCCTTCTCGTCCCTCCGGAGCATTCGCCTCTCCAACCTCCTCCGCCTCCTCGCCGCCATATTTAGCGCGCTCCGAGGGGACGCGCGGTAAGCAGAAAGTGGGGTAGAGGATGGAGAGTTACGGTCGGATCGACCCCGCGGTGGCAGCCGGCTCGGGGTACCTCTTATCGCAGGCTCTTCCCTGGAAAACCGAGTCATCCCCAGAGTGGATCGCGGATCCTTTTTTTTCTCTCTTCCACCCACACTCTCTCTCTTTCTCTACCGTGACGGAATGGAGTGCCGCGCTGGCTTCCCCGCTCCGAATTCCGCCCTGGGGTGAGGCAGGTGCCTCCGGTGGGTTAAATCTCGATTAACCTATTTTTCGCGAGTGGGTTCCTTTTTGAAGCATCTCGCCGACCACCTTGCCCCCGCCTGTTGCGATGCGATCATCGGGTGCCTGCTTTGATCCGGGGATAATCTACGTACTTTCGGCTCCACCCTGATTTGCATGAGGACACAATTGGCGGGATGCTTGCTCTATTTTTTCAAGCAGGGAAGCGAAGTAAGCCTAAGGAAGAATTCCATTCGCCACGGTCTTTAATTTTCCTTCGGTGTCACACGCGAGAATGAAACTGTTCGAGGGGATTGGGCTGCCAAAACCCCATTAAGAGTAAGAAACTTGCGAAATATTCCCACGCCTTAATCGATATTGTGTACTTCGATAACAATAGTTAACAGAAGTTTGGATGGCTTGCATATGATTAGTACATTGAAGTTTGTAAAATTTATAGCAGTCTTACACAATGAAATCAAAGATAAGATTCGAATTCCATAATTATATAGATCTGGGTTAATTAACGTTGACTGGCACACTCTTCTGGGTTTTTCTTCGGCGGCAGAATTTTAACTCTAATCAGTTGTGCGCATTAGTTGCCTTAATGCTGCTGAATTCATTAGCTTATGATTTAACCTTATGCATTGGTGGCGTTTTTTTCTTAGACCATAAAGTAATACCGATAAAAATTAAATACACAAAAACTGCACTGGTCGCTACCACGCCATCATTTTTTGGTCAAATGCCAAAGTGATTCCCATTCCGACGACTCAGAAAAGTAGGAATTCTCATTTTCTCGCACCTACGTTTCCTGCCGCTATTCCAATTCCATCATATTGACTTCGGTCATTTCGTTTCCTCATTCCCTTAACAACGTCTTACTTCTTCTCCAAACTTACTGTATCTACACGACCCTTCACCAAAGAGCGTGCTAGATCTTGCCACCGAATGAAACCAACATTGTTAGTAGGCCAATTTCTTATTAGCCATCGTCGAGGCTCGCGGCATAAAAATCGCTTTTACACGATTAATAAGCAGTTATCTATACCGTGATTTATTTATGACTATTTGGAATATTCAAAATTAAAATATCTTGTTTAATATTAACTCAACTTAGCTTAGTTTTAACTTTAGCATTTTCATTAATTTTAGAAAATGCCATTATTTGTTACCTATGTTATATAGTGACCTCAGAAAATATTGCAATTTTACAGAAATATAGCGGGTATGAATAAGAAATACATGTGATTAGAAAAGCAAAGAATTGGTAAGATGGTACTTTCGAAAAATAAAAGTCTCAATGACAGGAAAACCTCACAAATCCCTTCGTTGGGTAATGCTACAGTTGCAGGTTTTAAGAGGCTCGCCAATCTCGAGGACAGTGGCGGTAGGTGTGTGTTGGAATGTTCCGAATTCGGTCGTGCGACACCCTTCCAAATAGCTTTCTTGGAAATGAGCTTTGAAAAGATGGCTTAAGCCAACATCTATTCCGCCTGTGCCTTTCGTAGTTCCATCCATGCCTCTTCCTATTCTTTCCGAAGCGTGCAGATATCGTCGATGTCCTCTTTGAAAGTACTAGTATTTTCGTAATTTCAGGAGCTGTTGGACTAGAAAAGCTTTAATAAAATTTAAGAAAGATTTTAAAATGTGGATTAATTAGGGATTATAATGGATCAGTTCTTGAAGTATTAGGAGGAGGTCAAGGAATTTTTTTCCTTATTGAAATCCTATACATAAATAGGCTATTTTATTTCTCCTTTTTAAATGATCACACTATTTAAGTTTGTTAAGACTTTAGGATGCATTAGCTGATATCAAAAAGCATGAACTGCAACAAAAATCGCGATAAAAGATCTATTTAGCATCACAAAGAGTATGATAATTAATAAGAGAATAGAACTTCCATCTCTTCCCGTCATTCTTATATTTAGTAAATAAAAGAATAAAGAAATTTTATGGCTGAAAATCAGCCTTGGATGGGATAAAAGCAAGCTGCAGTCAACCAAATTCAGGTTAGAAAGTTTAATGACCGATGAAGTTTTATTAATCGGCAATGTGTCTAAAATTGAAGAAATAAAAGAAAAAATGTTAATTTTGAGACGATATACTGGTATTTACCATGTTAAAATATTTACTGAAATTAGATAAACAATAGTTCAAAAATAATTGGCGATGAAAAATTATTTTGTAGACCACCGCAATACAGAATTTATAGGTTATTCTCAGATTAGTGGAAAATAATTTTGGCGTAATAAGCACGGAATCTTAAATTGAACCGCCCTCCTGCCTTTGTATGGTTTTAATTGACAGTGAAAAAGATGGTATAAAACCTGAAAAAGTCATCGAAATAAATTTGGAACCATCGCACCACAAATCCTATTTGCCGCCAAATCTAAGCCATCAGCAGACGCAATTAGGCCGCGTTATTTTCTTGCCAGTGCCGCCGGGCCAGAGACATTCGGGCACTCCCAACTTAGACAGGCTTTGTATTTATTCACGCATTTCCTCCGCTATCAATCCCTTTGTTTCCCTCCGCCAACCCACTCCCTCATTCTCTCGCCGCCCCGGCACAAGACCCCCCAACACTCCACTTCCTCCGCAAGTTTTGTCCCTGCTTTTCCATTCAAACCCTCCGCCATTAGGACCGCCGTGGGTGGCAAAGGGCGTTGGGAGGAGGAGGACGAGGAAAGGGGGACGTCAGAGAACCGAAAGACGCTCACTCCCACGATCCGATCCACTCTCTTGAGCGAAGGGTGGTCGGGGATTTTCCTTCTCATTTTTTCCATCCACACCCCCTTTCCCCGCTCAACCCTCCCCCTCCTTCCCTCGCGCTTCCCTTTGCACCCCATTTTTCCCTCTTCCCTTGGAGGGAGATAGAGAGAGAGGCACGAGCATTGAATTCCGCGCACCCGAAAACGTCTCCTTGGAAAAATGGCACGGGATTTCTCTTCAGGGGACCTCACCCCTCTTCTCTCAGGGCCGGTCGCTCACTCACTACTTTTTCGAGGAGGTTGAGGGGGGCGTGAAGTGGAGAGGGGACGGGAAGGAATGGGGTGGGAGCGAGTGGAGAATTTGAGGAGGAGGTGGCGTAGAATATTGCAGCAGAGAGGAATGTGGGGTGGGCACCGGAAAGGAGGGAATGGTAAGGAACCTTTTTTTTTCCGGGAGGATGGTGGGAATGGAGGAGGTTAAGTAGTGAGCGGGAGAGTTAAATGGAGGGAAGAGCAGGAGTGGGCGGGCGATGCGTGGTGTTGCCGGGGTGCGTGTGTAGGTGGCTTATATGCCCGAGAGTGTGGTCTAGAGTGGCAAGTTTGGGAGGGGGGCGGGAGTTGGTTAGAGCAAGGAGAAGTGGGGGAAAGAGGTCGGCGGAAAAGGAGTGCGCCTAGGCGTCAGACACATTTGCCTCCAGCGCGAGAAGATGTGATCTGGTAGTTGGCAGAGTGAAACGCCATCCGTAAGAGGATTGCGCCATCATTTATATTGGCCAGAGAAAGATGGAGGGGGATTTTTCACGGGTAAGAATAGTTTTCGCGGGAGAAAAAATACATATTCTTAGCCACTCAAGATTATATATCCCCAACATCATGAGGATATCAAATATTATTTTCTTCACGATGAAAGCAGTCAGTACAGTTCATACGTTTGCTCTTAAAGAAACGCATTAAATTCAATTACAGTTAACTTACTCTATCGCCTCTCTACGCACGGTGAGCAATGTGCTACCATATATACGTTGCATAGAGAAATGCATAAGAATATATAGAAAGAAAACTATGAATTCACACAGTCCGTTTTAGTTTTGAAAGTATTGTGTATCGTACTATACTACAGTGAAAATAATAAGAATTTTAAATTTTTTTGCGAAAAGACCATAAGACGCTAATTCTGAAACGGCTAGCTATTGAAAAATATATAATCATTACCCAAGGCATTTTTTCACTTCACACACCCTCTTTCCTCTCTCAAGATCTTTTTTTATTCTCCTTCTTTAAAAGAAGGTCATTTAAAAACAAACATATAACTCCTAACCGCTATGGAAAACTGCTGCAAAAATAGAAACCCAGGGCGTGTGCGGGCTCGGTCGGCCATCAATAAAAACGGTCGAAAAAAGAGGTAAACAGAATTAAAAGAAATGCTATGAATAAGATAGTAGATAGAAAGAAAGTAATATATAGAGGATTTTAGGTGCACGCTGAATATCGGCATAGGTTTTTAAGATGATACTTATATGTAAAATCAATACTGAGTGGAAGAATAAATTTTTGCTACGCGTAGTAAATTAGGACCTAAGATAAGGGGTTTTTTATGTTTGGGTTCATACTCAAATTCAGCCTCATGGTACCTCAACAACTCTCTCGTCAAATTTAAAGTCAATTCTCAGTTCCACTCTTCTACATTGCTAATAAAATAGGACTTTAGACAAAGGCATGTAAATTTTAACTATCAGACTCCTTTAGAATTGCCAAAAGACGCTTTTAAAACCTTAGCTCCTCTAAAGCAGGAATGTAATTTTTGTACTCTTTGCTTCTGGGATTGTACAAGGGTATGAAAAAGGTAAGTATGTACCCGTATAGAGAAACTTAAAATTGTTTTAATCATTCAATAAACCAAGTAAATTTGTTAGCAATAATTCAATTTCATGAAACTAACAATAAAGTCCGTGTTGAAGTTGAAGAACCTATTTCGGTAGGGCGAACATCAAATACAAAATTAGAGCAGTTTATCATCCAAACACAATTTCGCCGATCATAGACCTTTCAAAATATCCAGGAATTTGACACAAAGAAAACAAAGCTCAAAAAAAGTAATATGTATATTCCCGTTAAAAACTTCTTCCTCTAAATGTTCATGGATGCTCTCATGACTCTTCCTGTCCCTCGCTGATTTGTGTTACAGAAAGGAAACGAAGATGCAAATATTTTGCAAAATATTCATTCGTGATAATTTGATTACGACCTTTTAAACAAAATGCCTTATTTCCCCAAAATAATATCTAAATTGTAACTTGTAAATTCAAAATAGTCGGACAAAAACTAAAGATAAACCATTACAGCTTTTTTCAAAATTTTAAATGTCTGCAGAATTGAGTTCTTTTTAATTTACTAATAGTTATTTTAAGTTTCAAATACTCTCCTCCAAGAGTACTCAACCATTACCCATGCCACGTAATAAATAAATTCAGTTTTATTGGGTGGATAAAGATTTGCCGAGAGATTGGTAGATTTTCCCCTCCATTAGATGCAATTTGGTATTCATATTTACCATTAAACTAAAGCAACTGATTTCTTTTATTAAGTTAAAATCATATATTAGTTAGATTGTAGCCTTCTTTTCTGCGTTGATACCTAGTTCTAGCTGATTGTCAAAGGGATCCAGCCATGTGGAACCTCAACATCCCTCTACTCTACTAAATCCTCAGTTCCCCTCTTCTACATTCTGCTTCGCTTGACGTTTCCCGCCGGGTAGTCCCTCTCACATACCTAGCAACCACGAATTCACAGGTCACCAAAACATTCCAACGCCTCCCCATACTCCCCCTCCCCTCTCGTGTCTTTCTCTTGTAGGTCCAATGAATATAATTTGTTCGGAGAATACCAACCCTAGTATTTTGGAATTAGCAACAAGAATTTCTTCATATTCACCACCCACGCGTATTTTCTTAAGCTGTGACAGTGGCATTGTTTTCTCGAGTCCATTGTTTTTTCTCTCATCAATTCGATTAGCAATTTCGCAAACACCCGAAACTGGATATGGAACTTCCTCTTGTTAAGAATTACAATTGATTTAAAGAACGCAATCTCCTATTTTTCCTCATGGAAACTTAAACAGAAATCTCTTGTCAAACTTAGTTGTTTTTTTAAACTCAATGGCAAACTGACATTCTTTTCCATAAGCTGTAAGCTTTCACACGAATTGTATACCTTCTTGAACTTTTCTTTTCGGCAAAATCCTGATGTTTTTCACGGAAAATATTTATTTACTTTGAAATGGCTATTAGCCATTATTTGCGCCTTCCAACTTTCGGGAGAATAAAAAAAACAGCTTTCATTAATGTATGTACGTTGCGTATGTAATGCTTTACATTGAAGCACCAAAATTAATTTATAAGAATCAAGGATTATGCTATTGTTTTACCAGGGGTACGAATAAATGGAAATATAATTGAGAATTATATGATGCAATCAAACAGTAGAATATTTGTACATTACTTTATTTTACATTTTTAAGAGTCATTCCGCTTCAAAATAGTATTTTATAAAATTCAACATATTTCACCGTATTTTTTAGGATGCCGAAGTGTCAGTATATATTTTTTGTCAACATATAATAGGAAAAATATTTTCTAGGTAGTAATACCAGTGGAGTGCTTCGTATAAGGATTTAATCAAGGTGAAAATAGTTTTTTTAGCATTTTTAAAAAATAATCTCCACATTACGGTACTCATTTAAAATCCTGAACTGCGGATCAAGAGCATTCTCTCCGGAAATTAAGTGAGTGAACCAAATATTTAAATAAACTGCAAATTAAGTTAACAGAAGAATATGGTGCTCTAGGAGACTGAAAAACGATAATTGTAAATTCATCTCAGTCAATGCAGTAAGATTGAAAACCATATTTTTACATGTTTCATTATTAATTTATGTGGAAGAATAAAATATTTTTGAATTAGTGAATGACGAAAGTTAAGTGGCATCGCACAAAATTTACTCTACATGACATTATGTATGCCAGCCACATCCCTATAAGCCCCCACCAAGGTCTGTGAAATAAATTAGGCATACATGTTTTTTGTTTCATTATTGTTCTACCGTCCATAGCATATTTAGTGACAACCCGTCCAATTCAAACCAACATCAACCTTCTGCTTTCTACTCGGTCGCGTCCGGCACCGCAACAGATTTCCCTGGGAGACCGTTCTCCAGGCCTGATGGCCTTGCGAGTGATGGACAGCTGGCAAATGGGCTTGACGCTTTTTTATACCTTCCACTTCTCGATCTGGCGAACGAATTTATTATCGGCGCCTTTGTTTCCGGCGTGCGTCAAGCATTTGAACAAACTGTTTACATGACGAACAGGGACCTTGTGTTAAATTTGATACAACGTGCTGCAGAGCGTTAAAAAATTTCCATTTGCTGAGACAGATGTTTCATAGAAAATATTTAAATACACAACGGTAGACTTCAACTCAAATGTATGAGTTCTCTGTTACGACAAAAGAGCTTTTTTAAGTTTTTATGTGATATGATTGCTATAAAAATAATAATAAGGGACAATCTTCGCCCTTCGCAAACACGTTTTTCTAAATCCAATATTCATCCTGCACTATAGTGAGTGATAACTTCTGAAAGTTTAATTCATTTCCATTCATCTATCAGTACCATTGTTTCATCTGAGAAACTTGATACTACTTTTGGTACTGAGGATTCACTATGGAAAAATTTGCAACATCTTGAATCATAGAACTATCTTTTAATAAAGCAAATTAGTTCACTCCTGACTCTTCACTTTTCGCACTCTTATTTTATTAAATAGATAACGCATTACTCTAATATTCTTGTATGGTTATTATGATACCCATTTAAATGATTTATATTTTCACTCGTAATAGCAAAACAGTTTAGGTAAATTTAATTCTATATCGAGGCATACCATTGATCAAATTCTAAGCAATGCAAAAAAATTATGAGCGGGCAGGAAATAAAATAACTTCTTAAACGTCTTCTAAATTTCTCCAGGAAGTTACATCACCAGTGCAATGACTCAGATTGTTATGCCAGCCTTAAGTTATTTTTTCTTGAAACAGCAGAGAGAAAAGATGGAAGAATTGTTATTTGTACTTCTTCGTCTTTCCATCTCCTACCTCTCCATCCACCCTCTCATTTCTTTCTCACTCCTGCGCCGCCATGCTTCGACCTCAAGAAGATTCCTCATCCATCCACTCTCAAAACCTCCCATTTTCCACCCCTTCAACCTCACCCCCCCCCCCATTCAATGCTCAACACTCCCCCTTCCTTCTCTCTGCCCGCCTCACGCCACAACATCCCCCTCCCACGACGACATAAAGGAACTTCCCTTTGCTTTCCAGCACGAGAGGGATCGAAGGGGAGGGATGGTGGGGGTTGGAAGATGGGAGTAAAAGGGAGGAGGGGCTTGCGAAGCTGGGAACGGGGTTAGGTGGGTTAGGGAGGGACCTTGAGGGAGGGAAGAGACAGATAGTGGGTGAGACGGAGAGAGAAAGAGAGAATACCGTCGCCAGCGCAGCAATTCCTTTCGCTCTCCCTCTCTCTATCCTTTTCTCCTTGGATCCACGACATCGTACATCACTCCCCCGAAAACCTCTGTCTGAGTGGGCTGTCAACCTTTCTCCAAATATGAGAGAGAGAGGAGTGAGGTACAGGCGATGAGGGTGAGGGAAAGAAAGGAGGAGAGAGGAGGACGAAGATGCGCGGAGGAGGAAATGAGAAAACGGAGAAAAATGAGGGGGCAGTACGGGAAATGATTCGTGAAACCCAAAAAGGAAAGAGAAGAAACGGATGGAGAGAGAGAAAGTAAGGAATGGCATCCGGTAAGGGAGGAGAAACAGAGATAGGGAGAGGGTGAGGTAGGAGTCAAGAATTAAAATGGAGGGGGTAAAGGATTCCTTCACGAGAATACGCGGTTAACAGGACAAACGCAGTGAATGAGACTATTTTCAACGGAGAGAGGCGTAAAATTACGGAATAACGGATTACTACGAGGATGCAAGCACGAGACTCAGAAGATTTGTTAGAGAGGACCGCTGCGCAGTGCCGCAGGCCGGAGAGCAAGATGTGTGACAGCGACGCCAAGCGGCGACAGGCGAAAATGTCGAGGCCTTCCTTCGTGCGGATGGCCAACCAGAAATAATTCCTTGGGAAACAGACGAAGAGCATGTTTACGGAGAAATAGACAATAGACATGAGACATATTTGGAAGAGAAAAATTCGCTGGGAAAAGCATTATTCATAAGTTAGTATAATAATGGTAAGTGCAGTTGGGAAGAGAACAGGAAACAAGTAAAGATTTTACATGATTGTAGCGGCTTAGAGACGAAATTTTCTGAAGTGCGTAACAGTAAGACTGAGCTGCAGAGTGAAGAGGCTAAAATGGTATTAAATATAAAAAAAGAAATGGAATTTCTATCCAGATAACGTGTATTAAAGCTATGAAACAATGTAGGTCCGAGAATATCCCGTTGGAAATTTATACAACGAAGAATTGAATCTTAAATTAAATGCTTTAAAGGGAAACCATCATGGAGATAATACTATGTGCTCAATGAACACTGGAAAATGAATACGGGAAAGCCGACAAAATTCGACCCTGGGAAGTTCTCATAAGGAAAGTGAATAGAGTGCGTGAACAAAAACATGTAATTCGATCTTATTTCATGTGTTTGGAACATACTCAACACGACGTTTCATGAAAAAACGATCACCAGGAAGCTTTGTAGCAATTGAAGGAAACGATTAAAGGAAATATCAAAATGAAAAATATGAAAATACTCCAGCTTAAATTTCTCCTTTCAATAACTGTATTCCAAATGAGAGTTTGCTTCTGAAATGCATAGATAGTTCTACGGTAATAATAGAGGTTCTAAGTCATAATTATACCCCACATGTAGTAATGCAATTAAAATGGAAGCCTATTACTGAGATTGGACTACTACATACAAAGATAATGAGAATTAGAGTCGCAATCAGCATCGCAATGACAACCTTGCGCGGGAGTTAATGAAATGGCGGCAGGCTGAATAGAATGCGAGTGCTACATGATCATTCATTGGCTACGATCATAAGAATCGATTTAATGTAAAATGGAATTCGAGATCCAACATTACCAGGGATTACAAAATCATCTAGCCTGGTAATGAAAAGAGAGGAAATACGTTTGAATGTAATATTTAGAAAAATATTAAAATGAATGACGCTAACACTCATGTAGAAAGTAATAGAACAGAAAGTTTAAATTGACCAATACGTACTTGATCCCATATTTAAAATAATGCCATATTTAAAAGATTTTTATCATGCTATAATTTTACTTTGATGTTCTATGAGATACTCAGGGAGAAATTAATGAAGAAAACAAACAAATACCCATTTTAATTTCAGCGTATTGTCATCACTATTATCGAGAAACACAAGCGGACAAACTTCTCGTTGCTCTCGAAATAAAGCTTGCATCATTAATACTCTAACACCAATCTGATGAAACCATTCCAAATAATTAAACTTCGTGGGATAAGGTAAAATAAACGATAATTTGTTATTATAACCTCAATTTGGAAGCATTTATAGGTTTAAATAGACAAGCAGCACGAGGTGTGGGAGAAAAACTAATACATCAATGGGAGAATTGAACCACCAAACGTTCTTTCAATTTACTTGCAAAATAAAGAGAGGGAATTGACACCGTGATTTCAGCCACCGATTTCAATTCTGCGAGGAAATTATTAGGGAGCAATAAGACTCACGACCTGGAGACCGGAAAATGAATAGGAATAAAAAAGAACATGGCAGAACAGCGGAATCCGGGGAGGAGAAAAGTAAGTGGGATGGGGGAGGCGGAAAAAAGAGAGAGATAGCTTAAAGAGACAGAAAGAGAGTCGAAGAGAGAGAAAGAGGGAGTCAGGAAAAAGAGAATGGGAACCCAAAGGATGCGGAAGGCAAGATTAATAGAATTGGGAAAGTGAGCGATGAGAATGGTGGAGGGGATGAGAGGGATGGTGGAGGAGAGGTGGACAGTGGGGGAGGTGGAAGGGGCTTTGGAGGGAGTGGGGGAAAGGGGAGAATAGAAGGGGAGGTTGAAGGGTTCCGGGAGAAGAAAGGCGTTATCGAAAGGGAAAGCCGAGGAGAGGTGGGGAGGGTGTTGGAGGGGGGTGGGGGAATGGGAGGATGGACGGTTTTATGGAGTGAGGGGAGGAACTGGGAGGATGCGGTGAGGCCCTGGAACCTCTCCAGAGAAGAGAGGAGCAGCATTGGGGTTGGGGCGGTTTGCGCTGGGGTTGAGGGGCGGGAGCATCTGCCGGCGCCACACTTACCCCCTTCTCTTCCACCCCCTCCCAACGTCCGCCACGCCCTGCTGGCCTTCCCCTTTTTGCCTCCACCCACACGACAAACTCCCACACCCTTCCCTCTCTTTCTCTCCATTTCTTCTATTCCTCTTCCAAAAATCCATGCTCTCATTACCGGGGAAATCTATAACACTCCTCTCGACGCGGCCGTGGGCTCCGACCGCAGCAGCAGCCCTAAAATCCACTCTTTTTTTCCTCTTCCCATTCTCGCTCTCCCCTTCACTACTGGCAACCTTCACTAACAAATTCCGATCCTCGGTAACTTGCCCATTACAAATGGGCCCGAGTTATTTAAAGAGCAGCGGGATAAATTCAATCACTCCATGCGCAAACGACGGTTTAATGTAATTCTTTTTCCAGGACTCGTGAGTATGCCTGACTAAGTAAGCACCATAAACGTTCCAATGTAAATCGATCCGAATATTCAATTTTTCTCACAATATAGATTTGAATTTTGGCATTTAGCGGGATTCGACTCTTAAAACTGCCCATTATGAGTATGTATATGTATAGCATTTATACACATACTCTATCACTAAAGCACTAGCTAAATATTACAGATATAATAACTGAATTAAAAATTCCGAAATGAAGCCTCAAATCATGCAAAAAGAACTTTGGCATCTGTTAAAATTAATCAATTTTTAAGGTGTAAAACGGTTAAATGACGAACATATAGTTAGAAATATTCATGCTGTTGATAAAGCCTGGTCTAAGTAGTTACACTTAACTTCGACTCTTGCTAAAGGAAAAACATTCGTTTTTCCCTCACACGCTTTCTTCACTTAAGATGGTAACCTAGAGACCGATAAAATGTAATGTTATACAACATAAATTATGCTGAAAAAATAACTCTAAATTTATATCAATTTTCAGACAATAGCTCGGCTACACCATGCTTGCAATTATAAATAAATGTTTCAGAAGCAATATAATTCACCTAACTCGACTCAAACAAGATATTGACATCATCGGAATACCATTTTGAACATGGGTTATGTCATATTTTAACATAGAAATGTTTACCAACTCATTTAAAAGTAGTATCAAGTATTTTTAAGAAGAAGCAGTCCATTTGATGATTTTAATACATCGAAATTCATGATGAAAAGTCATCGTTTCAATTAATGACAGCTACGAAATGCTTTTAGACCATTTAATCGTATTCACAGGAAAAAAGCATCCTACTTGAAGAAAATACATTATCCAGTTTCACAAAATTATGAAAGTGAGAGTGGGACTCACACCGGCTCACACAAAATCGCACTACTGTCTAATTTTGTTATGGAAAAAATAGTTTGGTAAAAAAGATACACGAGTACTTATGCATTAAAAATGTTTTGGATGATAGATACCGATAGCTCAAAAAAGCGGTGAATTCAAGGAGGATTATGAAGAAAACATTTTCAAAATTTCCCCAAATCAACGAGCTGAAACGGGTACAATGGAAGAAATCTCATCGCAACTGGGTGAAACCGAATTCACTATTGAATTATTATCCTTTTTAGGGAACAACAGATAAGCGTAGCGGTTTCAGGGAACGAGAGATCCATCCCTATATTTATCATCCCCGCTGCGTTTAAACTAAAAGTTCTCCATCAACAAAACGTCATGCCGAACTCGATTCCACAACGGAATGGCTGACTCCCTTGTTTATCTTCCGTCTCGTCTCTCATCAGCCCCCACTCCTGTCTCTCCATATCTATCCTACCCCGTATTTGCCTCCCCTCAAGCACCCCATAGCGTTTACATCCCGAAATTCCCACCCACATCCCCTTAGCTCGCCCCCCGCCCGAGAGTCGTCTAGTCAACCTCTCTTCCCCGATACGATATTCAAGCGAACATTTCCCGTTTTACCCTCCGCCGAATCTATTTTACCACTCATTCGGATGCAAAAGAGAGACGGAGAAGGGGAAGAGAGAGAAGGAGAGAGCAAAGTGGGACTGATTTCTTTTGAAGTCCCATGGAGCGATGCGTATTTTGCTAAAGTGTTCTATTTTTCCATCGAAGATCAACCGATGAAGACAGGGAGGAGAGGTGGGTCTGGTAGGAGTAAGGCTTTTTTCCGTTTCTCTTTTAAGTCTTCTCTCACCGAGCTGCACGGGAAAGCGAGTGATCCGCGCATATTTATGTATAAATAATATATTAGGAGTTATCCTCTAAAGCTCTAAGGCCTCTGAAGATAGCATACGTTTAGCGGTTCACGTGTTTTACTTCTCCGTTTTACTGCAGACTGGGGGAAAAACCGTTGAATCGTCCATCGTATTTAAATTTAGAGACCATGAAAACTATGCCTGAGACTTACCATTAGGAATTACGAATATCTGTTCAGGAAGTGCTTTAAAGAGCAAATGAATATTGCCTAACTAAAAATTAAACTTCTGAAATAAAATAGCACCACAAATGCGCTTATCCAATTAAAAATTGAGATGTATTCTAAATTTAATTGATAAATATTTACAAGTCAATGAAAAAATGCGGTGAATGAGATGAATAGTTGTTAGGCGTACACGAAACTTTATATCCCTCTCCTCGACTTGACTTAAATACACTTTTATGAAACTTATTCAGAAATAATGAAAAACATTGAGTTTGATATTATAGCTCAGCTATAACTGTTGTCCCTTTTTAAAATATTAGCCGATGAATGGACTCACATTGGACTACATTTAAAAGGGTAACACGTTCGGCTATAAATAAAAATTTAGAAATACTACCTTGATCAAAAATTTCCCGGAATTTATTCAGAAAATTAAAAATACAAGTTTATTCATCTAAATCTATATTGTCCCCTTCAAAGTAATCCCCATCGACTGCAACACACTTATGCCAGCGCTTGATCCAATCCTCGAAACATTTTTTATATTCGGTTTTCGGTATGTCCATCAGTGCTTCCTGCGATTTTTCCATTACTTCCTCTCGGCTGCTAAAACGCGTTCCCCGTAATGGTTTTTTAACTCGATTGAACAGAAAGAAGTCACAGGGAGCCAAATCAGGTGAATTCGGTGGGTGTTGGATGGTATTTGTTGCATTTTTCGTCAAAAAATTACGAATAATGATAGCACTGTGCGACGGTGCGTTATCATGGTGCAAAATCCACGAGTTTTCTGCCCACATTTCTGGTCTCTTTCGGCGAATTGCTTCACGCAAACGTCTCATAACGCCCAAATAATACTCTTTGTTTACTGTCTGGCCTTCTGGCAAAAATTCATGATGCACTACACCGTTGTAATCCATGAAAACCGTCAGCATTGCCTTCTTTTTTGACTGAAAACGACGTGGTTTTTTTGGTCTCGGCTCATTTGGTGAACGCCATTCACTTGCCTGATGTCTGGATTGCGTGTCGTACTCATAAACCCACGTCTCGTCTCCAGTAATGATCCTTTTGATGAATGTGGGATCGGATTCAGCCTCGCAAATCATGTCTTTTGCGACGTCAACACGGTCTCTTTTTTGCATGAAATTGAGGTCTTTTGGCACCAACTTTGCTGCTACACGACGGAAACCCAAATCATTAACCACAATGTCTTGGGCGGATCCATAGGCAATGTTCAAGTCCTCCGCTATTTCTCTGATGGTTAATTTGCGGTTATTGACCAACATTTCTTTTACTTTATCAATTTTTTCACCGACTTTCGATGTCGATGGTCTGCCACTGCGTTCATCATCTTCGATTGACTCACGACCACTTCTGAACCGCTCGTGCAACTGGTAAACGACCGTTTTTTTTAGAGAATCGTTGCCGAAACACTTTTCCAACATTTCCAACGTCCGTGCGCCACTAAATCCGTTTTTTACGCAAAATTTAATACAAGTTCGTTGTTGCAAATTTAAATCCATTTCTGCAATTGTAAAAAATCGCCAACACACACAGAGATAGATGTACTCTTGGCTACGTAACTTTTGCAAATGTCAAGTTATGACACTAAGATTTAAAGGGAATATCAACAACAGATGTACCAATTTAACAAAAAAAAACAGAACTCAAATCGGAACGATGGGAGCGCCACACGGTGGTTATTCCGGGAACTTTTTATCAAGGTAGTATAGTGCTTCTGTTTATGGCAAGGACATTCGGAAATAAATGATGATACACTTTTCTTGTAAGGATAAATTTGGATAAGGAAAATTGAACCTTTCCTAATAGAGTATGACATACTATATACTACTATATACGATACTACTCGTATATATGTCCCACAAAAAAATAATGGCAGCCGTGCAATTTGAATGACTCCTGATGCGGAGTTTTGAGTACATTTAATTCAACTATTACATGAATGGTGAGTGCTGTCATCCGAGAAACAAGAAAAGCCTTGTGCTTTCCTCTCATTGAACGTATTCAGCATATAGTGGAATCAACTCGGTCGGGAAGACAGCTGCCAACATGAGTCAAAGGAAGTAGCATAGGCTCTGGCGCAATCAAAATATCAACCCGTTTTCTCCACCGCAGAACATAAAACGTCTTCGCGGCATCCCCCTACTAAAAACGAAAGCCTATGAAATTGACGCTGGAAACGTATTTCTTTTCCGAAAGGAGACTCAAATCCAAGAATGAGGCGAGAGATAAGGGAAAAGAATGCCTTTGTGACATTCGCCGCGCTCCCTCTTCTCCGCTGTGCTCTCTTTATCTCTCCTATGCCACCACCCCCCACGCTCCGCCCTTGCTCGCATTTCTATTTATTTCTCGAGAAGAGAAGAGTAAAGGAGAAGAAGTCTCCCTTAAAAAGTCTCTCCCGTCCTCCCTCCAATTCCCGCTGTCCGCCGGGGTAATTTCCCTCATCCCACTCCCTCTTCTTTCCATCTCCATTCTGGCCCACTCCCCTATCCACCCATCCTCGACTAACATCCCTCCCCTCAATCCCCCTTCCTCTCATGCCCTTTCGTCGGAAAATTCTTTCTCGAGGAGGGAAAAATAAAGAGATTCACCTCTCTCCCTCCCGCCCCCCCCACCCGTCCCTCCCACCCAGCACTCGCCGCATTTCCTTATTTCCACTCTTGGGAGGCGGCGGAGATTGTAGAGGCGACCAGCTTCATCCTCTATCCTTGCGGGACGCACGACTTTATTTCCGAATGAATCGCGTCCGAGGACGGGAAGATCCGGATGTTAGATGAAAATAAAGCAACATGATCGCTCTTTTACTAGTGAGTGTTTTTAATAGCACGCGATTCATTTTGGCGGAAAACATTTCGCTTTGAATAAATAAAACAGGATAAGCCGGACAAATATTCGCAAAAACATGAGAAACACGAAAGGAAAGGCAAATAAGGCGACTGCAATACTGGTTATTATGATAAAGTGATACTAATTAAGTAATATGTTAAAAATCTTCCACCAAATTATTATTTTCCAAGTGAATGCTGCTCTCAGTCGATTTTTATATGAGCTAATGCAATGGTGTACTCACATTATTCATATCGGACACATTCGATATGTATAATGTTCCTTTTTAAAGAATTTAGATAAAAAGTATGCATGAGCTCCAAGTTTTCCTTTAAGCAATATCGACGAAGTAGATCAAAGAACCTATCTATCATTCAACAATAGAAGGTTTCGTTTTGTATCAACAAGCTTCATGGATGAATACTCATTAAAATTTTGATTTTCGAAAAATCACCCAGACATTCCATGCATAGCGCCAATGAGTAAAAATGTAGGCGGAAACAAGAAAACTTATTATGACTGTTTTCAGAAGGTAATTGTTTTTCAAAGGCTATTTATTTGCTTTGATCCACAAGAAATGCCAAAACTACTTCCAATTGATCGTTCACTTGAATAATTTAACCCTATTTAAATTGTTCTCAATAATCTTCCAATACATTTAACGACAAACCCAATTGTAATTCATTAGCGATGAAAATAAGCTTTTCTCTCTACAAAAACTTAAGGAGACAAATGTTTAGGAAGCCATAAGAACACATCAAAAGAAGGAAAACCCGGGTAATGGGATAAATCAGCAAATTAGGCTTTCATGCGAGTGAGTGGAAAGAAGGCAATGCAGGCTCGGCAAAACACTCACCAGCATTTTATTAGGGGAGAGGTAAAAACGAATATTATCAATTCCCAGGGACATGCGGAGCAAAGAGGTTAAAATTAAAGAGAGGAAAGGGAAATTTGGATTATGGGTGAGAGTTCAGGGAATGAAATTGATGGAAAGAAGGGATTCGGAGAATCCGACGATGCAGCATGTGTTCTCGACTAACGAGGACTGCGTTCCCGGAATACCTTCGGATCTAGTCACAGATCTGGCAAAGGAGTTTTCCCTCCTTCCCTTCATCTCTCTCTTTCTCAATTACCATCCTTTCACGCCCATTCCCCCTCAGATATAATTTTCTCTTCCCTTCGTGACCCGCCCTTTCCCACATCCCGAGTCTTACTTTTCAACCCTTCCCTACTCCGAAAAAGCCAACCACAGTCCTTTGAAAGGGTGCGGGGTCGCAGCAAGCTGAGAAGTGTGGAGGATGGAGGGAAAGTGGTCTAATTACAGATAGTACACATCGATGGTAAGGGAGGGTTGATGCAAGAGTAGAGGTGTAGGGTGGGGTGGACACCCGAGATGAAAAGCTGAGTGGGTGACATGGAATTCAGGGAGTAGGTTATTCTTCAGCCCCTGGTCGCTTTTAACAGTAAATTTGCTGGTGTGGGAAGAAATCTTACGCCAGGGGAAGAGTTTGGTGCCCCAGAAACCATTCCTTCAATCACTAAGCAAACAAGATAGTGTATTTTGGATAGTTACCAATGGCACAATTTTGAAGATTTCCATCTAAAGTCAACAAATTCGCTTCTACGAGTAAAGGTTTTACTTCACATACCCTAATAGTGTCGGTTTCGATCGATTAAATTATACGCCACCGTGATTTTATTCTATGCTTAGGAAATTAGGATATTGTCAAATGAACGACAAGAAATGAGTAAAAATACTTATGATAAAATCGAAAAAAATTTGCTGAAGAAAACACGCACTATACTTGTACAAAACTCATGGAAATGTTTCGAAAAGCCTTTATTCTTCGTGTGGATATTTAAGTTTATATTGTAATGCTCGGAACAAAGAAAAGTCGTAGAAGTGTCATTCTGGCGTAACCTTTCAATCAAACTATAGGTATTTCCTTATTTGTTTTACAAAAATAGAGCTATCTTATTTTTGTTCAACCTGTACACTCCTTGGTTGAAACTGTATTTACCAAGAAACTTACGAGCTCAACCGAAAGGATGGCAAAAAGTAGTTAAGGCCATTAAACACCCCTTAGGGAGGAACAGAATTATTTGCCCCATTATACACGGAATCCGGCCTCCGACTCGGTGGAACAGGACCCCTGGTGCTAAGATTATGCCCGACTAAGCCCGGTATCTTCTCGAATTCTCCACCGCAATAATTAATCAACCAATTGACCCTTCTTAGTAAGCATACCATTTTGACCTCTTCGAAGTGCCTTCATAAAGCGAAAGTATAACATATACGGCCATACTTGAAATCAGGCTATCAAATCGAGTCATTTTCTTATCCGTAAAATACTACATTTCACCAAAAGTCCGCAAATGCTTGGAATCCTCACCCTTTCTCTATTTTTCTTTCCGATCCATCCAGTATATGTACATGTGCTATTTAATTTTGCCCATAAGCCTCATGGTCATGGCTGTTCCCCAGGTGGTATATTGATATGCCATTAATCGAACTCACTCCCCTAACGCAGCCCAAACCGCTTACTAATTCCAAATCTTTCCGTGTTCTGAGCCTTTAAATTCACCTGATCCCTTATAGATCTTGGTATTGCTTTAGTAAACACTCCCGCAAGTAAAATATTGTTTTTAAACATACCAATAATAGTTTTAAGCGTTATTCTGAGAAGCACCTTGCATTATGAAACCACAACACCTACTCATGAAAATATAATATAAACATAAAATGCATATATGCACACACATATATGCATATGATTTTGTTTATGGCTCACCAGAGTTCAAAATGCCTGGATTTTAATGTCTATAGAACTCTCAATAACTCATGAGCTATCCTAAAAATGCATGGCGTCTCATTGAAAGTTTCATGAGGAAAAGGATCACGTCACACATTCCATTAAATATAATTCGTTAAAATTATACCTTACTGTTTTGTATTTCTGCCCTTTATTGATGCCGTATTAATCTAAAAAATTGATCCAACAAATAGCCTTCCCTAGATCAGAAAAAAAATTATTGAGCTAAATAACAAAATATAGAGCTTCAGTTTCCTGAGGGAAGGGATGACGAACCAAATAACATGTGTTTACATAAGATACCTTCCAACGTACAAGAAAGCATAAAGCCGTAAGTAAACACCTTTCCGTTGGGCAACAAGTCAGCGAATGTCAAGCTAGCTTTCAGTCTTGTTTGTGACGTCATTTCGGTCGCGTCCATTACTGCAACTCATCCCCTCATCACTACTTACTCAGCCTTACTACACACCCCTTATTACCTTGCTCACCCCTTTCCCAAGGATAGCTCTTTATGCCATCCATTAACCAGACCTCACCCTTCTAGCATTTCCCCATCCCCCTCATGCCTTCCAAGCATCCAACTCCCTTTTTCCCTCACCGTCGAGGGGAACTACAAAACCCTTCTACCCTCAGAAACACATAAAGACAGTAGTTAATTCTTCAAACGGCTTTGGAAATGGATTCTCTTCTCATCTTTGAACCGATAGTCTGGAAATTTTATTAGATCAAATATAAAGAAATATAGCTCCAAAGCAGCTACTTCAACCCTCTTTAAATTCTTCGCCGTTTGTCCCAGGAGTAACTCAATGGTATTACATACGCAATCCTCCTCACCTAACTTCAATACTATTTGCCTCTCAGCCGCGACTTTATACGATCAATGTTACCTTCAGGTTTTAAGTGATTTTTTCACAATTTTCAACCGTAATAACTCATTGGGTATTATGAATATTAAATTTATGTACTTCAAATTATAATTAGCTATCTTACACAATTAACGGAAGAGGGAAATATTAAATCATTAGTTTTAGCATGCAAGATTCATGTGTCATTTGTTTTTTTATTATCTACCTAACAAGCAAATGGAATTATCATAAGAAATATGCGTGTTATTGACATTAAATCAAAGTCCAAAAAAATAGAAAAAGAAACGTTTATATACTAAGCGTGTTTACTTTTATATTTTATTAGTCACAAAAAGAAAATAACCATTTGTTATCAAGCTGTAGAGGAGCGAACAGAATTATCTCACAATGCAAACTGAAAATATCTGATTTAGAGTATTATCTTTCTCCATTTAAACATGAGAATTCCGACAGAGCCAACGCTAAGACTGACTACCTTTCCTCACTCTCCTCACCTCACATGCTCTTTCCTAAAACTTCTTCATCTCAACGTTTACCTTCCTACCCCGCCCCTCCATCCAAAAATCTCTGTTTCTCGTCTCCCTCATCCCCCAACTCTCTCTACCCGGCCGCACAAGAAGAACGCTCAACCCCTTTGAAGCAGCACCAGTGCCTACCAAACCACTCCCGCGCCCGGCGCGAGCAAGCGGGACTTTTGCCGCGGAGAGAGAATGACTCTGGAGAGAGAGAGAGAGAGAGAGAGAGAGAGAGAGAGAGAGAGAGAGAGAGAGAGAGAGAAAACAGTGGAGATGGATCGGGAAGGGAACGTGGAGGGAAACGGGAGAGGAGGGAAGACGGCGAGAGGGATCGCGAGGGGTTAGGATGGTGGTTTTAGGAGACTGAGAGAGGGGAGACGTACGCGTGGGGAAGGAAGGGGGCCAAAGGGGGTTTTGGTGGGTGTGGTGCAGCGCGTGCGAGGACGAGAACGGAAGGATATGGGAACTTTCTGGGAGGAGAAAGAGGGAGAGAGAGAAAGGGATGTTAAGTAGGCGAACGGGTATGGAGGAGGTGGGGATTGGTAGAGTGATGGGAAGAGGAGGTTTTTAACGGGGAGAGAAGGGAGTGGAGGACGCGGGAGCGTAAAGATGATGGGGAGAAGCTACCAAAATAGAGTACGCTGATTGGTGGTGCTGTGGGTTTTGGGGGAAGGTGAGGGAAGCGATGGTTTCCGAATAAACTATTCTGGGAAAGGCGAAGTTTCGCGAATAGGCAGACAGAGAGAGGGAAAACAAGGGAACGAAATGTGGTGAGAGGAAAGGTGGAACGAAACACTGGGAGGGAGATGGAGAGAGCGAGGAAGAAAACGGGGAATGGCAAATGGGAGAAGCGGAGATTCAGGTATTTTACGGCCGAACTGCGTCGCTCCAGCCCGATGTTCATGCGACACACGTGCGCGGTAAAGTTAAAAACTTTATTATGTGCCGCAGAAATATGTTGGAAGAAGGGGGTTGGAGTGGAAGGTGTGGGGTGTCTAGCTGGAGATAAAGTCATCACGGATTGAGTGCGATTGGCGTTGAAAGCGTGTGCTCATCTTTCTATGACAATGGGGTGGCCGGGCGTCGGACATTTCAATGAATTACAACTAAGCTTGTCGATATTACGTTACTTATCTTAGCAAATTATATTTTTGTAAATAAAAGTACGATCAAAATTAATTAAGGAACTAGTTAGTTCCGAATTTCACGGTATAATTAATTAGTCAACTAAGACATAATGCACAGGCAATAAATTTCCATAGGAAATGTGCACAGTTTTGCTTATAGGGACACCTATTTCTTTGTAAAAATGGAATAGTTGATTACAAATTTTTCCATTGGGTTTTAGGTCCCTATTTTTATTTGTCAATTATTTTTCAAAGTCTAAAGTTTTCTAAAATAATTTTCATTTTCATCATCAATCGGATAAATCAACTGGCCCCTCGACTTAGAGTAAATTTCTAATAGAGATGAGATGAGCTTTACAATCACCTGTCAAAATTAGTATTCGCGACTCATGCCGTGGCTTCCATAATAATATTTCTCATAAATAATGGAATACCAACTCATTAGATGAATATGAAGAACTAAGTAAGTGGTTTTTTTAAATATTTAAATTCATCGTCTTTTGAGCTTAAAATTAAAATATCGGCCTATTTGTTATCCAAACGGGACAAAACATTTTTTGCCTTGAATATGGTAAGATGAATTTTGAAGAAGGGAGGAAGTATGATTTTGGAGACTGAAAACGGCATAACAATACGCGTCAGATCAGTATGAAGTAAGGGAAAACACATTTTTAGCAGCATAAGGTGGCAGAAGGTAAGAGGATCTGAAGCAGAAAGCATGTTGGCATTATTTAGCACATACGGTTGATAGAGACTGTCCAAAACTCGCTTCTAATAAATATGTGATTCACCTCTGATTGGCGAACAATATTTTAAACAATCACTATTGCTTGGACTAAATTACACCAGAAAATAGCGCAAAATGAGTTACTTCATGTAGCTGCAAAAGGGCCATAGATTTAGGTTGTTTTTCGATTAATCCCCACTTCAAGAAAACAATCACAAAGAAAGGGACGCCTAACGACACAGTTGGTTGGAATATACTTAGCACTCAAAAGGTTTTTAAAATACGCGCTGGAAAAGTTAGTTCGGCCACGGCCGCTTCAGCAACACCACGAAGATGATGATCTCTAAAAAATGAGAAATACCTCCCTAAGACAAACACGCGAACATCGGCAGAATAATACCCGAAAATGGCGCGCAAGCAAACTTCGAAGGAGACCTACCCGACTGTAATCAGACCCACCTCAAATTTCACCACCTCTCTCTTCCGACTCTATCCCTTCACCCGTTCGTTAAAACACCTCACTTTTCATCAACGGTTTCACAGCTCCTCAACTCCTCATTCAAACCCCTTCCGCCGCCTGATCACCCCTCTTCACACCCCTCCTCCCGTTTCACGCACCCTCCATGCGCCGACCTTAAAAAATACGGTCAAGAGTTTTTTCATCGGCCCTGTCGGCCAATGGGCGATCTAGTTACCTCGAGAGAGGTCGGCGATTCCCTCATCATCAGGGTAGAGACCCCTCTTCGCGCACCTCAACCCTCCCTTCCCACAAACTGCGAGTCCACTTGAGCCCTCCCGTTCCACCCCAACCCCCTACCCCCTCCGCGGTCTCCGCCTCCCTCTCAACCCACCCCCGAAGCCGAGAGACCACGCCCGCTGTTACATTCTGCCTCTCGGTCATCCCCTTTATCATCCGCCATTATCTCCATCCCCCATTACTTCTCCCCACTTCGAAACTCAGGGATTGGCACGGGAATATTGGACGGTGAACAGAAAGCTCGCTATCCGCCGTGGAGTTCGCGTATCCGTACGCGCAAGAACAGATTCAAATTTAACCCCCGTCACAGCAAACTGGGAAATCCTCAAGCCAATTTGGCTAGGGAGACAGTGTCCGACACAGATGTAGTCCACAACATCCTGCTGTCTCTCCGCTGGATATCTACGTTGGTGGTCTGTGTATTGTTATTTTCCCGTGCCAATCCCTAACCTAACTCACTTCTATCCGAAGGCGGAAAATTAGTGACTAAAATATCATCGTCGGAGACATTCAAATCTATGGGTTTCATCACGCTTTAATTACTTAAAACTTAGATACATTACTAAACAATATTACGTCTCTTTATAATGGTCAACACCTGGAATATAACTTTCTATGATTAATTTTCGGACCTTCCTTAACATATAATTTACTGTTCATTCAAATCGATCAAAGGAGACATGCCCATATATTATGGTAAACTAAATATGATTGTAATTACAGCTCCGGTGGCTTTTCATGATTATTTCCGTAAAAATCAAAACGCATGAGTTAGAATAATATTCTTTTGATTTTATAAGTTTTGTGTAAACTGTATATTCACCAAAAGAAATTATTATTTCTTTTAGATCAGTTACTCGAGCATAAACGTTTACATGGCATGAAATTTCTATCAAAAATATCATACATCATAACGCATGCACAAGACTTGACATTTAAGGAAGAACCTGCGTTAGTTCCTTCCTCAAGGGAGGATTACATGCAAAATTGATGAATATTATCAACATTTTTAAAGCATATCGATTTATCTTTTTTTTAAATAGCTGTTCACTTCGATTTCTTGAGTGTGGGAGAATTGCTACAAAACCAACGGTACCAGAATGCAAATAAAAATCTTATCACCGATATGATCTGTCACGTCCTCCACAGAATACCAACTTTGAATTTTTGCGAAAGGAGTGAGAAGACTGCTACACCAACTGTCAAAATGCCAGTCAAAGTCGACTTCCTAAGATTGCTTCGCTTGCAATATTCCTGGAGATTCTCGAAGACGTCTCCCTTCCTTTGCTAAAATTTGAAACTATGTTCATTCGACTCGATTTATCGTAGACGTGATTTTGGATGCATAGAACTTAATGTCTAAGGAGAGAAATGAAAATTTATGAAGACATTTTGTTAATATCAAGACCCTTAATCAAAAACTGGCTGTTCAGTCACGGTAGAAATAGCGCGAAATATGTTTTATGTTAAAGAAAATTTTCATATGTCTTTTCATTATATGTGGTGCTCTTTGCATCTCTTTATTGGATTTTTCCTCAAATTCCACTCCATGAATACTCTTACCATTATGTGAAAACAATAACAATCACACTGTTATTTCCACAGTTTGTTCAGGTTTGAATGGAGAACAGTATTTGTTCCTTCAACGATACTTAATAAAAATTATCATCGACCCTTAAGATGTGTCCTTCAAACCCGAGAAAGAAATAATGAACACTGAAAGAGGGAGGGAGAAGTCACGGGGAATGTGGAAAGCACTCAACTTGAGCACATCCTACTCAACTCTAATATTATACCCGTTTTCTAATACATGGGATTTTCAAAAGTTAACTCCACCTTAAATAAACTGGATCAAATTTTTAATATAATATCGTACAAAGGTGCGACTTAATACTGAACGGAGGATTCAAACATTTGCGACAAGTTTGGCATGTGGAAGAGAGTTATAAACGGCCAAAAAACGTGTGACATAACCCATGGATAGCCCGTAATTGACACCTTACGAGATAAAATGAGGCATAAAAACTTTCCACTCGAGAAGTTGAAGTTTTTGATGGTAGTTAATCACAATATCGACGCGTTTATTTCTAATGACCGCCATTACGCGCATACTTTTTAAGGACTGGATATTATTACGGTCGGTTTTTGTGTCCAAGGATGCTTCAGTTTCCAATTATTTCTCCTTATACGTTTTCATATCCTTCCGTGGCCTCCACATCCTCCTCGCAGTTCCCCCCCTCCAACCCCAATGCTCTCTCCCTTACTCCACACACCCGGAAAGTTCCTCCCGCCACTCCCCTGGCTGCGCTGTTATTGTCTCTGGTCCCTTATTGACTCCGATCCCCTCACCCTAATGTTACAGCCCCTTCTTCCGCGCATTGCTCACCCCCTCTTCAACCCTCCCCGGAACCGATCTCCCCGCCCTCTAAGCCAGGCTCCGCACCCCATCTTCCACACGCGCCACCACCAGCCACCCCTTTCCACTCCAACCCCCTTCCCCCCTCTGGTGTACACGTGGACCGAGTGTTTTAAGAGGTCCGAGCTCACACGGTTGAGAGGGGGATGGTGGAGTGAGATTTGGGGCGTAAATTTTCGGGGAGCGAACTGGACATGAGGAAGGGCGGGCGGTGGTAATATTGGCTAAAGTTTTTTGCAGTGGACGCGGAAGGTTTGATTCCGTGACATGGAATTAAGGGAGATAGGGCCGCGAAAGAAAACCTCATGGGGTGATTGGACGCATGGAGGTGACCCATCACGGTCGCTCGTTTGAGCGACTGGCGGCGGCGGTCGCGGTAATTCTTCCACAAAAGCTTTTTATCTCTTCGTTAAAGACGGATATATGTATCCTACTGAATGCTCTCTTGAATTCTGTGTCCACCGGGGTGTACGAGTATAAAATATTTTGTATATTTACGTTTTGCAGTTAATTTATCTGCTAGAAGAATCAATTCGGACCATTATAAGGCTAAAACGTTTGGTGACTGAATGATATTAGCTTTAATGTAAATAAATGAGATTTCTAAGATCCTATTCTTAATTTACCACGACCTTAAAAATGTTAGATGCAGATCATACCAAATGTAGGTTTAATATCCACAATGATAGGGAAGTATGTAGCCTAACGATTTATATCTAGTAACAGCAACAACTCATTAGAAATAAAATAATGGGTCCCATAACCAAAAATATTTTACACATAAAATTATTAAGATATATACACATAAGATTAGTTCTAAATATCAAATTAGGCATTTAAAATTGTAATTAAATTGACTTTCTGGACTAAAGTTTTTGAAACATCATTTATTCCTTTCCCTTATTCATTCTGCATCCATTTATTCTGAATACATTAGGGGACATTTCGACTTATTCTTTCTCAGTACATTGTAAATTTACCTTAAAACAAGTATATTTTTTTATTGGACATCAGAGAGGTTGGTATCTATGCACATCAAATGATTGAATCTAATTTCATCTAACATTAAAAAAAACAAAGGCTAACGTCATTCTAAAGTAAATTTCGCCACTAAAAAAAGTGGAAGGTAGAATAAAAAGTTAACAAGGGGGCAATTAAACAGTTTAAAAGGGGACACGGCTAACTTCCTGACCGTTAGTTCAATCCATCGCTGTACATATAAGTCTTGACAAAAACACTTCTTCTGGCAATCTGTTGTTGAAATCCAACTTCATTAATTCCAAGGTGTCCATATAGCTACTTTGAGAGTGGTCCAGGTTCGCGAAAATTCAAATGACATCGATCCGAATTTTTCCACCCTCCACAGAACAACGAGCGTGATTTTTTAAGAGAAAATTACGATAAAAGACAAGGCAGTTGCGTGAATCAGACTGCTTCACACTAAAGGATGGATCCTCAAAAAGCCCGACGTTGCATCGGATATTGATTAAAGGTGGTCCCCACGCATGGGAAACCTGCACAAAACGATTACACTACCGGGTCCGGGAGGAAACCTTAGAGCTGTTCGAGGCCATTAGGATACCCGAGGCAATTAACAACAAGAGGGATTCTTAGTTTGCAATCCTCGGGTAGTATTAGCATGCAGGGAGAAAGGAGGGTGAGAAGGGCGGGTTGTGTACGGAGATGAGGCAGGAGGGTTCTTGGTCGTAGAGGCTTCGTTAGACGAGAGGGGAGGGGGAGCTGGGATGAGGGGTGAAGGAATCCGTGGTTGAGAGAAGACTCGAGTGGCATTGTAGTCTTTGGGACGGAATAAAAGAGCGAGAGAGGGCGGTGGATAGAGGGTTGTTGGAAGGGGAGAAAGTGATTCTGGGAAAAGGACAGGGCACGGAGGACGGATGGATAGAGGATCTATGAGACTGAGCTTTCGAACTTGAACGCATACTCCAAGGTGAAAGGCAAGAAAAGGATCTACTACCTTGATCAAAATGTTCCCGGAATAACCACCGTGTGGCGCTCCCATCGTTCCGATTTGAGTTCTGTTTTTTTTTGTTAAATTGGTACATCTGTTGTTGACATTCCCTTTAAATCTTAGTGTCATAACTTGACATTTGCAAAAGTTACGGTCGGTTTTCGGTATGTCCATCAGTGCTTCCTGCGATTTTTCCATTACTTCCTCTCGGCTGCTAAAACGCGTTCCCCGTAATGGTTTTTTAACTCGATTGAACAGAAAGAAGTCACAGGGAGCCAAATCAGGTGAATTCGGTGGGTGTTGGATGGTATTTGTTGCATTTTTCGTCAAAAAATTACGAATAATGATAGCACTGTGCGACGGTGCGTTATCATGGTGCAAAATCCACGAGTTTTCTGCCCACATTTCTGGTCTCTTTCGGCGAATTGCTTCACGCAAACGTCTCATAACGCCCAAATAATACTCTTTGTTTACTGTCTGGCCTTCTGGCAAAAATTCATGATGCACTACACCGTTGTAATCCATGAAAACCGTCAGCATTGCCTTCTTTTTTGACTGAAAACGACGTGGTTTTTTTGGTCTCGGCTCATTTGGTGAACGCCATTCACTTGCCTGATGTCTGGATTGCGTGTCGTACTCATAAACCCACGTCTCGTCTCCAGTAATGATCCTTTTGATGAATGTGGGATCGGATTCAGCCTCGCAAATCATGTCTTTTGCGACGTCAACACGGTCTCTTTTTTGCATGAAATTGAGGTCTTTTGGCACCAACTTTGCTGCTACACGACGGAAACCCAAATCATTAACCACAATGTCTTGGGCGGATCCATAGGCAATGTTCAAGTCCTCCGCTATTTCTCTGATGGTTAATTTGCGGTTATTGACCAACATTTCTTTTACTTTATCAATTTTTTCACCGACTTTCGATGTCGATGGTCTGCCACTGCGTTCATCATCTTCGATTGACTCACGACCACTTCTGAACCGCTCGTGCAACTGGTAAACGACCGTTTTTTTTAGAGAATCGTTGCCGAAACACTTTTCCAACATTTCCAACGTCCGTGCGCCACTAAATCCGTTTTTTACGCAAAATTTAATACAAGTTCGTTGTTGCAAATTTAAATCCATTTCTGCAATTGTAAAAAATCGCCAACACACACAGAGATAGATGTACTCTTGGCTACGTAACTTTTGCAAATGTCAAGTTATGACACTAAGATTTAAAGGGAATATCAACAACAGATGTACCAATTTAACAAAAAAAACAGAACTCAAATCGGAACGATGGGAGCGCCACACGGTGGTTATTCCGGGAACTTTTTGATCAAGTAGTATATCAACACAGATACCCTTCGAGCTACCAAACGGCAGTCGGTGCAAGCAACACTCAGAAAGGGAAGTTGCATGGGTATGCATGAGAATGATTGTCTTAAAATAAACATGACCGTGATTAAAATATAAATTTTGAAACAATTTGAATTTTCAAAGTAACTTCTGCTTTCGTGTACTATTCGCGAAAAAAAATTAACTGCAGACATGACTGCATGGCGGTATCAAAATTTCCAATATCATATTCGTTACCCCAGCTCTTGCAAATAATGTTAATGGTTAAATTAGTTAATTGAGTGCTAATAAAGTACTTAATTTTTATCAATTCAGCTTGAATTCCGATTTTCATATTAAATTTAGCATTGAATTAGCTAAGTTATATTTCATTATTTCAATGGGGTTTTGGGCTGTCGTCGGAACTTCTAAATTACTCAAGTAGTTGTTCCTGTCTTAATTTCCGAAACCATTCACCGTGAACATCCTATTCCTGCATGGCAGGTGATGTGGATAGACAGTATACACAGGATATGGCTAAATTAACTGCTAATTCTCTAAATATTGGCATGCAAAGCGAGAGTACATATAAAAATAAAACTAAATAACTTCTCAATACCCTGGCGCTTATTACTAATTTCATCACTTCATAGTAATCATCAATAAAATTAATATTCCTAAGTGACCATTATACCATCTTTTCATTACTAACTCTGAGGATATATATACCTAGACCTGCTGATAAATGACATATTTCGAATCGCTTGAAAGCTATAAAGAAATAAATTATGTAAAGGAATTAATGAAGACTATGGGAAATACATTTCATTTCATAAATTTAATATTTTGGTGGAGAAGAACAATGCCAAATGAGGATCGGAACGGTAGTCTCAAGTCTTATGAATCAATGGTTACTATCGGATCGATTGCTTGAAACATATTGCATAATTCATTTTATGGAATTACATGTTCGTCTTAAATACCATTTGATGCTGCATGGTAAACTTGCAGAGACAGATGATAATGATAGCGGAAAAATGATATATTCTTAGCGTGAAATGTTGCCTGCAGTCTCTTCCTCAATGCATTAGCCTAAACTACACCGGGAATGCGCTTGATGTCATTAATGGGAGCTAGCGAGCACAAGTAATCAAAACCGAAGATGTTGATTTATTTCAGAGCACCCGGCGATTATTTACGCACCAACGGAGTTTGAGCGGGAATCAAATTCCTTTTCAGCCAAAAAATAATGGTATCTTATCTTCAGGTCTCGGTGTTTCGCGTCTACGAAGATCAGTAAATTAAAGTTCTTAATATCACACATAATACAGAAAGTGTAGTTTGATGAGCGGATGACTGTAGCACGAATTCTCCAAACGCCCCATTCGTACTATGGTTTTAAAAATGAACAACAGCTATGAAACATCAAATGGACATGACTATGTTTGCCTTTCAAATATCATAATTCGAAGTATGCTATCCAATAAATTTATAAAAATCATATAACATTACGGCACGTCATAATGGCTTTTAGGAAAAAAGCAAGTGAAACATTAAAAAAAAGAAAAGGAGCACTAAAGAAATAGTACAAATAAATGCAATGATTCGGTAAATTTATTCAACCTAATTTGGTAAAATTCGCGATACGTGAATAAATTCGGGACGGAAAGGAGTTAATTTAAATAATGAGAATCTGCAAGGAATGGAAAACTCAGCCGGGTAAGAAAACAAAATGCTTAATACATCTAAGTACAAGAAGGAAAATTTACAGAGGCCGATGAAATTATTCAAGCCCTACATCCTAATGAAAGATGACGGAAAGCCTGATAAAACATGAGAAATGAACTCCCGGTATTACAGAATTTACCTAACATCTCTCACACCTCACCACTGCAACAAAACAAGGTTAAATACACGAAAAAACCTTGATAAAGGGCCATGTTTTCGTCCGTGTCTTTCTTCTACGGACGTCTCAAGAAATAAAATCCTCACTTCCCACAATTTTATACTTAATGGCAAGTCTCCTAATGCCCTTTACCACACGCCTCTGTGGCGGTGAAGACTAGGAAGCAGTAGTTGAAGTTCTTGAGGGCTATGGCGGGACGAAGAGAAACAGGAGTGGGGAGTAGTGTGGGAGAAAAGGCTATGTTGGGAAGCATGGTGGGGGATGGGAGGGATGGAGAGAGACCGCCGCACTCCCCATCGCCGATAATGTGGTTACGGCGAACGTCCTCGCTTCTCATCGCCCTCCCTCTCTCTCCACTCGCGATGGAAGCGTGGCACTGAAGGAGCGCGGAGGATGGGGGCGAAAGAGTTGTAGCCGGCGGCGGCAGTGGTGGGATATTGGTAAAGGGCGAGAGGCACGTGAGGGGGGGATGGAGATGAGTGGTAACGCTGGGGACACGCTCTTGATGCCTACTGCCGCTCTTCGGAGGTAAGTGCGCGAGGACGGTCGAAAGTGAGTACTTCGAAACGGTTTACCCCTCCAGATTGATGACAGGTTTCTAATTTCACAAATCCATATTCCTGTGAATAACTTCTCTTTAAGGTGATCTATTACATTCAAGCAATGTATGTAATAGCTCACCTTACTGGATGAGTAGAGCGTGAAGCTTTACACGAAAACCTGTATCTTTAGGTAATTCATCTGCAACGATAGCCCCTTCCCCAGCTTACTGGAAGCTAAGGCATCATTAAAACGACACGTTAACCCGGCTCATCACCCCCAATCGGACGAAATGAGGACTGTACGTGCAAAGTGTTTACTGTCGAGCTGATAGAATTAAATACAATGATTTTCATGATTTCGTACAACCGCGATCTGGGTACAAGCAAAGCAGTAAATTCCGAGATAGACTGTTGGTCTTACATCTAATATTAGCGCTAAGTCTTTGCTGCTACTAACTTCGAATCTAAAAAAAATATTATCTTTCCAACAACTTTTCCGCCATGACCACTCACTAAGGATTGTATGCTGTAGTAAATGATAATACTATTGTATAATTATCTGCATGCTTAGGAACACTATGGGAAGTAAAATGGGACATTAGGGCAACTACCATCAATGAGGGAAAAAGTCAAAAGGAGAAGAAATTTAATGTAAAGGCCTTGCAAAGTTTATTGCGAGAGTTTGAGACGCATTAATAGGTATGAGACTAATCCAATGAATTAATGCGAAATACCAAACTTAATGCTATTATAGTATAAATTTGTAATTGGAAATCCAATACGACATTCAAATGTTAATAAAAAATAACCTTGTATTCTTATGTTCTTCTGCTGTAGTCTGTTTTCGTTGACGTGGAAGTGTTTTGTAACTGTCATTCACTAAAAGAGGCATCCAAAATTTGAATTAATTTTTCTGTCAGAAGTAATTAGTAAATTTAGTATATTGTACTGAATCTTTATTATGATGTAATTTTAATAACAATCGCTTTTTATTTAATTTCCGATTTTAGAAAATGGATTACCAAATAGTCATTATCTGATGCTCTTGTTTAAATGTATATTGAATTTTAAATTGAAAATTAATGGGAGAATTTGAAATTGTTTTCCCCAGTGAACTGAAAAATTCCATATTTTGATGCTTTACGACGGTACAATAGGCATTAATACATGGCGTACATTAATATTTAATTTCAATCCAAATACTATTAAAAATTTTGAGAGGCACCGATTAAAACACGGCAACAAAGTAAATTCAACTAAATTATACGACTAATTTTGTCTAATTGAGAGACCTTCGTTTTTACTACAAATTATAACAGGGCAAGTGTCTTCCGCTCGGATATGAATGCTTTCATCTCGGCATAAGTATTGAAATCCGTAATATTAGTCTTGACTGAGCAGTTACGTGGTAAAATGCAGTTAAACGGAACCTCGAAGCACGTCTCCAATGTAAGATGATGCACCAAAGTTGTGGCCATGCTTCCCGGCAGTTTTTCACTGCTTCGATAATCCCCTAGCGTTAAAATAGACAGCAGCATTTAAGAAATGTGGCGTGGACATGATCAGAGAAATCAACCGTTCCTCGTCTGGAAAGGAACGCTTTTTGGCCCTAAAAATAGACGCTCAAATTGCTACCGGGTCTTAACCGAAATCTCCAAGGAGATTGGGGGATAAAGATTTCTCCTGCAGGGAAGGAGGGCCAAACCACTCCGAGTTATGAGTATGGGAAATGGCGGGGAGGGTGGGAGGTAGCAGGCCTGGGAATAAAAAGGAGGGGGGAAAGAAGAGTGGGGAGGCAGGAGCCGAGGGCATTATAGGTGCAGTCTGCATGCCCTCTTGCACTCTTCACCCTCTGAGAAGAAGGGTCACGATTTTCGGCAGCCGAGAGTGCAAAAGATCAGGTCGCGGTCACGTATTTCTCAAGGCAGAGAGGGCTCTGCCCGCACCGCGTCCGTGGTTTTTCTCATTGGAGTCACGGTTCAGGAAGAAGGCGAGAGGGAGAGAGAGGGAGGGAGGGAGGGGAGGAGGCCAAAGGGAAGATTTCATGAAAGATTTACTCGTGGAAACGTAATGATTTCCTTTTCTTAATCTTCCCGATACAGTTTTCCGAATCAGTGCCCTGAAAGAACGAGGTTGCGAAGTTTCGTTGTGCCTCACTTTAATTCTCTATCACTTTTTACACTTCTTCCCAAGAATCTATCCTCTTCTCCAAGTTCATCCTCATTTTGTTTTGACTCTCCTGCCTCCTTTACTCATTATACGTACTCGTATATTTCGTGAGGGTGATGGAGTAATTAGGAATCCCTATAGTTTAAAAAGATAATGCAGAGGTAGATAAGGTCCTCAAAAATTATATAAATAAAATTCATAAGAGTTTAAATCAAATTTCATTCATTCATGCAAATAGAATTGGTTCGACATTCTTCAGAAAGATTATTATTCAATGATTAGTTTGGGCATCAAAATTATTCACTAGTTACTTCAAAGACCGAAAACTTAATTACATTTTTAAGGAATCATCATTTTAGTGCCACGTTTGAGAAACGAAAAATTAAATTTTCTCCCTGACTAAAGACAACGTGAGACTTATGAATGTTTCACCGGAACATAGAGGTATAATACGCAATTGGTGAAATAGACTGAAGTAGAAATTAAATCGTGATAACCTAGTGGAATAGCATTCAATGGCTCACAATTTAGAAAACCACTGGATATAGTTTTACTAAATTTCTGCTAGGAAAATATAATTCACCACTTTAATAATAAACTATAAACCTCGATTTCATCAAATTTTCAACTCAGTACAGTCATTCCTGGAAAAAGCTTTCAACCTCTTCATTATTTCCATATTTTGTGATTAACTATTTTCCTGCTTCGCCATCATAAAGATAACATATAACGGTTAGAAAATAATATGGAATTTAACTTTCCATTGAGTTTTCCATGATATTCTTTAGCAGCAATAAAAATTGGGGAATTTTGCCGCTATTAACAGGGTCATACGTAAGAGTGGCGTATCAATTGTCTATTCTCATATCGTTCAATGGCGCCATCAATTCCAATCCCAATTCAATCCCAACGGCATCTGATGAAATCGACACACATCTTCCTATTATTATGCAACGAATTAGAGAAAACTCCCATTTATTTGAATATGCTCTCCTGAAAGCAAGCCCTAGTATTCTCGAGCGTTTAATGATATTTTCTGTTTGATTTCATGCGGCATGCGTTAAAACCGAGGACGAAGATAAAATTTATTGATTAAATATTTTATCCCTAATAGTTAGCGTATTAATGTAAACGTTGCGCCATTTAATGCCCATTATTGGTTGGGCCTTTGCCCCCCTCGCAGATAGATACCTAGTAATCTAATCCAACTTGTCCCTCTTTCCTTTCTTCTCCTTTCCTCGGTTAGCTCCTCCTCCTGCTCTTCTCACTCCTTGAATAAGAAGTAGCCTGTGGAAAAGGTCAAGTCCCGAGTTCGTGCGCCTCATCCAATGAGCAAGTGACCCTAGATACCGTCACTTTTTTCTTTTCAAATCCGCAAGCGTCTGACGCTATGGTTTTTCGTGACTGAGGATAACGTCGCCGTATCGTGAGATCGTTCGTCATTCCCATGCTTTGCGAGTTTCCCGTTGGGCACGTCCCCAAACCGCTATGCTACCGCAGCGCTACGCGCTCGTCTGTTCCTCATGCCCGAGACTTCACATTAATGCTCCAAAAAATTATATGATACAAACAAAACAAGAAATACCTAGGTGCGGATACTCACTCACACCTATATGCATACACAATTGATTTATATTCTTAATACGAGGGTCATCCGGAAAGTAGTACCCGTTCGTGAAATAAAGACACAAAAGTAAATATTAACAAACATAAAAAATTTTATTTGAAAGAGGATACTTTAAACTACTTCTCAACATAATCTCCAAGCAAATTAAGGCATTTGTCATAACGTGTGACAAGTTTCTGTATTCCTGCTGCATAGTCCTTCGCCGCCAGCTCATTGAGATACGCGAGGGACCCATCTTGCACAAATTTTTGCATAATGCAGATGGTGTTTAACAATTTCATGAACAATTGTTCGAGAAACATTGGGAAAATGCTCACAGATGTCATCAATTGTGACGCGCCGATCGTTCCTCACGAATTCGTCAACTGAGCTCACCAGTTGGTCTGTAATGACAGACGGTCTCTCCGAACGCTCATCGTCGTGTGTGTTCCCCCTCCCCATGTTGAAGTTGCGACACCACCGCCGAACAGACGACTCGTCCATTACATTGTCTCCATACACCTCCTTTAATTGGCGATGAATATCACATGGGCGAACGTTTCTTGCATTGAGGAATTTAATCACTGCCCTCACTTCACAACTGGCGGCGTTCTCAATTTTTTTAAACATTGTAAACAATCACAGAAACAACACAGGCAATGCTAGCGTCACGCAACTTGGCTCAGAGAAGGCAGACAAGCCACTGAAGCTATCTGACCTCGTCCAGCGGCTACTCGCGTCGTCAGCACTTCATGCGGCATGAACGGGTACTACTTTCCGGATGACCCTCGTACATTAAGATATTAAGGAATAAAACCTCCCTTAATTTCCTTTCAATGAAATTACCAGAGGAAGGTGAAAATTAGTTTGTTTCATTGAGAAAATCAAATCAATATGACAATTAGATATTGTTTCACTTGGTGCCTATCGTACACATTAAAAATAAACTTAATATCACGATAGAATTTCACCAAGCTAAACTTTTATTCAGTTTCTGATTTCCATCGTTAAAATGAAATGATCATACTCCGCGTTCAGGAAATGAGTGAAGAAATGAATAATGAATGTTTTACGGATAAAAGAAGGGCAATAGTCAATTAATCACATTTTATTTCAAATGCATAGGAATTAAAAACCGCTCTAACAATAAAATTGAGAAGCCAAGAGAATCATAGGTATAAAGTGTAAACTTTTCTTAAAGTATATTTTACTTATTTTTCCTGCTAGACAAGTTATCTTTCAAATCGTAGGCTAATTGACATTTTTCGGTTCGTCAAAACCATAATCTCGTGACATCAAAATATTTATAAGATATTAGTGAAAAAAATACTGTGATGGAAGAACGATCAAATATCGGTTAGTATTTTGCCCTTACGTATCATATGACTAATTTGTTCATGGTTTTGCGTTAAACCTATACAATTTGACCCTATACGAGTATAATTAATGATCAGTCCCTAATTAGCTATTTTAAACACATTAAAATGAGTAAGAAGGTCACATTTACCGTAATCCGCTAGAAAAGGTAAAACCGCGAGACAGAGAGAAATTATATTCCACTAAGCCTTCACGGCAACTATCGCACAATATATCGTGTAGCAGGAATTCTCTGCTCGTCGTCCTACGCCCTCCTTTCCTTCTAAGCGCAAACGGCATTCAATGGGCCCAATTAGTACATTTAGCCTCATACTCCTAATGCCCAGCCCTAAGTTGTGATCCACGATGAATGCAACAGTGGCCCTGGCGCTCGTCCGTGCTTCCAATCACAGCTCTGAGTCACGCTTTTGAGATGAGGGTCGATCACGTCGTCCGATCGAATCAACGGGGCAATTCAAAATTGGGCGTGGCAACTACTTAAAGGATTGTTGGGCTGTGCTCCCTTACTACGTCTCTCTCTTTCTCTAGAGGGAGATGAGAAGAGGACGGTAGAGGAAAGGGAGATAGGGCGGAAATCGCCATGTGCTTGCGCATGTGTATAAGACCATGCGCGCGTGAGGAAGGCCGATGGAAGTGGGCCGGACTGGCTTGGTCGGACTCCGGGGAGGGGGTGTGGTTGCGTTGGGAGAGGAGGCGGGGGTGGGCAGATGGCGAAGGGCTGACTGAAGAGCGCCTCCTGGCTCTGAACAAAAAAGAATGAAGAGCGGACCGGGCTTATGTCGGGGTCGTAGGAAATGAGCAATCAAACGGATCACTGTAATATTGAATCGATTACGGCAACCTGGCGATTGGTTCGTTATTGGCAGACTGCCGGCAATTGACGCCAGGTGAGCGTCCTCTCTTTTTTCCCCCATCTTCCACGATAATTACCGTACTCCCACTGAAACGTCTGTGCCTGCCCGAGTATGACCTTCTCGAAGGGTACTAATTCTCGTAGTAGTAGTTTTGAGGGGAGGCGACCGACAGCTAAGGTCATTTGCGCCATAGGGGAAGGACAGGAAAGGATGAAGGGTGGAGAGAAAACCCGGCGTCGGCATTAGCCTACTCTTTACGAAAGGCGCCAAGGGGTCCGCGGCTTAACTTCCCATCCGACGGACGGCGTACTCACTTAAAGTGCCCTCCACAAAGCACCTCAAGTAGGGATCGAGATACCTCTGAAAAATATTCAACACCGCCGGGATTTGAACCCGTACTAATTCTCTCTTTGAGTAGATGTAACTTGGGATTTATAATCAATCAGTCTACAAATCCACCCCTTACGGCAAAGCTACAAACGAATTACAACGGCATTATTTAATACAAGTGACCAAAACGTGTCTTGTATTTAAACTGGAGGCAAATATGACGTTTTAGAAAAGATAATAGATGAATACCTCTCACCGAAGTCATACCTTAGAACTTCCAAAAATCACACTTAACTGGGACTTATTTACTTACTTATCTATTGAAGGACATGATCATGCTTCAGAAATTTTCATAATTATCAAGTGCAGATTCCCAGTCTGCAAGGCATTGCTCACAACACTGGAGCCAGTAAAGCCCAATGAAGCATAAAAGGCTCCAGAAACTCATTAACTTAATACTATTAATCTCTTTTATTACCGTAGTATATCCAGGAACTAACCCTAATTCTATGCTTCCCTCTTGCAAGTAAACAAGTGGCTATTGTCCTCCTTTCTACTCCACTTTATTTCAACCTAACATTGCAATCCTAAAATAATAACTTTACGAATTTATTATTTTACTAAATGATTTTCTAGCGATAACTGAGTGACTTTTGCAGTGATTTTTGCGACTGCATTCTATTTGGAAGGTAAGAAATAAATAGCACGCGAAAAGAACCGAAAAAATCACCTTTGATATGAATCCATTTTCAGCAACCTATACCATGGATTCATATTTTCAACGTTGACTGCAAATACTGTGAATTACGCTTCTATAATAATTCATGCGTTTCTACAATATCAATCATAGCTTTTTAAAAAAACTATACATGAGACGGGATTGTCATAAATATTTTCCTTAGACCCAGGAGTAAACGAACTAAGGTCGTTATACATTTCGATAGCTCATCATATCATCAATCTATTCACCTGTAGTATGGTTTTTCCGTTACTAATGCACTTGAGTATGTCGCTGAAAGTGATCGTAATGGAATACCTCCTTGGTATCAACGAAAGATACTTGATATCAAATAAAGAGATAATGATTGATATTACATACCAATGACGACGGTCGGTGGAAAGATTTACATGTCGCCCCAACTTTTCTAAGTGGCCCGCGAGTGACGCATTGAAACCGCAAAAAAACCCACCCCGAATGGAGGATCCATTTCGACGCAAGGCGCGCTTTGCCCAGGAACGACAGCGATTCCATTCGTCTTTCTTATCTTTGAAAGGACGTAACAAAGCATTTCCCACGAAAACAGGGCCGGCGGAAGAGACGGAGGAGCATTGAAGGGAGGAGAAAAAAACAAGGAAAATGGTACACTCTAGACAAAAACGAAACGAAAATAGAACTCGCGAGTCGGAAGGAAAAGCGATTTGTCAAGTGGTTGCGTGTGGGTACTTTTAACATACATGGGCCCTATTCTCTTCTCTGAGACCTCAGACAGCTGGATATATATAGGCAAACATCACGACGATTTTCAGAAGAAAGTGGTCTCCATAATAGTATGACTAGAGGTACTTATATTTACAAGGCAAGTCCCCAAAAAAATTTTTTTCAGACAATTTTCTTATTCCAACGGAGTTTTGATCGAGATATATCGGAGATCATTAGAATCGACAGAGGTTAAAGGTAAATAAAGTGTAATATCATTGCGGTGAAGTTAAGCGAACTTACTCGTCAAAATGTATCTAGGCGTCGGTAGTTATACAAATCTTACGATTGTTAACAAACTAAATCCTAAGATTGATGACAAAAAAATGTGAGATTCATATGAGAGTGGGGGAAAATTCTCCAGAAAAATACATAATGATCATGAGAAAAGAACTTTTTCGAAATAAAATTGGATATCTTTTAGGTTAATCTACGCCAATTCCTCTTAAATTTGCAAAATTTAAAACCAACTTTTATGTACTATCAAACCTTCACAAGTCATGTTCGTCGTTAAATATAACATTAGAATGAGGAAGACCTCAGAATTTTGTTAAGCTACATGCGATTAGATGCCATAGGTGTAAAAATGCATCATATTTATTCACAAGGCAGCGATAATAACGTTAAAATAAATAATGAAATGGCTTTAATCACATTATTTATAATTGACAGGTTTTGAGATAAAACCGAAAATAAGCAGAGTATGGTAACAATCTGATTTTTTCGATTGCCCGCGATTAGTGGGGAGCGTATCTGATTGTGATCTCTCAACGTATATAATGAGCCTGTCCGGTTCCCCATGGAAATAACTCCTCCAGCTGTTGCCGTTATCAGGACCGATCTGAGATACCTAAGCTTGATACCTACCCCATACCATTCGAACGCGATAACTCAAAAAGAGATATCTTCCCCGGATTCCCCTCGCCATCTCTCTTGCGATTTCATCCTTGTGAACTACCTCCCCCTCCCTAACCCCAGGGATCCCTTAAAACTCAACCCCTTTCGGAAAACCGACCAGTGAAATGCACCTCGGAAAGAAGGCGGGTAGCAAATGGGGGAGGGAGGCTAAAAATTACGCAAACCCTTTCCCCTTTTGCTTTCGCCTAAATCGCCCCCTATTTTCAACTGTCCTGAAAACACACCTATACCCGTTATACCCCGTCTACCTATACCGCTCCCCCACCTCCTCTAACACACCCACACACACACGAGTTCACATCACTGCACGCATATACGAATCCCTCCACCCTAACGGAACGTCCTCCGCCCATCCCATCCCAGAAAACCCTTTCACCCCCACCCCATCTTCCTCTCCCCCGTGGGGCTAATTATGGCGGCTTATCGAGACAAATTAAGCCGACCGCCGCAGTGTGTGCGTGTGTGGGAGAGAGAGAGGCCGGCAGTTTCGAGAGAGATTTTACGACGCTCTTAGCCAAAGTGAAAACGGTTTGCATTGGGTAAGTGGCGCCGAGGCAGCGGTGAAGGAGGTGGAAGGGGTTAGAGGTAGGCATTTCATTGGAAAGCGAGGGTACAAAAAATGCGGGCAGGATGGGGAGCGAATGGGAAAAAATAAAAGTACCTATTTCTCTACGTGCCCTCCACCACCACGATCTCCGCCTCTTCCTCCACTCCCTCCCAACTACGTAGCTTCGTCGTTCCCTGCGAATCCAACCCTCTCTCCCTTTCCTCTTCTCGGTAAACAGCGTCGGAGGAGCTCCACCACTCACTCACTATCCCCGAATCCAAAGCCCCTTTACTGAAGTGCACGTTATGATCTTCGTCCCACCAATATCCTCCCTTCTGTTCCCTCCCCGATCCTCATCCAAACCACCTCCTGAATACAAATCCCCTCGAAGTCCTTTTTTAGTGTAACGCGAGTGGGGGTTTCCCATTACCACTGTGGTTCAGGTAAAGTAATCGGTGCGATATGTGAATATGTTAAAATATTAATTGGAGCTTTGTGGAGAGTCCTTCTTACCGCGAAAATATTATAACAAGCAACAAATAACCACTTTTGGTAGACTTCTAATTATAGCAAGCTAACTAACGAAGCTGACTTCTATGTCAGTGAATAAGAATAAAAAAAACATAAACACAGTAATCAACCCGAAGGTCGGTTTGGTAGGTGATGGTAGAGTTCACCCAGTACTAAGCCCAGCGGCGTGTGAAATCCACACATCAGGGCAGGGGGACTAGTTCCTTTCCCTGTGCCGGATATGGTTTCCCAGGAAGATCTGGTACCCGAAAAATCACATAGCTTGGGTGGAGCTGTAGGTACCCAGAGACTTGCCCGGAAATCGAATCCGGGACCCCCGAGTCAGTAGTCTTACGCTCTACCCCCTGGACTATCTTGACCCACTGAATGAGAATAATGAACAATAAATAGATTCTTCTCGGGTCTTACTACAGTAAATAGTATATTCTTGAGCTATAAAATGAGCCGGTAAAATCTTGTGTTAAAAATATGAAAACAAAAGATTTTTAGAAAAAACGTCAAATTCACTTGAGTGTTTTATTTTTAGTCCACCCAAGAAATTCTATAAATAGATACTTTCTTTTTTAGAGCATAGAATAAATAACCAAAAATAGTGTTTTCAGGAAATTAAATAAATAGCCATAAATAGTGTAAAGAAGTACCCAGCATAATAATTTTATATTTGAGGCATTCCAGTGGTTTGGTTCCCCTAAACTCCATCATCCGGAAACTTTGGAGTGAGTTCGATGCATCTAAGGACTTAATGGAAGCCATTGGAGGCTCGATTGCTCAACGACCGAGTTACATAGAGGTATCCTCATCTCTGGGATTTCATTTGATGTCGGGGTAATAATCCAAGTGCCACAAAAGATCGACAAGTTTGAGGATATTCGCAAAATTGGATGCATAGAATTTTGCATGATTAGACTCAGGGATTTACCCTTTTCAATTTCACGGCCATGACAAATATCTTTTTCCCACGCTGACTAAAATACGCTCGTTTTATAAGGGAATACATAATTTTGTTGATAAAATGTAAGCATTTCGTTTTTAAAAGATACTCTCAAACGCGCATGTCTACTAGAGTTCCGTAAATTTGCTAATAGGAATGTGAGTTTTCGAGGATTCTCCTGGTTATGCATTTGCACAGGAAAAAATTCCAACAAGCCAGCGGTAATTAAACAGAAGAATATTTAAATAGTTGAAGGTAAAGATAACCTTACCCAATGCAATCATATATTTACTGTGCTGCCTCAAATCCACCTTACGCAGCAGGAAGTCTATGAAAACTATTAAATAAATCGATAGCACGAGATCGTTTAAGATGGCCTCAATGGTATTTATCTAATTATTTGGCCGAAAGTTGGGATAGTTTGAACTGTGAGAAAAAAATCTAAAGGCAAGAAAGCTTGGCCTATGGTGCAAGCACGGCACCTAGTGTAAAAGCAAACGCCTAAGGGAGTAGAGACAATTCTGTTGAAGCCCCAAAATCATTAGGAAACGAAAGAGCATGAATAGCCGATATTGGGAGAAAAATACTATACATATACAAAGAAGGGCTGCTGTCTTTGTCCTAGTCCGTAATCCATTGCATTCTTCGCCTCTTACCGCATTTGGAATCGGCATTGCGTCCCAGTGGGACCGACAGAGAAACCGATCCATGCCATTTATCCGCACGCAGGCACACCCGAACCCACGGGAGCGAAAATGGGAGAGGCGGGGAGAGAAGTGGGGGAAGAGAGAAGCCAACTACTCCGCTTCCCCGCTATCCTTTTAACCTCATCCACGGCTTTGAAAAGAGAAGAAAAAGGAGCAGAAAAAAAGGAAACTGAGGGTGCACGTTTAAGGAGGGGGGACAGTGAGGGCAGAGGGAGGGGGAAAACCCTTTATGAGAGGAGGTTAATTCGTGTTTTTTCGGGAAGAGGGATAGAAAGAAAGGGGAAGTTAGAAAAAAAGAAAATTCCCCAAAGCCAGAGTAGCTCCTCGCCACCCCCTGTCTTTCCTTCATCTCCCTACTACCCCTCCCTTCCGGACCAAACTCCTCGGGGCTGATATCCCGCCCCTACCACCTCCATCCCTCCCACCAAACTCCTCAGATATGAGACGCTTCGCTTTCCCTCGGGGCGAACTGTAAGGAGTAAAAGGATGGTGGGAGACGGGCGTGTTGGGGGTGAAGGGGAAAACCTGGAATGAGGGAGGAGTGATGGTGGGGGAGGGAGTTGTGAGAGGGGTTGGTGAGGGGGGAGGAAGCAGGCGATGGTAGAGGGGGGTGGGTGGGGTGGATATTTAATCAACGATCCAATCTAGTTTTCTCGAGGAACAGAGGCCGGAAGGAGGGATGGGTTAAAAGGCCCGTGGGTAGGGAGCTCCTGAGGTGAGGGCGGGTGGGAACAGAAAACGGAGCCCGGGTGGGGGGGTCGAGGTTGGGAAAAGGGAAGGAGGCAAAAGTGAGGAGGGTCGGAGGTAGTGGACCGATAATAGCACCATCAGAATATTAGATCTGCAGGCAAAACGGAAGAGAAGTCGAGGGCGTTTGAATGGTGGAAGCGGGAGGACAGGGCTATCGGATCGTTCCAGTGTCACGCTTACAGAACTTCTTACCGAAGAAGAAACAGGCAGGACCATAGCGATAAGTTGAGGGATGTGGACTGTTCGTCAAACAGATGCGAGGAAGCTTTTCCCCCTTGTAAATTTCGATAGCATAGAATGAAAAAATTATGGGAGAGAGAATCATTGGCGGCATTTGAGAGAAGGCAACATGGAAACGAATTTAAAGTATATTTGTTTCATCCTCTTTGAAAATGGCGAGTTCATGAAATATTTACTAATTTCTTCTTGTTATTTTAACTTAACTGCTTCATTTAGTACTCTCTCTCTCTCTTTACCTGATGCCGTTCAGCCATCAGGATAATCCAAAAGGTTTTCAGACTAACATTTCTAAGAATATATTATAAAATACGAAATTTGTTTCCTGTAACATAGGTAAATATAAAATTACCTCTCAATTTATTTATTGTGGACGGTTGTTAAAGGGAAGAATAAGTAATTCAATGCAATGATTTTGGAAAAATAATAAATTATTAACATGAAATGCTATAAATTTTGATAAAATTCCAAATCTGAAAAGCATCAATAGTTTATGGCTACTTCACCAGTATTAAAATACTGTATGTACCTATTACATTTATTTTACGAAAATGTAAATTAAAATTAGGTTAAAAATAATGTCCAAAACTGATGTAAATCAGAAAAGCAATTTCTATTATTTTTTTCCAAAGATTAGTTCTCGAATTTCTTAGTATAATCACGACAGTTAAACTGTGCGTGTTAAGTAAGCCTCTTACAGGTGTCGTATACACGTATATGGAACAGCGGAGCTCTGAAGACATTCATTAGAACTCAGGCGTCATGTTCATAGGTACCAAAAATGTTATTAGATTTCGTCCACTGTTATTCGAAATTTGTTTAGTGCCTGATTTGAGCTTTAACACTTAAAATATACTAATATTTGGCCTTGGTATTTTTAGTTAAATGACCAAGTTAAAGAGTCAAGATTGGAAGAAGAGTTAATCCATAAGTTAAAATATTTGATATCATGAAATATTTTATACACCAATTGGATCCTGTCTCACGTACTTGGGAATCATTTTGAAACGATTGCCGACGTACAAAAACATGAAATATACGAATCCTTCCTGCGGAGTGAAAATATGATTTCAGAGCTTGATGTAACAACATGCAGGAAATGCTTAAGTCTTTTTTGTGGGCGGAATCTTCAATCATTCAGAGAGGCTTCTAGGAACGACTGAACTCAAGTCGATGAAGCGTGTGCTTTGAACGAGCCACTTTAATCAAAGCAAACTAAACTAATTCGTTTGATCGGGAATTGGTGGCTATATTAGTTTGGGTTATTAGGTGGTCGCGCCAGTGAAAATGAAATAATTTGAATAACCCCTCTATACTTAAGTCAGCCGTTAACGGGAGACATTACGATTCAGCTTATAGAAATATCGGGAAAAAAATGAGAACACGATGGAAAGAGGAAATTTATGTAAAGAAAATCTCTCAATACTGATCATAATTGAAAAAATGTCTAATGGATATCATTCCAGAAATATTTTAGCAGGAAAGGAAGGAATATTCCATGGTAAGAGAAGGTCATCATATTTTGCTGAGGCAATCTACCATTACAAATGTAATTTAATATCCGTCTAAAAGGTACGAGGTTCTGTAAATGCTAAGCAAGCAGCTCTTAAGTAGGGGACAGTTTAACCAAATACACAGAAAATTATTGGAAAAAATACATTTATCAAAGTTGCCCTCCAAGAAAATATCCAGCAATGCATAGGGAAAACTATGTCAGTGACGCGAAGGCACCTGTTCCCTCCCACATTCTTCAAACGAGACCTAAATTTTTGCCACTGATCTCGTTTTCAAAAGTCTAAGGCTTCTTTTTTTCAACTTAAATATGAAAACCTAAAATACTTTTTTATTTAAAATTGTTGAGAACATGTTAAATCCATTTAACATAAATCTTATATTTATATCATACTAATTATGATTTCCAGTCATAGAATTGAAAATAAAGGTTCAGGGTAATCGTCACTGTCTAGTCTAAATTTCAACAGAACTCAGCAGCTATCCATGCAATCTCCAGAATTTGTATTTAATTACGTAAATCACACCGAATTTTACCACCAAACAAGGCGATTTCCACAATTCAAATGCGTGAATTGAGATTAATTTGCTCGAGATTAAATTTCATTATCAACGACTTAGACTAAACTCGTAAATGAAAAATTAAGATATGTATACAAATATTTTACAAACACTTTTTTCAGCAAAAATAAATAATATAATTAATATTAAATTTTATCGAATCAAGTGACTTTTTTATTCCTGTTGATTATTTTAATATTTCAATGTACGAGTAGTTTGAAACTTATACATAGTATCTACAGGAAACTTTTTTGTTAGGCGATTAAATTTGTATTTACATCGAGTAGATACATTATTAGGTGTCATCAAAAGTCACGACTAAATGAAAAAAATTAAGATTCGTACTTCCCTCCCATTCTTGAGCAAGAAAACGGACAATCATTCCTCTCTCTTCTTTGTGCAAGAACCTGAAACGTGGCCCGGGGGACGGAAAATCCACAATCAAACTAATGACTCCGGTGAATAGCTAGCCGTAAGAGTACTAGCAAACAGAGGGGCTGAAGGCCTAATTCAACATAAACACTGTTGAGTGAGCTCAAGGTTGTAGGAATGAGACGGAATTAGGGTGGCGAGGGGGAATGGAAGTTTTTCCTCAGGGGAAGGGTGGCCAGATAAGAAGAACACAAGTGGGAGGCTGGAAGGGGGTGAGGATGGTTGGGGGAGGGGAAGACGACTACAAATTGGGATACGAAAGAGGGGGAGAGGGTGACCAGAAAAGATGCGATGGGTTTACAGAGCGGGTGGGCTCATGTCGACGTGTAACGAGGTCTTTCGCTCTCGCATAAGGGAGGCCTTAATAATTTCTTTCCGGAAAAGATGGGGGGGGGGGGCAGGAGTGGAGCGGGGGAAATGCGCTACTCTGTGATGGGAACGGGAAAGGTGTTGGATAACTTTACAGTGAAGTGTTCTATTCCTCGTGAAGGAGAGATATCCCGCGAAGTAAACAAGGGAAGAACGGAGGGGCCGCGGGGGAGAGTTTGGGAGGGACGGAGGACGTGGAAGGAAATTAAGAGGCGTCAAATGAAGGGGCGCTAAGGCGTTAAAAATATAGGATCTTTAGATGAGAGGGAAGCGTGCTTTGTGTAATGGTCCCCGTTATAACGGCTTCCGAGGATGAATTTTTAAAAACGAGATGGCTCTGTCCTGCAGTTAGTGACGTAATCTTGCGGGAATATTGCTATAATTTAAGAAAAAAGAAATACTGAAGGAGAAGAGGTAACCTCAAAACACTTTAAAAATGTAACAAGACACTCCCGTCTAGTGAAATAAATTTGCTCTTACTATTCAGTGGTAGCCATTGTACTCGATTTATGCTGCTAATAAAAAGAAATATCAGAATTATTCTAGCGCTTCAGAAAGTGCGCATATAAATGTTTAACGATTTCTTGAATATATATGAGGGAAAGAGTGAATATAAGTGTTGTGACTTCGGGAAGTATAGAATTAAGTGCGCACGCTGTTAAATTTATGTCCATCACACGACATTCAACTTAACATATACTCCAAATGTTTTAGCGTTTTCCAGGAGACAATATTATTTCAAAAAGGACGCGAAATCGAAGTTATTGTCGTGATTATGAAGCTCTTACACATATTTTATTTGGTAAGACTTAAGATATACATCTCAAATAATTAAGGCCTTTATTGGATGATAATTTGCATCACAGAGTTTTGCACAATTTTATGGAGGATTTAAAGTAATTTTTGCAACAGCAAAAATGACAAGGCTAAACAAAAAAAATAATAAAAAATGTTGGCTTTGAAAAAACCGTGCTTCTATTAGAACTATATGAATTACAGGGGAATCGTCTCCAATGAGTCGAATATTTTACGGCAATTAGGAAAATGCATTCCTTATCTGGACTCCTAGTTCTATTTTTCCATTTATTCCGTCACTGCTCTACTTTTGATTTCGGCGTGGCTTATGTGTGGCAGTACTTATCATCATTGGAACTATTACAATGCAGTTTATACTCTCTCTCCTAGGATGGTTAACTAATTGATTGCATGGCAACAGAGTGAATGCAACATACGCGGGGGCCGAAAAACGTTTTACTCTGATAGCGCGCAAGACACTTCATTAACTCCATTAAAATATTTCATAATTGAACCGGAAATTGTAGTCTTAAGGGTTGAAGTATCTCCATCAATTTATTTGTATTTATCGCATCCCATGCACCAGATTAAATATTGCTATGAATTAACAGGGAAAATATTATAAACGACAGCATATTTGCAAATAAAGACTTCTACCTTGGAAATAGATAGATAGATAGATAGATAGTGGTCTTTATTTGGGCGAAATTGAGACCAAATGGTCCCTTCTTCCATTTAACCCATCGTCATATACATATTATATTAGCCATTAAACTTATAAATACAGTCATATGTACACATAAATACATATAGACAGACATCAATTCATTAACACAGATTTGCACATCGAAAAGAAAACAGTATATACATATATATAGACACACACATACACATACATACACATACACACACATACATACCTATCATACACATACCTACACATATACATACATATCCACACACACATACACATACACACATAAACATACATACATGCATTCATACACATACATAAATACAAACATAAGTACGCACATACACACCCATACATACATACATATACATATACATATATAAATTAAGAATACACCTACATATACTCAAATTAAATGACAGTGAAGTCAACAGTACAATAAAATGAGGAAAGTCTGAGCAAAGAATGAGCTTTGTGGGAAAAGCTAGGGAGAGCGTGGCATTGCTCAACTAGTAAAAACCCACGCAGGAAAAACACCCACGAAGAGAAGGGGGGTGTGAAAAACCTGCGAAAACCCTATTAATTAGAGGAAAGATACATGTACATTGTAACAATCATTTTTACAGAGTATACATATTATTAAGTTACTGAAATTGAAATGGAGAAATTAAATACATTGACAACACATGCGGAGTAATGAGAAGCGTGATGTTTCTAAAAATAATTACGCAAACTCCTACCGCTTGAGATGACAAAACAAAAAGCAGGGTGAAAAACAAAGTAGACACAGTGATCTGTATAACAGCTGAGTGGAATGACGGAGGGATACTGGTTAAGTTAAGTACCTGAGGAAAATGAACTTGTGAAGTGCTCTTCTAAATGTTGTTGTTGATGAAGAGTTTTTTATGTCATCTGGGAGAGAGTTCCACAGACGGCATGCTGTAACATGAAAAGATTTGTGATAGATTTCCGTGCGATGGTGTGGGACAAGAAGTTCGTTATTACCCCTGGTATTTCTGTTGTGGATTGAGTTGATGAAGAGGAAGTTTTTGTATAGATAATTAGGGGTGTGCTTTGAAAGTATTCCGTAGAGAAGTGAAAGAATATGTAAATGCCTGCGGCCTTCTAGCTTTAACCAGGATATTCTATTAAATGAGTCGGAAATATGATCGTACTTCCTAAGATCACATATGAACCGCACACAGGAATTATGGGTCTTCTGGAGTTTGGTTTTTAGTTCGCCTGGTATACTACATCACAGTAATCAAAGTGGGGTATGAGAAGAGTTGACACAAGAAGCATCTTTAAGGAGGGGGGAGCAATGTGCTTTAACCTTTTCAGTGAATGCAGGGATGAGTTAATTTTTCTGCAGATAGCAATTGCATGATCAGTCCAAGATAATGTTTCATTTATGGTTAAGCCTAAATTATTTACTGTCCTTAGGTATGGTATGATAGATCCTTGCAATTTTAGTGGTGGTAGTTTATCAATACTTATTTTAGAATGTATTTTATGGTATCCAATTATGATGGACTGACTTTTGATTGGGTTTATTTTCAATAAATTTTGGAAATGATGGCGGAAAAAACTAAACAGAGACTACCATGAGATGCGTAACGACTTCTTTGTACCCTTCTTGTCAGCTTTGCTAATGAGAGGCAAAGGAAAACTGCTCTTTCCAGTCGGCCTCGCTATCGATGAAGTATTTATTATCACGGAAAACACGGGAGCATTTTTTCCGTAGTTTCGTTCGTGTACTAAATAAAACCGCCCCCCATCCCCAAAGTGAAGTGTGGTAAAGGCTCCCGCCGTAGAACACTAACGAAGCGAATGGACGCCATGAGAAGAAGAGCCTCTTATTTTCCCAGGTCCCCCTTCTCCAAAACCACTTTAACTTGGGCAAGGAGGGGATCCTATTTTTTCCCCAAACATGCGACTCCCCAAACTCTCCGATCTAAATTAAAACTTCTCAAGAGTGACTCAACTGAGAAAATATGAAAATAGAAAATTGAGTTTAATGGAAGGGGGTAGGGAAGGATGTTCGTTGATGGGAAGGGCACGGGATGCAAAGGGAGAGCAGGCGAGCGGCTTTCTCGTAGTGCTCAATACAGGAAAGGATATAGCCGTTGGATGAAAGGGGTTTGTGAGCTGGCAGAGCTGGGTAGAAACATGCAGGATTGTTCAGTATATATGAGAAAGCGGAGGTAAGTATTTGAAACACCTTGCCTGTAATTCATACCTGATCAGTGAACCGAGGACTGTGATTGGAAGAAATAAAAAGAGTGTGATATGTTAAACAAATTTTAGATGAATTTCCCTCCTTTGAAGAAAAGATGTAATAGAGTAGTCCACAAGTTGATTACCTACGCATTTAATCAACCGAAATAGCATTATTATTATGCGTAAAATACTGATATTTCATTGAACGACAAGTTGTTGAACATAGAATAATTATTTTTTTGGTTTGGTATTTATTTTAGCATAATTTAAATATGATTATCATCGGGCTGATAACTGGGAATTTGAATATATTCAATCATTTTAAAACCTTCGATTTCTTTATTTCATTCTCAGGCTTTATCACCGAATACTATATGATGCAAATCGTGTGCCAACATATGTACTGAGTGAATTATTATTAATTAAAATTACACAAAAAATAAAGCATATGTAGATGTATGTTAAAAATATCATGATCACCTTGCTTCCCCTTAATATGTATAAACATAAACTACAGACAGTGGCTCCTATGCAAAATTCACTTGGCCATTTCAGAGTCCACCAGAAATTCACGAATCGTTAATCGCTACAAAGGTTCCTCACTGAATTCGGAATATGTGATATGATCAATCCACATTACATGAGATTCCGTGTACCGCAAAAGGTAACCGAAATTCCGCCCGGTAACTTATCCCTGCACCTTGGGGACATTCACTTCACGGCCACATAATGCCTACAGCGACGTGCGTTCCACAAAGCAGTTTGTGAGGATTACAATTTCGACGGGGTCAGGTAACTCTACGAGTCATGGCGGACTTCGACGCAGAGAGCAACGCAACGAGGGCGTCCACTGATGGGAGGGGGTAGGGGGTTAGGGCGGGCGGATGGTGGGAAATGAGGAGGTCCGGAAGGGAAATGGGAATGAATGGTTGGCTTCAGACCAGGGAGATGAGGGGAAGGAGAATGGGGTAACGAACGGGTATGTAAGGGGGATGGAAGGGTGCGAAGCTTGGGTGTGGGCTTCGAGGGATACGTTCCGAAAGGCGAAACGAAGTACGCCCTTAGGTGAGGAGGCTCAGCGTGCGTGTACGCTCGCGCGCGTGGAATCATGGGAACGTAAGGCGCGGGAGAGATATGAAGGAGGAGGCGGAAGGGACGGGGCGGGGGTTGGCATTGCCGAAGGGGGTTCGGAAGGGAAGATGAAAGGGACCGAGGCGAGCAAAGTATGTACTCGGAAAGAGGAGGCGGGAGGGATATGTGAGTGAGAGAGAGAGGGCGGCATGGACCTAAAAGGACTTTCAGATCGGCGGACGTATATTTGGCTGTTGGGGGAAGGAGTTGCGCGGAGGGGGGTGGTAAAAGGGGTTCGGTTGGTCCACTTAAGGGCCATCCCTGGGAGCGTAATTGGGACAAGGGATGCGGCGATAATTAGAGACGGAGGAGAGGACCTGAGGGAGGGGGGTTCAACAAGTATGCGTCTTTTAACCAATTTGAGGTATGAAGCAGGAAATGGTACCAAATCCCAGGCGAATGTAAGAGGGAAAGGCTTCACAATTCACGGTTCAGAAGGCATCTGGCGTTGGCCATAAAAGGGTAATTGAAGATGGAAGTTTTCTGTACCAGTATTGGGCGTCTTCTCCGAAGACTATGAGAAGTAGCTCGGCTTGAGCATTAAGCATATACATAAATAAGGGAGGAGGGTTACTTAGCACATAGATGGAGCTGTTGAATTATAAAAAATAGTCAATTGCAAATATTGCAATATTCATGATTACAAAAAAATTGGTACGAAGGAGTTTCATTAGAAGGGCAATGGAAACCTTTCTGAGGAGTATCAACCACCAAATGGAGTTGGGTGTTAAAAAAATGGGATCAGGTATTTAAATGGTGACAGGAATTATTATGCACGAGCTAAACATTTACTCAAAATTGGATAATTTTAAAATTTTACAAAGGGATAAATATAATGCAAAGGGCCCAATTTCGTCCAGCTTCACTCGTCCCATTATTCGATGAAATTCTCGGCCTCGACTAAGTTGTAACTTCAACTGCTTTCTCAAAAAAAGGAAAACTAAAATGTCTCGCTGAATTTGCCATGAAAAGTGTGTGCGTAACCTACAAGTGTATGTGCTAAGAGTGCTTAGTTATAAAATTTCCGATTTCACGGATAAACCATAAAAGCCACTCAAGTAACACGAAGTGAAGGTACTTTTAAGGAAAGATATCTGAGTGGTTTGCGGAGGGATGGGGGAGTTCCCTGATTTAGGGTGATTGGGGTGGCAAACGATTTCTCCACTTACAGATTCCGTCGGAGGGCGGAGGATTGAGGGGAGAGGATGGTTAGCCATGGGGGTGTGTAGGCGTGGGAGGGTGAAGGAGATGGGATGGGATAAAGGGAGTGAGAGGGGGAGATATACTTTATTTTTAAGGGAGAAGATGAGAGTTTTACCTCTTTATCTCGCAACGGGGGATTAGGTCGTTATGAAGAGAGAGAGGAAAGAGAGAGATAGCGAGAGAGGTGGGGTCTACCGATGTTCTCTCCTTTTATACCCGTGCTCGCAGAGCGGAGAGAGGGGATAAGTGAGGTGGAAGAGGGAGATAGCAAATGAGAAAGAAAGAGGGAGTGAGGTGAAGATAAAGAAATAAAGGATTTCCAAAATGGGGAGGGAAAGTGTAAAGAGCCAACTTTAGAGGAGGCCTTGGGGAAGGAAAGTAAAAGGAGAGAAGTAACTAAAATGGGACAGAAAGACAAACACTTACATAAGCTAAAGCCTAATCCATTCATCCATAAAGACTAATCCATTCATTTTACACCCAACTTGTCATACTATAAAATGGAAACGTAAGCGGATGTAACAACACAAGTTGACGCTCTAAACCGACAATGTCACATCCTTGTCTTGATACATGAACAAAGGCGGCCATCGATGAAACAAACTCTTGTTGATACACACATTTAATCAAAAAAATATCATATTTATGTAATGGACTCCGCACGAATAATACGTGTTCGTTTGAGAGCTTTCCAATTCTTTAGTCGAAAAAATTCGATTATCCTGATCAAACCGAATTGAAATCTCTGGGACCTCTTCACAATATCTAGTTGTGAAAAAAATATTCATACTTGTTTATGAGCAAGAGTTTAGGAGAATATTCCTTGCATCAATTCTCACTGTAGAGAAATATATATATTAAAAAAGAAAGATTTTGGTGGCATTGAGAAAACCCTTAATCCTGAAAATGAATAAAATTAACATATATAACTATAGTTTCTTAGTTTGTAGTTCAGGAAACCGGTGCAAAACAGAAAAGGGAAATGTATTCTACGATCTAAATTGAGACGGCAAAATTATCTTGTTTCTCGTGCTTGAAGCTGTGACGATAAAACGCGGAAAGAGAGAAAATAAGGAGGAAGCGAAGGGAAGGATGGAGAGCGAGGGAGAGTTAGGCAACAGAATGAGGAGAGGGCAGTGAGGTAGAGAGATGGAGAGGCAGGGAAGGAAGAAGCATGGAGGCATAAAAGACGCCGGCCCAAGTGCTACGTTAGGGAAGAAGGAGGGGGTTTGGTGTGGAGGGGAGAATTATGTGTCTTCTGGAAGAGAGGGGGCGGGTTCCGAGGAGCTGTTTGGGAGGAGGAGGGGGCGTAGCTGGGGGTGCGGGGAATGGAATGGAGATGGGAGGAGTGGCTACGGTGCCTTGGGGGCATTCGGTCGAGGAGGGATAGGGAGGTGTGGCCCGTGGATTGGGAGGGGGATGGGCGAGGAAGGGGGGTGGCATGTTCTCGTCGTGTGGGGGTAAAACTGTTCCAAAGAAGACAACGGAGGGGTGGCAGGAGACGGTGGTGGAGAGGCGCCTACACAGAATAGCTAATCGGGCTTTACGATCCCTGCTTCTATCTCGCGCCTCACCCGCCCCCACAAGCATAACCCCATCCCGGCGGCCGCCCCTCGTTCTTGCCCGCGGCGGATTCGACCCCTTCGCCCCAAAACCCCAACCATCCAACCAACCGTCCGCCCGCCGATTCGGGTTAAAGGGGGAGCGAGAGCAGCCTCAAGAGTCTCCCTTTATCAACATTCAAACCATTTCGCCCTCGCGATACCAAGCCACCGTAGCTAGTAGCAGGAGGATACCTTATGCCTTCCTATTCTCATACTATTTCCCCTCTCTTTGAAAGCCTTCTAAATAATGAAACGCTTGATGCAAGTGCTAATCAGTGTCAGTATCAATCTCCAAGAGGAGGCATGTGTCCGGATAGTTCAGGAGATATTAGAAAAGAGGTAAGAAAATAATTAAAATCACGAATGTCATCATGCCTGGCCTGGGACCAGAATGTGAGTTTACGGTAGAAAATATTTATCTATCTTTCATTATTTGCCATTGAGTAAAGCATTCAATAGTAGGCAAAGAGTCCCCGTTTCAACACGGACGTCGTCTTCTAGTCACTTCCGGATAAATTGATGGGCGTGATCTTTGAGATTTTGGGCTGATTTATCTTCCGAAGTTATCAAAGGCGATTCGGGGAAAGGTACTGACCCCGTACCATGATATGTAAGTATTAAATGCCGGACTAGTACTTAACTACGTAAGTTCTATCCCCACCGCTAAAACCAACAATTTTCAGGGTTATTTCTATGGTGGCTGCCAGTTTGAGACGTCTGGCCGATAATAGGCATGATTTGAAAACTATAATTTGAATGTTTATATTTTATATTGAAAGATTTTTTATCAATATTTAGGCAACCCGTTTAAATAATAGCTTAATTACCATTCAAACAAGTAAAAGGTGAAATTATATGAACAAGAACTTAAGCAACATATTTTTTCTAACTTTATTTCTTAATATTTTCCTATTCTTCACACTATATTCCATATTCAGAATCTAAGACACCCCTGAATAATTCCATGCTGCGTCCATTTCGTTCAATACCCCAACATTTCCTTTATCCCACCTCCAATTTGCTTCAATTCCTCTCATTCAAGGGGAATAACCCATTAGCGCAGTTTTTTTTAGTTGCAGATTTTGCCCGTTTTTAAGCTGATTCTAGTACCTTTTTTTTACAAATCAGAATGAATTTGGAAGCGTTGATTTCATTTTAAAATTTTACGAGCGCCTCTTTCAACACCTGCCATGGAAATTATTTTGCTCAATCGAGTAATTTCCCGCACAATGCATAATGGCATCAAGTCATAATCGTGCCTCATTCGTCAATATGTCTGAGAAATGAAATCAAACTTAGCGTCCAAAATTTCTCTCGATTGGTTGAGAGGAAAGCCCTGAGACCGATCTAATAAATGTTAAATTTATCATTGCTATTTTTTTAAAATTAATTTTTAAGTAATAAATTCTATTTTATCGATCAAATCAATTACTTATAATTGTATACTTGTCACTTATGATCTAGCTGTCTCTTCGCACTAAGTACGGTACGAAACTAAATTTTTTTGAAATCAATTTAAATTGAAACTTATACTTACTGCTAAAGAACAATTATAGGTGCCTCGATAATTCTGAAACAAATCTTATTCCGAAAATATGCTGTATTTGGATACAGCATCATCATCTACTGTCGAGGAAAATCATATTACAACGTTTAAGACCAATGGAATAAAGCGTTAAGGGAAAAGCATCTCACTGTGGGCAGTGATGAAGATGAAATTCTAGCTTAAGAGTTACCACATAAAATAAATTTCCTCACAACCTGACGTAAAACTTCAAAATTCTGCATAAGGTTGAGTAGGTATCGGATGATTACACTCACGTGCAACGAAAATGAAACTTCGGCAGTAAAATAAGTTGCTATTGAGCCTCTAGAAACAGAGTTTCTTTATTTATCAGTAAATTTATATCTTCAAATTTGCCTCCATGAAACAAACACACATCACCAGCCTTTTTCCCACTTGGTGTTCTTACAAAAACATAAACGAATAAACAATGTATTTACCCTTAACAAAATATAAGGCATAAATGAAGCGATAATACTCATGAAAAATAAGAACCCGAATATCAGGCATAAAAACTTTACGAGAATTATTAGTTTTAGTTCTCATTACCATTTTGGATGTTAAAATGGAAAAGATATCACTGTTCCCCCTCTGAATATTTCTCTCCCACCCATGCCCCTCTCCTTTCGTACATGGAAAGCCTCCGTTCCCCCTCCAGGGTGCCTGGTTCCCGTCTTTTCCCTGCATCGTTACTTTTCGCAGCTGTCCCCTTTACTCTCCCTAGCTGTCCCCTTTACTCTCCCTCTACACTTCACCCACACTTCCACCCCACTCCTTTTTCACTATTGTCCTGCCCTCTGAAAGGAAATCCCACGGAACATCCCGCTGCACTCACCCCCTCTTTATCTCGCCGGGATCATCCCCTCATCTTTACGACGAGAACGACGAGATTCCGCCACTTTTTACGGTGTTTCATTCGAAAGATCCTCTCCCACAATCCGACGGCACATCCTCCTCCTCTTCCACCGTCCCCTCTACCGCACGCCTTCCGTACCCACGCCCCACCGCCACCTCGCCTTCCTATCGCAGGGGTCCACGGTAATGGTTTCGATAGGTGTCATGACAAGGGGCTCTCAACGGTTATAACTTTTCTCCCTCTCTCCTCTTTTAGCACCAGCCGAAAACCTCCTGCTCCTAAAAACCCTTCCCCTCCGCCAACGCCGCCCTCCTTCGGTTGTTTAACGATAATGAAGGTTGTGACGATTCGGAACTTGGCTTCAACTCCGCTCCATCAAGCGCTCCAGATTCGGAAAATGGCATTTAACGGCTTTTTTATGTCCCTCCGTCCCCACAGCCTTCCAACCCCCTCTCTTTTTTCAGAGGGGGATGAGGGCGTAAATGAATGACGTAGCCTGGGCGGAATACTCAAGTGTAAAAAAAGCCGAAAAAAATCCGGACCGATCCATATTGATCATGGCCATCCCTGTGACATGTGAGGGCGTCTCCTCGATTGCCCTAAGCGTTCGATCTTCAAAAAGATCGCTTAGATTCGCAAAGTAGGTAGCCTACGAAGGAGTAATGGTCGTTTATAAGTTCTGTCCCGTACAGAACTAAAAATTTTGAAACATCCCAGAACTCTCCTAGGAATAAACGCTCTAGATGAATAGTTCAACCGTCCACACCGATATTCATCCGAGTAAATGTAGCCTGGGTTTCGCCGTAAAAAAGGTAAAGTTATGAGACGAAAATTGGAGCTTTACTTTAAAAAGCAGGTCATCCTCATGTTTACTGTAAAATTGATTCTGAGTTTATCAACCGAGGTAGGATATCATTAGGCCCTACCTCCAGATGTTTCCAGTACACACTTTATATCACAATAGGCACATGCCAAACAACAGCTGCCAATTTTACCATCAAACACAAATAAGCATCATCAAATGTTTTTCAAAATATGTCATCCGTTGGCCTACCTCTACATGGAGCAGAAGAAGTAATAGGCGAGTCTGTTATCAGTCGTTTTTCAATTCACAGACTCTTTCGCCCATTACAGATCAATACTTGCTGCAGTGGCTTTTATTGAGCACTAAAAGTCTGGCTTGGTAGCCGCTGAGAATACCGCTAACCCGCAAGAATTCGGAGTCGTCTCAATTATTTCCTATTGTTGAGTAACTGCTTTTCTCAGCCGAAGAACTCGGTTCTGCTTTTCACTGGAACTCCCGGGCCTGGCAATGTGCGCTCGAGATAATCGCTTTTATAGAAACTCATAAAGCGGAATGTATCAGCAGCTGGCAGGGACATAAATCGTGATACTTCAATTCACCGAAAATTGAGCTGGCTTCTGGTTTTATTGCGGGAGACGTGGGAGTAATTGCTTTTACAGAAAATAATGAGTGGGTTCCGTCCTCCTTTACTATCCCGGAAAGAGCATATCTTAAGAAAAAATAAGCTTTGCATGTCACATGAACGGATCACCGTAATTCCTTGAATTTTGAACAGAAAAGTAATCGCATGTTGCCTAAGTCCAAAATGCGAATACCTGGGTAAAACGAGGTGCCCCTGACTAAAGTCGCGATATCCAAGATAAGAACATTGAACGACGAAGTACTCGTATGAGCAATCGCTTGCCACGAATATTCATAAATTTGAATAAACCAACGCCTGCTTTTAGGATTTAAATTACAAATTAACCCTATGAAACACGGATCACGTTACAATAATTAAGAGCATTGCCCGTTATTATCCTACCCAAAATCTCTCAAGCGGGCACGGAAATCGTGGGAGCCATTAAGCATTTTGAGAACATTTCATTCCCGCCTGAATAAGATTTCACTGTGCGTGACTTCACGGAATTTCATTAAGGATGAAATTAGCAACAATGCATTCGGACAACCGAGATCACTTGGGAAATATTATTCGCATGCTGATGAGCATAATCATTTACTCGGTGTGAGGGAATTTGCGTGTCACGGACGGAGCACACGGAGGAGAGGGTCCGCGCGCGATCCCCTGCGGGCACGAAGAGCTACAAGGGAAAAATTATCTTCGCAACCCTGTCCGCGAATCCACCCCCTTCCCCGCCACCCTTGACCTAAACGTGCCGCGGCATCCAAAAACCTCAGGTTCAATGGACCTCCTCACAACCCCCCACCCACCCACACACGCCCGCCGCCCATGTCTCCTCGCCCGGTCGGTCTCGCGTGACCTTCGAGGGAACGAGCATTGCCTCACGGCCACACAATTACCCACTTCCCACCCGACCCGTCGACAAAAACGTTTAAAAAAGAAGAAAATCACTCCTCCCTTAACCCCTCGCAACGCTTCCCCTCCGCTTTCTCGTCTCCACCACAACTTTTTCCGGCGATTCCCCAAGAGCATTCCTCTCTTCCGTTTCTCACCGATTTCCACTACACTTCCAATCCCACGCCGTGTCCCGACTGACCCGATCCTATCCCTTCCCCTTGGAGGGCGCAACGAAGGTAATCCAAGCATCGAAGTGCGATGCATATCAAGTATCGCTAAATTTTCGATCAGCCGGCAGTCACGATTTAAATGGGCTTCACATTTCACTCCCACCTCATTCACATTACTTTGAGGTCGTTTACGTTAGCCATTGGCCAACGCCATGATATTTACGTCATGGGTCTGCAGCTAACCTACAATGTGTGCTTCGTAAATGCGCTATCCCCGTTCCCGCAACTCATTAACCAGACATATCGATATAAAATACTCCCGGTTAGAATGTTACCGTCTCCCGCCTACAGTCATGACCATGAATTCGCTGATAATTACCAGGTTCCAGTTATCAGTAGTTAACATCAGTGGAACATACCGTATTAAGTTTTAAGTGTACAGACCACTTATTCCATTACTATCTCTTACCGAGCGTAATTTATTAATTAAACCAATGCATTGATGCAAAAAGGCAGATGACAGTGCATGCACGTGACATAGTTGTTACGATAGCTAAGGACATGTGCCGGGGAAAAAAGATTCTCAAATTTTGCGGTATAGCAAATAAAAAGTGAGTGATCATGAAAAGGATACCTGGGAACAGCAATAAGAGTTAAAAGAGCTCTGTCATTTTACGTCAGTCAGGCCTAGCGTACCCTATGATGTGATGTGATGTACATATAAATCAAGTTACATATCGTGTTCGGTATAACTCGAATTTTTCTAACCACGTAAGGCCTTGGAAAATTTCCTTCGAGTAAGAGCGCTTTGCTGTGTTTACCTGATCTTTTTAGAAATTTGTCTTCCGATATTTTTTCAATTGTGATTTGATAATTCACGTGGAATATAATTTACGTCCCATCCCTTCGAGGAAAATGGCATGTACATCGCACTGCTTTGTGGTTCGGTATCGCGATTCGATACACGGCACGAGAATCGGCAGGTTTCAATATACCCGTCACCTATTCCCATCCTCTCACTGGTCCCGTCTTCCCTCGTTCCCTCGAGCGCAACAATCCGTTTCGCCCGCACAAGCTATCAACCGAGCAACCCACGCACCTCGCAGCCACATCTCCTTCGTTCCGAAGCAGGCTTTAACTGCACCCTTGCCTTGAGACAATAAGCTATTATTCTCCTTCTTCTTTCCCCCTTGCCTTAACTCTTTCTCCTCCGGCACCCCTGGGAAAGTACCCACTCCGACGCCTCCGACCAATGGGTGCGCAGCCGAGCCTGAAGTGTGAGCCTTCTCGTGCGTCCGCTCTCCTCTAAAGCCGGATCACGGCCCGGGGAACCACGAACATGTGACCGATAACTTTGTTACTCTTTTTTTCACACACACACATTTTTAACCCATTACCCTTTCACTCTGATGCTCGCTTAAATTTTGCCCAGCGCAGCTTGAAGAGGTTGAAAACGTTGCAAATATCTCGGCATGTCTTAACTCGGAAATATGGCACAGTAAAAGCGGAAAACCAGAGCGACTACCTTCAATGGTTTACGATCCAGCTTCTGGCTTTATCTTCGCCATGGTAGATTCGCTGTATAAGTTGAGTTTTGTTTTCAGGTGCTCAAGTTTTACCAGTAAATAAGCAATGTGTATTGATTACAACAAAATAATATTTTATGAGGACATATATAATTATTTTGATAAACTAGTATGCCTGGGAATTTATTGTTACAAAAGGTACATCTATGTGTTTCGGGGAAGTTTGGAAACTCTTTAAGGAAGAATTACATACATTTGAACTTGTCGATATTCCCTCTGTTTTTGGCCGTTCTGGAAGTTAACAATAACGTAATTGGTTCTTCGGAGCTCAGAATAAGAAAGCCAAATTATTAACTCAACGTCCGAATGACCAATAAGAAAAATTTGATTTATTCGATTAAGTGTTCACACTGAGATTCCAAATAAACATCTGTTTACTCCCTTACTTCCAATAAAAATCAACAGATTAAACTTCGCTTCCAATCAGGCATCCATCCACGTTCTTCGCGATCTAATTGGCTATCCAATCCAATCCGATTGCTCTCCGCAATTACCTTTGCTTTAAGATGGGCTTTAATTGGCCTCGCACCGCACAACCCCGCATCGACTCCAACCCCTCGCGCTCGCCCTCCTCACCCCGACCGTCTACCTGCAAACCCGACGCGGAGAAACCTCGACTCGCATCAATGCCAGGATAAATCAGCGGCCCTCGTCCCGAGTCCGCCCACTGCTTCTCTCCCTCCCATCCCTGACGCCCCTGCGAGCCCCTTGTTTCCCCAGACTCGCATCTCCCCCACCGTGTGAGCACCTTCTTCCGGACAGCCACCACCGGCAACCAACAACGGACACCATCTCCATCAAAGCCCTCCCACCACCCTTCCGCCCCTCGATCCGGCAAACCGTTGGGACGGATGGGGAGGTAACCCCGCCCTCGCGAAACCCAATCCATCTCTCCTCCTCCCTCGACCTCAAGACACTTCCCATCCCCTCTTCCCAACGAACCCCCACCCAAGACGGGGGCCTGGTCCCTGTACCCTGAAACTCCCTTGAGGTGAGATCGGAACAGATAGATTGAAAAGGGGAGAAAGAGGAAAAAAAGTCCTCTCTCTCTCCCTTCCCACGCCGTCGCGCTGTCCCTCAGGGAGGAGCACAGGGAATCAACCGGGGACGGACGCGCCGGGCTGCGGGCCGAGGAAAGAGAAAGTGTCGGTGACTTATGTGGCGGGAGATGGGCGGGAGGACGAGCGGGGAAGGAATGAGCTACTTGTGCGCAGGTGACCAATGATCTCGGGTCGCAGGGTGACGGGGGCTAGGGAGGGGAATGGGGGATTCCGGGAGAGAGTGTGTGTATACGGCGACGGGCGGGAGGGGGGTTGCCGGTAAAGGCAATTGCTGCTGCCTCCGGGGCGTGCTAAGAACGTGTGCACAGCCGCTCCAGAGTGTAACTGCTTTCGTGAGAAGTTGCGGTTGGGGAGGCCGTTTGCGATCTTTAGGGTATTTATCGATCGAAAAACGAATTCAAAGTCGAATGGATCGAAAGATTATTTCCTCTCTTGAACCCGTGAAATAGCATTTTCTGTTCATTTGATCGATACACTTTCCTTCAATTTTCTCTAGTGCACATTTTATCCATGTTATTTCACAATTATTTAAAGATGCGAAAGAAAGTAATGGATCGGATGATGCATTACTACAACATGTATTGGACGAATTTCAGTAAACATATTTAAAACCGGGAAAATATCTATCATAATTTCACACCCGCATTATCGTTACCTGTCGAAAAATCTTAAATCCAATCCATTACCTCACGATCAATAATAGTTCAATATCGATTATACACACTACTTCCATGAACGGAGTCCTGTGAAAAGACAAATAATTTTTTTACCAAGATAGGGATAATAATTTTACATATTTCCCCTTCTCTTCACCGGTTAACCAAAAAGGAGCAAATGGATTACGCAGTTCTACTGCTTACGATCGCTTGAGTACGATATATTCAAAGGAAATGTTCAAACTGATTTGTTTATTATCAAATAATTACATCATGTAGGCATATGAGCATTCGTGCGTCATGTTAATGAATTCGATAATTTTTTTTCTGACGAACATTAATTAAAAAAGTAAAAGCATCTAAACGACTGCTGATTTCGTTTGACGTGACCGAGTATATTAACTTGAAATTCATTCAAAGGGAAGATTTTGAAAAAATGAAGTAAATTCATTCGATACATTTTCGCGTAGCACGTACGTGAGCTTAGGCGTCAAAGTGAAGAAAATGTTCGGAGATGGAGTGTTTTTCTTAGGATCTGCTGAAATCCACACAAAGGGAAGTGGCTGAGGGAGCGAGCCCCCTTGCATTTGCAGGCATTTACTTTCGCTGATTTTTACTGTTACGAGAAGGTTTACCACCTGATCTCCTGAGGGACGCGGAGGGGGGCGATACTCGGATCGGGAAACGGGTCTGCTTTGAAATTTTTATCGCGGGACGGAATGAGGGCGGAGGGAAGAGAGGGAAAGAAAGCATCCCACCTTAGGCACTTGCACGGACAAGAAAGCCAATGTTCTAACTCCTCGCCGCTGGAGCTCCCGAAAGAGAAACAAGAAGCCGTTCGTGAATAAGAAATTAGATATGAAGAATAACTCTCAACAATTTACTTTCATTTTCGCAAAGTAAGCGATTAAAATTCGAACCATGACTGGAAATTAGTTATTCGTCACAAAATCGACGGAACGGTAAAAGCGGGGGTGGGTTTCTTATGTGCTCTTAAAATGGGAAAAGGGATGGTTTAGCCAACTATTATAGAAACGCTCTTATCGCAATGAAATGTCTTCGTCTACTATTGCTGAAAAGGAACAACAGTAGCAGGACTACATGATATTCATTATTCATGTTAATACGGGCACAGATCACCCTCCGAGAAGGAAAGAATTTAGATGGCTTATTTAAAGTAATGAGATTACTTTTGACTCGTAATAATCCCTTTTAAGTTTCCAAATATTTCTATTTATAACATATTTAAAATAGCAGTTTTAAATTGTATGTTGTTTGAATATAGCATTGTATCGATAACAAATTATGCGAGGCGTAAATTTTTACCGTAGTAATGAATGTCGTCTTCTACCGTCGACTTTCTCTAAAATTTTGTAATTAGGAATCTACGCAAAAAGCCATGAAATTATTCCTATGAAATAGTAGTTATCCCTTAGTTAAGTTGATGATAAAATTGCTGCAATTATTCGCCCTCCTAAAATCCTTAAGTGAGCGCTTAATTTACGCTATTTTTTCCAATATGTATTTTAATTATTTCTTCACTGCAGAATACATTAAAATGTCAAAATTTGACGCATGTGTTAAGTGTTGTGAATGGCGACTGAGGGGTTGCACCATCACAAGGATGCTGAGCAAACTTATATAACCTGCCTCTTCGATTTGGGGAAGGGGGGGATATGCTTTTCCGGACGACGTATATGGAAAACCCAATCCACTTACACACGCCTGCGTGCCAGACATTCGATTTCTCGAACCTTTTCCATCCGACTCACTTATTGGACAGTCTTCAGCCCAGGCCTCCCTTCTCCTGCCAATACCCTTCACCTCCCCTAATATCCTTCACGGGATCATCCAATCCCTCCTCCCATCCGCCCATCAAATCCGCCCAACTTCCCCAAACCCTAACATCCAGCAGCACCCTCACATTCATCGCCAAAATGATAACCACCTACTCTAAAAGGCCCGCCAAGTCGGCGTGACTTGAATTAATTTCCCAACCCGGCCACAAGTCTGATCCATTGAGCAGGGGATGTGGCGAGGGGCTGAGGGAAGGAAGGACAACCTTCTCTCGCCCATTTCACCAACCATTCCCATCGACACCCCTTCCCCACTCTAACCCCCGTCTCCCGCACAACCAACGTTTGCCGCGGGTGTAAAGCCCCTTCTCCCTCCGCGCCTCCTCGCCCCGCCTTGCGAGACTCGATCCCACCACCCCAGCTCTCCTCACGTCTCCCTCCGTACACACATCACCCCTGCGTTCTCTCCTCATCCGAGAGTACATAAATTAAAAAAAACTTAAAAACCTTTGGATAAAAATAAAAAGAATTATCCGATGCCCTTTAAATCTGAATCCGTCTCACAGAATCCCTTGTCAGTGGAATCAGACGACGCATATGACAATCTCTGCCTCCCATCTCCTCCTCCTCTCCCGCCCCCCGTACACGATTCCTCCTTTTTTTCCAGGCATCCTCGCTCATCTCTTTTTCACTCGCGACCAACTCCACTCTCTCACTCCCCCTTCCGGCATGGAGGGGCAGGTCCACCCCAGCCTCCACACTATTCTACACTGGCCTCCCATCTTTATTTCTTTTTCACCATCTCTCCCACACCCGAGATCCGACTCCTCTTTCTCCCTCGCGACCCCTCTCCCCTCCCTTAACCCGAAACCCGAGCGCAAACCGCCGCAGAGGAATAATGAAAAAAGCACGCAAGGGGATTGAAATTTGAAATGCGCGAAGATGGGAGAGGGTTCGATGGGAAAAAAAAGAATTTCCAGCACATCTTTTTTATTTATCGTGCGACTTACGTTGCCATTAAAAATGCTCCAAGTCATCCATGTGCCCGCATCCCGCTTCCCTTCATTCGCCACAGACACCACCACGTAGAAGGATAGAAGAGATGCGTGCTTGTATGTCCATAGGTGCGCATGCGTTTTATTTCCTTGCGTCTCCGGGTGTGGAGATGTTGATGGCTGTCATGGAGATTGGATTTTGATTGACCGTTTTCATGGGTCAAATGCTGGGTGAACGGAATAAATCGCTTTTTTAGCTGGGATGGCGGGAATGGGATTGAGATGCTTTCCGGGAGGAAGGAAAAAAATATAGGTATACCGCGTCCGGAGACGTGATTTTCCAGAATGTTATTTGTCGCCCGATATGGTTTCTCGTTTCATTTTTTTCAATTAATCTGAGGGATATTTCTCGGTTGGTGCTGGAAAAACGGCCAGGAAATCGTGAGTTCAAATATGATTTATTTTTAAAGAATTTATCGAAAGGAGCGATATGATGTGAGCTGAGGAGAGCATGCCTTCGAAATGTGTTGGGGGATACAATCCGTTTTCCACATCATACCCCAACTTGAACGATTTTTGAAGCCTAAAAAATTTCTGAAATCGATTCACAGACCTTTAGGTTACTTTGGTTAAAAAATATGACTTATATGCTTCTTTATGCCAACGTTGTATTGAGTCAATCTTCAAGTACATGTGTGATAACGTTGATTTGTTCAACTAAATGACAAGAAACTAAAGAACACGATAATAGAATAAAGATTAATGCATATACATTAATTGATAATTAGTGGTCAAATGTTCACTGCTCTGCAAACATTACTTAAAGTCTAAGTCGATGGTGAAGGCGGGAGGAGTGATTACGTGGCAAATTAATCTAATTAAAATAATCATAAGGACAGCAAAAGCAATGTTTTAATATTGTTAGAATTAGATAGTAACAAAATTTAGTGGACGAATTCCATTTAATATAATATTTCATTTTTATTTTGTGTACGTTCCATGTAATTCCAAGCTGGTGCATTTCGACTTCTTCTCTTGAAGCACATGTCGCATAATAATAAATTCCAATATTGTTGAAATTTCAAAAAGAGATTTTATAAAGATAAAATAAACATGAATAATTAATTGATTAAATATTAATGCTCAACTTTGTAATCCGTTTCATACTCTGGTAAGACAAACCATTATTACTACCGTGAAAACAAAGATTTTCAAGGTTTTAATTGATTCATAAGACCTGGCCAATGCACTTAGAGTATTGATAAAAAATTGAAAACTTGTTCGAGATAAACATAGGGCTAGTACACACGTTCGTAAGTAAATATATTCGTGGCTTTGCTATTCATCAGATTCCACTCGACGTCCATCATATTCCATCTTGCACGGATCGGAAACATACTCATATCGTACAAGTGAGTTTCACCGAATTCTGGCAGTGCGCAAACCATCGTTGAGTATGGACTCAATCCGTAACACCATCACGGGCATGTGAATCGAAAAGGATAGTGTTGCCCTGGATTGATTGGGTTGCAGGGCTCGGAACGAAAGATGTAGGGTAGGAAGGGGTGGTGGCAAGCGACCCCGGAGGATGGATGAGTGGGTTGGGTGGGGTCGGCCAGAGGGGGATTTGGGAAGGACCTAGGGGTGCGTGGAAGGGAGATGGCTACATATTTCAGGCACGGAGCTCAGGGCCGGGAGTTCCGGCAGGTTGCATCCGTTCCGACCCGCCAAACAGTAGCGCCGTTAATGTGGTGATTCACCGCCAGTACAATCCTCGGGCGCTTCTTCGATCACGAGGGTCGCGGAGGAGGAGTTCACGGGGATTGAGATCGAGGGGAGGAGCGGTCCGCGCGGTGGTGGCGTTTGCCGGAGCTGTGAGATGGCGTGACGATTAAACAGAACCTAACTCTGCGCAACACGGACTAGCCAGCCGGCATGCGTGGGGCTCACGCACTAATGCCCTCGACTCGGAAAATTTAAGCAAATCACTTAATACTTACGGTAATATGTAATTTGGCGGTGACGTGATTCCAAGGATATAGTCAAATTAATCATTAATTCTATGTTAATGTACACTGTACGACAAGGAAGATCCATTATCGAGGATATATACGAGCCCGTGGCCTTCAATTAAACCAAAAGTGCGCTAAATGTCGAGCTAAAAAACTATCAAAATTGCTATAGTAGCTCTTTGATCTAAAATAATCTAGAAATTCTCATATCACGTCGTAAGTTCACAGAATAATGAAATAATGTTTTGATTGTTTTTACGGTGCCTATAACATCCTGTACTTTGGTACATTGTAGATTCTAAATTTTAGTTTTCAAATTTTTGATTGCACTGATCTTAAATGATAGTTAATTAACATATATTCATAAAAAACATGAAGCACTAAATACATGTATGTTATTCATCGATGCAGTCTTCTAGTTTCCTCATTTTCCCGAAAAGCTTCAGTTAAAAGATATTACTATTTGTTAAGCGAAACACGTGGGTAAAAATAAAGCTCTAAATATGCATTATTTCCGATATCTGGAAGATAATTCACAAAAAATTGCATAAACATGTAATTGATTAAGCGATAACCTGGTTGAAAAAAGTTTAGGCAGGCAATTGCAGGAAATATAACTTGACAAAGAAATGAATGAAATTATAATTCACTATTTATATTTATTAAATGCAAGTGACTGGGTTTGTAAAACAACAAACGACAGAACATGGTGAAAAGTAACAAAATAGTGACGCCATACCTAGATGGAAAGGCGAAGATATATTCATTCACATGATAATGATTTTATCATTGAGAGACTGAGATGCTCCATAAACTGTTTTCATAAGAAATATAAAATACATTGGTTATTACAAATGCATATCAAACGCTATATTTTAGAGGTATCGGTCAATCAAGATGTAGGCGTATGATAGCGTGTATTGCGTGTTGGCCGAATGGAAAAATAGGTGCTCTAGTCAATATACCTTACTAAAATGTAACTACCTATCTATATATGCATCAACTGATAATAACTACTTCACTCTCCGAGCAGTAAATAACCCGATATTATGGCTCGTATAAACGGCACCAAATCATTTCTCGCGGACATTTACAGCAGCAATGAAGTCTATGCATAAATAAAAGGAGAAGCTTCCGATCCCTCACTCGTTACTGGTAACTATATTGATGACGAAGGGAAAAATCAGGGGAGGAGGTGGACTAGAAAACCGGGGAGCGTGGCCCGCGATCGTCAGCAACTGCGAATGCGGAAACTAATAGATGAGCCGGGAGACCCTGGGTTGGAGGAAAGAGAAGAAGGGGAGGGAAAGTGACGTAAAATACGAGGCAAGTGGAGAGAAGAACGGTGATGAGCGAAAGGGAGAACAAGTTTAACGTTGCACGCGAAACCGAAAAAAAAAATAAAAGAGCATCGCAAAAACCTATGAATAACGGGATTAAATCTGTTCTCTTTGCACTCAAATGGGTGCAGTTTCTCCCTCGTTAATTTTCCGCTTCCCTGCTTTCTTTTAGGGGAGGAAACGGGGACGGCTGGGGTGAAAGGGAAAGGAGTGTGGGGGTGGTTATGGGGATGGAGGTTCGGAGAGTGAGGAGGCAAGGGGGCGGGGGATGAAACGCAAAAGAGAGAGAGACAAGGGGAGGGGGGCTTTGGGAGGGGGTGCGAGGGAAAATTAGTGTGTGTTGGAGTGGGGAATGAGGAAAGAACAAAATCAAATGCGTTTAAAATGTTTTCGCAATATTAAAGTTAAGGCCGTTTATAAGCGGAGGCATTTTTAGGTGAATGAGAGCAGAAAATTGAACGCAAATAGACCTATCTCCCTAGATGCATGCTAGTAATTCAAAATGCGATGATTCCTTTTTTTTGACCAACGCGAACTTATGCGTAACAAAAGGGATAAATAAGGTGGGAGCACATCAGAAAATACCCCGTAGTGTAGCCGCTGTACCCCGAAATACTCTCTTCAAGAATATTTCATTTTTTGGACTAGGCCTCGTCAACCTTTTACGGTGCATTGGTGCGCATTTATCGTGAGCAATTTTTATTGCAATTAAAGCTAACCGGAGAATATTCATAATAGACTGAGTGAAGAAGATTTAAAACACAATTGACGGTATTAACTGTAAATTATCCCCTTAACGTCTGATATTTTGGGCACCGCTGGACTGGAACTAGAAGAGTAAAGGACACCTCACGTGACCAATGGAGGCTATTTTAGAACACTGAATGCTGGATCTAAGAAATCTACTCTTATTTTACACTAGGTTTATTTGATAAAACCTTAGTTTTCTAAAGAGTAGCTCTTTCTATCCGCAAAATTGTTTCAACAGAAAAATATCAATTTAAAATGTACTCAGTAGTACGCGGGATGGGCAGTTAACATTACGAGTCCATGGAGATGCGCCAAATCTGAGGGCGACTCGTTGCCATTTGACAAATTACTTCGTGAATAAGGGGACCGTGAGCTGCAGATTTCAAGCCAGAGTACGGGCGGGCTAATGCACCTGCAGAAAGTTCCAAGCAATTTGTTCATTTCATCCCCCTTGTACGTAGAAGAGAGGTCCCCGGAATGTCAGAAGTGAGGTGTATGAAATAGAAAGTGTCAGAGAAAAAGGGATTGTGATGATGAGAAGAGAGGGGACAGTCCTCAGGCTTGAATCAAATTACGATGTGGCTGTCTGGTAGAATCTCTTTGTGGAATTCTACGAACTGATGTTCTTTCCGACGATATCTATTTCTCCGAAATCCCCACCTTTTCCAAACCTGCTCTAAGTGACCCATGACTTCGACATGAAGTTAATGTTTTCCTCATTTATTTCTCTTTCCTGAAGAAAAAATGAAAACAGATTAACTAAAGAGAAGACGATACAACTGCAGTAAATTGATGTTAAAAACATGCTAAGCAGAAACTACGGGTTACACTAAAGTTATATTTTCCAAATACGAATTTTAGATATCGGAATCAATAAAACATTGGCAATACTATATATCTGTTTTGATGTTTTATAATATTATATTATTACTGTATTATACTCTCCTACCCTGATGTGTGAATTTCACTCGCCATCGGGCTTTACTGGGTGAACTCTACCATCACCTACCAAACCGACCTTCGGGTTAATTACTGTGTTTATGGTTTTTTTGCAGTATTATAATCAAATATAAGGAAAGAACGTTATTGACCCTATGGGCTAAAATCTTAAATTTCTGAAGGGTTTTGAGGATGCTGATGAACCCTAGGGATATACTGCTAGAGCAACTATACATCCCCCAGATGGGACCACACTAATGAGAGACAGATCAATGGCAATGTGTTATATATACGAAAGGCAGTTTACGCTGCGCCTGAACTTAATAAGGAGGCAAAAAATGTCATCGGATGCCGATGAGGAGATACGGCATTGGATAAAAACAGGTACACACAACAAGAAAAAAAGTCAAGGAGTCAGAGTATAAAATAATAGTTGATCGTGGAAAAGAGAAAACTTTTAAGCACGTGAATACGAAGTAGTGGAAAACTATCGATATGAAAAAATAAATTGCACTTAGTCGATAGCTAGAAGTCGAAGAACTATCGTTAATAGTTGAGCTAGGTGTGATTATTCATTATAATCCGAAAAATGAGACAAGAAAGAAGAAAAAGGCCGGCCCCGGTGCCGGGGGTTAACGTCCTCGCCAACCCAGAGGTGGCGGGTTCGATTCCCGCCTAGGTGGTTTTTCTCCATCAAGGCTTGGGTGTATGTAATTTTCAAATAGCTATATCAATGTTCAAATTTCGATGCAAAGACCAAAGTGCTCTTTTCGGACTAATGCAAAATGAAATAAATAAGAGATATTAAGTTGGAAGTCAAATTAGGAGCCCTAAATTTATTTCGGCGGAGGGGTTTACACATTTTACAGTATTTCGAAGTAGAATGAAGACGGTATTTCACGCAGAGATTAAATATCTACTAAAATAAATGTAACATAGAGTATGGGGTTGAATACTTCCAAAACTTGGGCAACGAGAAAAGAGGACGGATGTAGACAAACAGCTTCTCCCATGAATATAATTATGGAGGAAATAATTTAGAAACAGAGGATAGACTGGGCCAGGTTCATGTATGTATGAATATATTGGAAGTTGGGTAAAATCCATAGGAATTTAAGCTCCTTGAGTGAACCGAAATCGGGATATTATTTTCTCATTTCGGTTCACAGGCTATGGTAATGAAACGATATTGCGATTCCGATTTAATGCTTGAAACGGACTACATACATGTACGATTATTCCTCTAATCGGCCCTTTAGTCCAAACCATCACGTGGCTGACTTCAAAAATTCTATAGATCTCAAGATTGGCAGCGAAGCATAGTAGCTGGGCCACCAAGATACACGTAATTATCACCTAATAATGGGAATATTATTCTTCCACGTCTTAAGTTCCCCGAGTTCCAAATCTATTACTTCATTTTTCTTTTATGTTTAGGATCTTGAGAATAGAATAAATCTAGAAAGTTATTTCAGCGTAAATCATCAAAAATTGTTCTCGACGAAAAAATTAATACGGTCTAAATTCATTATTCGATGAGTTAACAGTACACTCGTCCCATTCACACCTTATCAAAACGCTTTAAGTCCTCCATTAAAGTTGGCGTTCAAAAAAGTCGTGATGAACATGCAAAATTCCATAGTCACAAATTTTTCACCGTTGCCCTAAAAGTCTTATACTAATAACACCGGCACTCATGATTTTAGAAGGCAGCATTCTGACGGACAAACGTGGAGAAATGAAATTTTCCGCCCTCATAAAACGCTCTCGAGCGACGCCAGCCGCCCCCTCCCTTCGACCACGTAGCAATAAAACCAGCCGTAATCGCTGACGTCCATTGGTCAACGCATGGAAATAACGAAGGGGTAAAGGGAGAGCAAATGAGAGATGGAGGAACGCAGACATCTCTTCATTTCTCCACACAGCTTTCCCACTCCCTCCACCACATACCGCGTTCACTCACGCGCCCTCATGCGCCGTGGACCCAGCCATTCTTCCAGGGCCGCCGCCGTCGCGTACGCCCTGGCGGCGCTGAACGACCAACTCGGCCGGCTTCGCACGACCAACCACTCTGACACCCCGAATCCTGTTATTCTCCCTGCATCCCCTTGCACACCCTCTGAAACCATGCCTTCCTGCTTCCCCTTATTAAGGAAAATAATGCGTGCGAGGCCTGGACTTTTAACGACTCCCGGTCCCTCCTCGTCCTCCACATCTGAGGGTTGGGGACGGCCCCGAAATTATAACAACGGAGAACAAGACCCGTCCAACACTCTCACACACCCGTTCCCCTATACTCCCTCTAGGAAGACGTGAGGAGGAGAAATGTCGGCTCGAGACGAAGACGCAGACCAGGCGAGTGAGGGATGGAGGAGGGTGAATTAAAGGGCTGTTAACTATCACTTATTAGGAGGAACTGACTGAGACACGTGTCTCTCCGCCTAAGAACAATTGTCTCTCTTTTTTTATTTCTCCACTTATTCTTCTATTTATTTTGAAAACGGTCCCCCATTTCCACCGATGAAAATTGGTGACGCGGCGCGAGAGATGGCGCCACTCTGCTACTGGGAGGAGAAAAAAATATACAATTCCGTTCGTAAACTCCCCTCCCGTCAATGAATTCGTGGATGAAAGTTTCCCACTGGGGAAACTCCGTGGATAGCGGATGATTTGTTGATCAGCCGGTAAAAGATAGGGTGTATCCCACTCTTCAATCGAACCCGATTGATGAGACTGTGGTACAATCAGGAATATCTAATAATTTTCGAAAGTTACAATAATATAAATACGTATATTTTGTAGTTACTCTCCAAGTAAATGATTCGACGAAGCAGGAAAACGAAAAAACTTTGGAAATTCTCATACCCTTCGGAAGGCAGGGGAAATATTGAAAAGAATGTGCGGTCTAGTGAAAACGGCACCATTTGGTTTGCGGTCATGAAATATGACTTAAATTCAATATCGTCCCCATCATATGATATAATTTACTAAAAATAATGCACCTGTTCCCCACTGGGACATTGGTAAGCGACATAAAATTGGATATGGAAGAAAAAGCATGATATTTACTCCAGTGATATCCATGAGGCGTTTGAACTGAAAATATTTTTGATATGTCTGATTTCAAAACAGGGAAATTAAGCCGAATAAAATTTATCGCGGCTTTTACTTCTCCTCATTCAAATATTGAAATATGTTTTCCATAGATATAATCCACCTACATTCGTGTATGGAGAAGCAAGTGAAGTAAATATAATTTATTATGAATTTATAATTACAAAATCGATGTTATTAGCAAAACAATATCTAGCCTGAAATTTTTTTATCGTGATTTACGATTTCGTTGCAATATAGAATAGTGAGTTGCGAGATTAATTATCTTGCAGGTAGGCGAAAAACATTTGAAGCGATTACCAGAACAATATATTGCTCATGAACATGCCACACCGGGAATTCCGGAAAATATTCACCTCGCTCAGCTCTGCCAGGAAAAAAGGAGGCATCAGCAGGCGCAATTAGGAGATCCCAGATGAGTTCGTTAGCACACCCACGTCGCGACGAAGTGTGCAAGAGAAGAGTAGAAACTATATAACATAATAAATTTCGAGCGATTCATCCACACTAAGTGAACCATCAAAACGGACATTATTGAGTTAGCAGATACATTGGTATTCGTATTACGTTAACACTTCAGCTTGGTGGTGTTGGCGGCAGCGGCGGTTCTGCAATGCTTCCACAGAGGGGAGACGCAGACAATGGCCAACGACGCTTTATGCCCGAGACTAATGCTGGCTGAATTCTAATAAGAGTCCTCCTATTTCTCCATTATACCAGTTTGCCGGGAGTTCGCTCTCCCTCTCTCACTGCCTCTCCTATCTTCCTGGTTCTTTCCACTTTCCCTCCATACATCCGTACTGGGATTCCACTTTGGACCTCTCGGAACGAGATCGGAGCGCCGTCTCACCAAAAACTGGGTGAAGTCACTTAATAAAGAAATGTGGAAGTCATGACGGAGCGGACTCATGAAAGTAGAAACGGACGGCGGTCAGGTAAGAAGGAGATTGAACGAATGTCAAAAGATATGAGCAAAAATTTCCCTTAGAAAGGAATCGCACGACGATGCCAAAAACAGTTTGTCATGAGCTACACAGCCGAAATGGATTTCTTAAACAGAATTCCGCTCATCAAACTTCTTCAAATAATTTCAGTGAAAACGAGTTACGCTCGTTGAGAAACTTGAATACACTTACAAGTTTACGAAGTGTTTTTCATTTTGAATACCTCCCATGTTCGTGTGATTTACCAAGTGCCAACTTTCTGGTTTATTTTTGTGGTGTTTGCCAAGTAGCTTTAAAAATATTATATTTATCTTTGATTCGAAGACTTTTCTTATGAGATGTAATCAGACAATTTATTTGAAACAAAGTTTTGCTAGTTAAAACAGCTTCACAGGAATTGCAAATTATTCACGTTAGAAAAGTCAAAGAAAAGTATAGTTTTTACGACACCATTCATGAGTCTTCCTATGGTCTTTTACGACACGATTTGACAGTTACGAACAACACCATGTATGCCGTGCACGATAAAACACTTGTATTAAAATAATTTTGCTTTTGATAACTACTTCTATATTAGCCGAATTGTTGAGTATATTTCATCTCGGTATCCAACAACATAACATCGGTCACGTTAATTTCAAATTATGTACTAATCTAATAATAAAATATTCAAGTCCCGCCTGAAACGTATATTTTACACTTTTCCAACGGGATAATGTTGCGAGGGCGGTTCAATAAGTACCCGTGTTTGACGACAAAGGGTGTTCCTGAGGGAATTTATGTTATCATCGTCTGCTGCCATTTATCAAACGACGGGGAAACAAATTTCAGACTGATTTAAAGGTTAGTTTAAATTGCCTCGAGTAAGACGTGTTTCGTGATTTTCGCTAAGATGGAAAAAGAGCATTATCGTTCGGTAATTCGCTTTTTGTTTTTGGATGGGAAGAAATGCGAGGTGATAAAAGCAAAGTTGAATGCTGTTTATGGGGACACTTCACCATCTATGACCACAGTTAGATATTGGTTCAACGAATTTAAGCGTGGGAGAACATCTGTTTTTGATGAGTAGCGACCAGGACGCCCGGCAGACGTGGTTACCGAGGAAATCATTCAAAGGTCCACCCATGATTCTCGCTGATCGACGAACGAAAGTCAGCGAAGTAGCAGAGGCCGTGGGTGCGTCGACCCGAACAGCAATTCATATTTCACATGATAAGTTGGCGATGAAAAAATTGTCTGCCCGATGGGTGCCGCGATTGCTCACGATGGACAACAAGCTGATCCGGAGTTGTCGCCGCCAAACTGCATGAACTACGTTATGAATTGCTGCCGCACCCCCCGTATTCACCTGATCTGGCTCCCTGCGACTTTTTCTTATTACCTAACATGAATAAATGGCTCGCGGGAAAAAATTTAGCTCGAACGAGGAACTTATCGCCGAGACAGAGGCGTATTTTGGAGAGTTCGACAAATCCCATTTTTTGGAGGGGTTAAAAAAAATTGCCGGAACATTGGGAGAAATTTATCTTTCTAAAATGGGACTATGTTGAAAAAAATAATATTTTTGAAAAAATGGTTTCTTCATTTCTAACACTGGTACTTATTGAACCGCCCTCGTACATTCCCGCCTGAAATATATATTTTACACTTTTCCTACGGGATAATGATTATTAACTCATGCAAGTTTCTTCATCAAATATTTAGTAGGAGGGCAAAAACTAAAAATAACTATTTTTAAACCAAATAGGTAAATGCCAACCAAATAGGCATTTACACATAGGTAAATAAACAGATGAAGCTCTATCTGATGAATGACATGCGCCACTTAGAATAGTATCTATTAAATTAATAGATACTCTACTTATAGATAAGATAACCAACCAGAGATCATTTTCATGTGTATTATCATTAATCGCGTTAAAATTAAACACAGCATATGGAATCCATCAATAAGTATTAGCCCGATATTTCATCCTAATTTACACTTGTGAAACAAATAATACCACTATGACACTCATCTGTTCCACGAGCTCTTGTGTAATACAATTATTCTCAATTGTTACCTGGACTAGTAAATCGTGGTCTAACGTAGGTGTACTGGAGTAATTTTAGTTAAAACAACGTAGGCACAAGGAAGCGAAATATATAGTTATATATGAGTAAGCGGGATGCAAAAAGTGCCAGGTGACGGGATGAGATCAGACCTTAAGCAGAAACTCTCACCATAATCTCCAAAAAGTAATCTGGTCACGTACATGTGGACATATGAATGAGATAGTGTGAGGGTGTGGAGATTCACTGTTGAATTTTGAATATAAATTCCCACCTGCTTTGTGAGAAGTTCGTCGAGACTCGGCAACGGAAGAGAGGAGGGGATGACTCTAAGAAAAGCCATGCGTCAGCCGTCCCTTCCGAAAATCAAAAAGCAAGTGTTGCATTCATGCCCAAAATTCTGAAGATCAAAAGAAAAATTGGAACTTCTTATTTCACGGAACAAGGACACTCCTTTTTCGATTCCGTTGAATTTTAATATTTTGTCCTAACATTGCGTTCAAAGTTCTTGAACTAACATTTATCACGCAAAAAAATCAAACTTGAATCAATTCAATTGAAATTTTATTTTTACGAAATTATCATGGAAATTTTCATTTTTTAATCAATTGGAAATAGTTTCATTCGGAATGAAATTGCATGGAATACTATTTAAATGGAATTTACTTAAGCATTCATGCAATATGCTCGTCATAAGAGACCTATCACTTCATATAAAAGGGTATTTTCTCTGATAATTTAGCAGAGATAATAATAATCATTCGCCGATTCAAAGCCTAAGAAAACAGAATTCACCTAGTACCTTCTCACAAAAAAGAAGCATTTCTGAAGAGATATTTAGAATTTGAAATTTTTATAACCCATTGTGAATCAACTTGACCCAATGGTACAGATTCTGAGAGATGAGCATTTCTCGAAATACCAATTCTTAAAACTGTCATGTTTTAGGTATTATTCTTACGCATTCTACATTGATTTTAACAAATTAACAAATTTAGAAAATAAGAGTTTACTGTAATGACAACTAAACATTATAAAAACTGCATAAGAGGTTGGAAACACCTAAGAATTCCCATTTGTCGTGTCGAAATAGCTAAAAGATTTTAGAGCATGGTGAACACACGACGAAAACCAAGTCAACCGGGAATGCTAGCATGATTTTACGCAGTTACTTTTGAGTATACGACCGAAAGACGACCTCGAGCTCTTAAGGCCAACGGCAACCTTGAGCACGGCCGTCGCAGTTGGCGCCATGACGGGGATACTGACATCGACTCCCATCTCAGGCAAACCCTCACTCCTGCCTACTTCCGGCGTTAAGGTGATACTTATGCAATCTCTCTTAATCTCCCGCTAAGAACCCTGTGGACGATCTTTTTTCTCGGAGAACTGTAGGAGGGTCACGATATTTATTCCCAGCGCAAGAGGACCCCGTTGTGGCCGCGACTCGGAGATAAAATATAGCATTCACCACCTCACCCAAACCCGACCTCAACACCCCCGTTCCCCTTCAAACCATGTATCTCGGCTCAATGTGCGCGCGGAGACGGAATACGGCGGCGGGAGCGTGATTTCATGCCGTCCGAGCGGTGGGCACGGCAAGGGATGAGTCTATAATGGGTCGTGATGTCACTGAATAATTTAAAATGGAGGAGCAGTAATCATTTAAGATTATTGTGAATGGATGAAGAAGAGGGACAAAGGGAATAGAATTCACATTGGCTCATTCTGAAGGGCATATCCTACCGTCATAATTTGAAACATGTCGTAAACGATTACAAGGGAACTGCTGAATTTCTTGATTATTGCTAGGAGTACATCTTGAACCATCAGGCTCCCTGCCATAACGTGACATACTCGTGTGCTTTGTATTAATATCGATCAAAAGGGCAGAAAGGATTTTAATAAAAAAACTGCTACAGACAGGTGTGATTGGGGCCTAACTGAATTAAGATGAAATACGATTAACAACTCGTAATTATCACACTAGTAATTCATTTTTATTTTTAGGGCATTGAGCGGGACCAGTTTACCTGAGCATAATGGCGCACTATTTTAAAGCGAAATGGCACATTTCATTTCCTTCCAATCTCTGCTGCATTATTTTACCATTTGGAGGAGAAATTGCATTGATATTTGAACTATGGGCCAACCTTGTGCAGATTAGTATTATTACTTTGGCCATTGTTTTCCTCCAATAAATAGCCAGAAAGTTCGCAGCAAGATCCGATCAAACCAACGTAAATAAATTGTAAACTTCATATTTTGCAGGGTTATTTTAAATAAGTAGTTTGACAATCAATTATGGCAATTTTAAAAAGGTATCCTAACCAGAGAGGTAGGACTAAGGTGGCACTGCATGGTAGGAGAGGGCGCTAGGGATGGAGTGGAATGAATATGCACGAAGGCTCACGTTTTGAAGGCAGGTGGTCCAAGCACCTTTTTCTCCGCCGTCACGACTACGCGGCTTGGATTGCATCCCAGATAGAATGTAGCACAAGGGAAACAGTGAATTTTTAAGTGGAAAGTACGGGGAGAGAGATCACAAGAGTTGACAAAGATTTTCCATGCAGCGGTAGAAATGGATGCGAAATGTTAACACTGAAGAATCAACATTTTTTTATTTTACTCTATCCTTTTTATAGTCATAAAGTCATTTTTATCCCCCCCATACTACAACAAAATAAATACCACTAAAATACTGCGGCATGACTATTTTCGCTCGTTCACTACCAAAGTAAACGGGTGGAAATATTGGAGCATAGATAAATAGATGCTAATGTTGACGATGTTACGAGAGACTACTATAAAATAAGGTACACCATGAACTCAACAAGAGAACTGCTATATTATGGAATATTTATATGGGTTTTATAACGGAAAGACGTCAATTAACGCCGGCTTCAAAGGCTACGAAAATGCCGAGGGCCGAAATTCTACTACAGCCCGTCTACTAAGATTCTTAAACGTGAAGTAGTATAGTGCTGACCTTGTCATATACATAAAACAGAGAATAAATTTCGCCTAATAATTATTTCTGGATAGGAGAGATAATCCATAATATATGAGCAACTTTGAAGTTCATTAAACAACGTGTTTTTCGACCATTTTGTGGGGGTCATTAACAAACTTCACAATTCCAAGTAAATCGCGTTGAACGAAATGTTAGATGATTTTTAAGAAAATAATTAACTATTTTCCGCTGAAAAAGAGACGAAACGAATAGGGCTTCGTCAGAAAAATTGTTGAATTTTCATTTTAAATGGAACTCTCTCTATCTTTCTCTCTTAATTATATCATATCGCATTCCACGTATATATCAAACCAAACTATGACAATAATGTCCCGTTTCGAAAGAGAAAATACATGGAAAATCCATGAACGCATAAATTGACTTCTGAAATTTGTTATTATTCACTCTTATATGGTTTTGCTGCTTAACAAATTTACAAAACAATTAGAAGTTAAATATTAATTATAGAAGTAAATTGATAACTATTTTGATATAAAATATTCAGGCTAAGACTCAGAAGTTTATGCTAAGACTCAAGTACTTAGGCTAAGATGTTCAGAATTGCGGAGCACGCCTGATATCGAAAGAAAGACAAATATCGACCGCCGCAGGGAAATTTGCGATTTAATCGTCAAAAGTGTATCTCTGTCAATCTTGCGGAATGAATTAATCTATGCAATTCAATTTTTTATTCCATCAATATTCATATGCGTAATTGAATTAATCTCTGTAGTGACCATCATATTTTTTTCTTGGGAATGATAATTGAGGTGGTTTCCCGTTGCCTTCCTCAGTAGTGTTTTGAACGTGACACCATATCCACTTTACCATTGACACCACTTACTGGCCGCCCCACTGGGATCAGACGCCATTTCAGCCGGCTCACTGAGGAACAGACGCTGGGTGAGCGGATTTCACTTTTGGGAATAGGAAATAGTCTATTGGTGACAAGTTGGGACCTTAAGGGGGTTGGGGAATCATCGCGATGCCGTTGCAGGTGTTCAACAGCAGACACTAAACTCTTTTTTTGGTCGTCCATCAAGACCTTCTAGACGAGGTTACCGCAAATATGTGTATGTTCATATATACATATATATATATATGAGAATACTAATGTAAGATTTTGAAAATAATTCACACTGACTGCAGTTCATGATTTCAGCCTTGAGAAACTCATAAAACCTTCTGACAAGCCTATGGCAAAGGATCAATACAATTGTGCATCAAAATGAATGCATAATAATACCACCAATTGCTGTACACCTATTCAGGACACTCATTATGAGCATCATGGCTTCTATTTTAAAGAGGGTTATGGTCTCATAGATGGAATTTCCTGCTCTCTGCCGAGAAATGTCGACACATACGTGCTCGCAGGGAGCAGTGGGGCACGTGGTCGAGGCGGAAAGGTGGTTTGACGCCGGTGACGACACTTTGATTCGAGCACGGCCGCGCGAGCGCAAGCACGCACCACGTCCTCCACGGCCTGCGCTAATTGCCGCACCGCACGCCGCTTCTTTCCCCCGAAAACCCCCTCTCTAACACCACCCGGGAGGCAGCACCCCCAACGGCGACGCATACAAATGCTCGCACATGCCATTCCGCAATTATCCGAGCCCGTGCACCAATTGTTTTTTTTCCGACCACCCCTAACCCTCTAAACCTCACCCTCACGTCCCCACCACTCCTGGCCAATCCCACAACGCTCTGCTGGGGCAACCTTTGTTCCGGGAGTCGCGACACGTATGGACGAAGCGGGGAGGCCCGAAAATTTGCAAACGCGATTTTCATTTGATTCGCATCTCTCTCTCTCCCTCTTTCACTCTTTCCCACCTTTCCTTTCCTCCTCCCCCGCACTCCCCGTGTCGCGTGCACACGTTCGTGTTATGTTTCTTTTCGTTTTATATTTTTTTCCCTCCATACTTTCCGCGGATATATGGAGAGTAGAGGAAATGAGAAAGAGAAATAGAGATAGAAATAGAGTCGGAGAGAGTGAGTGAAAGAGCTAGAGATGAGGGCGTTCCTCGGGACAGCCGGGCGTGCGTGCGTTCGCGTGATTTGACGTGGAATTGAGAACACTTTTCGCACTTCGTGAGCAATTACGGGCAATCATTCGCTCGGACGCCCTCTATATGTAGCGCAGCGGCCGAGCCGCCGGGAATTTGATTTATGAGCGCGGAGGGAAAAGTGAAAGCAGGGGATAATTTTTCCCGAGCCGATTTTTATCTCCTCTTTTTTTCATTTACTTCGCAGGATATGGGAAACAAATGCTGACTAATACTTTGAAAATTGGCGGAGCATCTTCCACAAGTCGAGGAAAATAGATGAGATGTAGGTGTTTGAACAAGAGTGTACAACAGATATTTGTTGACTTTCTCGACGTATTCGATGAGTCCAAAAACTCGGATCAGCTCAATGTCTCTATAATTCACCATTTAAGCGCTCCTAAATAAAGAAAATACAAAAAAAAACCCACGCGAAGTGAAAGAGAAATGTAAAATAATGGCTCAGTACAGGAAGAATTACGATACATCACTTTTGGAAATGGAAAATATACCGTTCACAAGGATGAAATTGCTATGGAGCGAAAATTCGCTGAGAATTAAGCATCTATAGAGGCAAAAAATGGTACCTCGCCATTAAAAGTGCTCGAAATACCGAGAAAAATTTGAGCTATACAGATAGAAGTATGCAGTAACAGTAAGGGATACAAAATGTTACCATAAATGAAAAAGAAAATAAATAGAAAATACATATAAGTTCACAACTCTCTTTTATTAAAAAAAAGGGGGACTCGTGTGGGACGGTATTTCTCATTGTTTTCCACGGGGAGTTAAAACATGCGAATAGGAATAAGGAAAGCCTAAGTGCAAATATTTGAAAAAATGAAAACATCGGAAACATATCTCTACTGCCCAGGCTCAGATATTCCCGCGATTGAATTCTCAAATAAAATCCATTACATGGCATAGGGCCCTATAGGGCCGAGGTGACTGTAACTCGCCAGGTACTGCAAATCACATGCAAAGGAATGTGTGTAGGGGCAATTTTCCCGACTAAAATATTTTATTTTTTTTTAACGGGCAAACGAAAAACAAGCGCACATAATGTCAATCAGGGATTGCTTCACTCACCGAACGACGCAGGTGTGCCTCTCGATTCTCAAAAATAATTAAAAACCGTTCCAGTCACGGTTCCGACCCCATACCCTCCCAATTCCTCGAATGGAGAATTTGTCATACCACGTGTCAAAGGAGCGTCGCTGGATGGGCGATGAGATGGAGGAGACGGGTCGGGCGATGGGTGGGCTGGAGGAGGAGGGAGATAGCAATCAAAGGTCTTTTCATATCTCCATCTGTCCATGTGTCCATTCTTTCTGCCCGTTTCCCATCTTCCTGTTCGCCTTTTCAAGGCTCGTCACTCGTCCACACGGCGCAGAATAAAACAATTGGCATGCAGCCATCAATTGTGCGAAAAGAGCTACTCGACGCCAGCGCCATACGTGGACAGAATTTCGAATGGCGCGAAGAGGAGCCGATCGCGATCGAGAATGATAATGAACCCTTCCGGAATCAAGGAATGGATAAATGAGCATCGGTTATTTTGAGAATAAAAGAAAAAATAATAATGCCGAGTCACCGTGAAAGGTAGTCGCAACGGCATGAGGTGAAGTCTAAATCTGGTGGCGTGACGGCATTATCATCACCTGCCTGCACATTTGTCCTTTTTTTCCTGCGTTGAACGCTTATTTTAGCGTTTAATCACAACAAATGCAATTCCGTAATAAAGTAGCCATATATATCTTCAGAAAGTGGTGCACAATATTATGCGTTTATGATCGCCCTACTTTCTAAAATGCTCAATAATTTCAATTCATATTCAATTATTAAAAGTTAGCAGTAGAGTCATCAGAAAGTGAGTACAAAGTGATTAAATTTGTTAAAAAACTAGCACCTCAATTCCAAAAAACTAAGTCCAAAACACTCAATAGATAATCATTCAACAGTGATGAGTATCCAGAGGTCAAAAATAATTTTGCTCTGAAATGCGGTTTTTATTTTATAAACAAAAAATTAATTCTTGCTCCATCCCCATTGTAAGTTAAGAAATTCAATCTTCCTCCAACCCGAGTTCTGAACTTTATCGCATACAAATTCACAGGACCATATTATAAAAATTGTTTCTCCCAAACATAAGTACATGTTTTCCTTGAGGAACATATTTGAAAAATGGGGATATTTTACCGTAAGAGGAAGAAAAGAGGAAAAACAAAGAAACTATAAGGCATATACAATATCGCCTCACCTAATGGCGACGCAATAAATTGTTTTCCGATAAAAAAGCTGCTCGGCTTCACAGCATCTGTGGATTAACATACGGTTATAGCCCAATAAATTCCAACACAGCGGGAGCACATTTAAAGGCACTTAGAAGAGAAACAGTAACTCCTAAGGGAAAAAAGAATCATCGCTAAAACTTCCGTTTTTGAATCCTGCGAGATAAACACAATCGACACTAAGGGCACCACATAAACGATTTTTAACACAACAACGAGCATTTTCTGCCAAAAGCATTATGCGTTAAAAGGCCACCCATCACAGCGACAGCTGCAAGCTTCTCAAAACTGATCAATTCAGGGCACGGATGTCGGGGAGAGAAAGGAGACATGGAAAATAGGAGGGCGAGGGAGAGAGCGAGAGGGTGATTCAAAGAAGTGGAGAGATGGCAAGAGAGGGAAAAGGGTGGAGTACAGGAAAAGAAGGGGTATGAGGAGGTAGAGATTGAAAAGGCTGTGTGAAAGGACGAGGAAACATTTCATGGAAGCATAGTCTCGAAAATCAGTGGTTTAAGACAGCGAAAATGGAAAGGATTTAGACGGCTCAGGGGAGGAGGTACATGAGGAAGAGGAAACCACGGAGAGAACTACAGGATAAGCCAATAGAAGTGGAAGAGTAAGGGGGAATAAAATGAGGGAGGCTGAAGAGGAGGAGGAAAGAGACGAAGAGAAGAGGAGGTAGGGAGGGAGGGAGAGGTGAAGAGCTCCAGAGTTGGTGGAGGCGTCTGAAGAACGCAGGAAAGGGAGGGAACGTGTCTTGAATCCCGCGATGAGGGAGGTTTCGCCGCCCACACTGTTTACGAGAGAGTAAGAGGGTGGATGGTCCGTACGGAAGATGGGGTGGATGGGCTGAAAAAAATAGGGGACCCGCGAGGATGAGGGGTGGAAGAAGAGGGGCATGAAAATGGCAAAGGACGGGGGCATGAGGTGCCGGGCTGCAGGGGGGTTTAGGGGAGGAGGCGGCCAGGGGTGGGGCAAAAGTGGCTGTTTTGGTATCCAGGTGGGAGGGTTGAGGAGTAAATAGGAAATGTTGATCTTGAGAGTGCAAACTGGCCGCGGGTGGGTGGGTGGTCTAACTTTGGGGGGAAACTGAGTTGTATGCCGGCGTGAGTGTGTGTGTGGGTGAGGGAGTGCGTGCTGGGGGCCGAGACCTGGGTGTCCGAAGGTGGAGGGGCGGGAAGGAAAGAGAGTTCAGAGTCGTTTTGCCAGTTTAAGGGGGTTTTAAGCTGAGTAGGCCGTTTAGAGAGGGTAAGGAAGAGAGGGATGGGGAGTTCAGGAGGTCAGATTCTGCGTCGCCATTCCAGGCTGTCTTCGTGAAAGGGAAAGAACAGATTAATTTCTGCTTAAAGCCAATTCCGTCCCCTTCATTACTTGGAGAGGGGTGGAAGGGGACGCTTCAAGATGGGCGAGGGCAAATGAATGACCCCCTTCGGCGGGCGGAAGGGTGAAGAGGTCGCATTTCGCTGGCGATTCAATCTACGATGGAAGGGAACCTTCCTGCAATCCCTACGAAACTCACAAAATCATGGGCAAGGGGCTCATTCAAGGATGAGTAAACTAACCTTTCTTATAAAACAGCAGATTTATTTCGCCATATGCCTTCAACATTTCAGAATTCTGTATACATTAGTTTTGCGGCACAAATTCCATCCGCCAGAACCAAAATTAAAATTAATCATTAGCCAGGGGTTTTACGAGAGATATCGTGTTTTTGGGGTGGTTTACATGTATAGGTATAGATATGGGCGCTTTATGGGTATGGTGGACACGGTGAGCATATAATATGAAATCAACGGTCAGAGCAACGCATTAGAGTTAAACACTCCTTTTTAGAAAAATACTGAAATTGGTTTTGCATATATGTTCAAGTTTGAACGTGATATACTTCCATTTCGATTTTCTATATTAAACAGAAACCGTTCCAAATGATTCTAAACGACTGCAATTTAAAGTTTTTCTTCCATCGATATGGCCTCAAAAAGTTGACTAGTCTCACTCATTTCTACTTGTATTTGACAGGCCACAATCGTATTCAATATTTTCCTCTGAAAACTATTTTTATGAAAATTAGAAAACTTTAAAAATAACAAAAGAACAAGACATTGGTGTTATGGCAGTGAAAATTAAAATAAAAGAAGACCATGTAATTATATCACTCTCACATTCAGCTCAATGTATGCTTGCTTTTCCATTTCCACAAGTAATGGAATGTCGGTGATCAGAAGGCGAAAAGGGCGAAAAGTTACAAGAATTATCTATGCTGCATAAGGTAAAAAATACCACGGCCGTGTTATAGGTGCTACTTGGTGTGTTTTAGTGGGAGCCAAATGCATGATAATGGGATTATCCGAAGAGCCTTAAGACGGCTTAATAACGGAGGAGATCAACAGAGGTGAAGGTTTTTACTACATGTATTACTTGGTGGTCTACCGTATAAGGTAGGTTTCGGATTTGGATAAACACTTAATATTTCTATTCTCAGCTTCACTTAACAAGGCCACCTCACGCCCTACACCAAACCCTTCTTCAATTCGGCATACTTCGTCCCTCCCTTCATTTCATTCAACATATTTATAATTTCACCCCTTTATCTCGCGTGCCTAGGTGAAGGTTATCTACGGTTTATTGAAGTTAAGGATCAATTATTCTCTTAATAATTAAAAATTATTCTAAAACAAATCCCTTACATTTTCCTTCAGCACTACGGACAACTTTTACTTAATATTTAAAAACATGTAGGTTGACATATTACATTAAAGGAAATAAGGATGATGATAAACATACAGATGTACACACCTACTCAACAAGTCCTTTTTCCATAAGTTTGATACAGCCATTCCACTCCACTTCAGTGTTTGGAATAGGTTTTCTGCTTACCTGCAAAAAATTAAATGCAAATAAGTAAACATAATCAACAAAATAATGAAAAAAATGAATTTCATCATGCGCTATAACATCAATTGTAATGAAAGGAAAATGTTCAGCTTGATTTGAATTAAAAGTGACATTTGACGCAATTATAAAAATGTTTCACAAGAAATAATATTAAAAAAAGAAATAATAACGTAATGTTGATGGACATGACCTGTGTATTGTTTTTAAAATCAACCACTTCGTAATGCAAGGGCTAACAATTAACACATTGACGAGTCTATAAAACCACAATCATCGCCAGGTTTTATTAAAACTGGTCATAAAATACGAATTTCTACGACTAAAAAAAGTTTTAATGTGAAAATAGTGATAAAATCGCTCATCCAGTATATGACGTATGAGTCAACAATATTTAAGTAGCAGATTTAAGGTTGAAATTGTATTAAAGAGTTATTTGTGAAATTTTACACCCACCGAGTAGCCAGTCAGGATGTCAATACATGGTTGGCACTCATTTAATTCTCATTCCTGGCCTTTCCCCAATTTTCCCGATGAACATACGCACATGCCCTCTTTTCCTCCCGAGTTTTTGCGAGTCTACCTTTCGATTATGCTTTGCAAACCATATGTATATCTTAAGTTGAGCTGCCTGTAATATCGGCATTTTTCAGAACTTCATACGTGATGCCTGATGGCAAACACAACCATCTCAAATCAAAAAGGTGCAGTATTCAAAGGAATATCAAAGGCCATATTTCCGATTTACATATGAAGTTTTAAACTTTTGAAAATAAATTCGCCCATGTTTCTTAAAGAATTTCTTAAAAATTCAGTAATATTCCTTTTCCTGTTCTTTCCATTAAATGTCATCTTGGAATGCAGTCTCTTTCTCTTAGAATAGCGTAGTTTCCAGTATCTCGCAATCTAATTTTTCACGTTGACACTGCATATACCGATGTAGAATTTAAAGGCACTTAACGTGACTCCTAAAAAATTACGCCTTGAGACAGTCGCCCATTTAGGGCATTTTCTATCATCAACATGCAGGGCTCACGAAAAGGGCAGGTTTGCGGTCAGCTAACTCTTTGTGCAGACTCTCGGTAAATATGGCATCCATGTAGGTTGAACGCATGCAGGGAGGGTATTACAGCATTCAGTCCGCGTACTGAGCTTTAATTTAATGACTGGACGCTATGAGGAAACGAAAAGAATGCCTCCAAAAGTACATGGGTTCTCTCTTTTATTAGCTCCCGTCGGTATAGCAACTGCACCGCTGGTTGCAGTTTTTCTCTTCCGTAATACTTTGGCATACGGGCAAAACAGACCGGATAGGAAGGAAAGAGACAGGCTACATTTTGTTATTTTCATATCCAATATTGCCGTAATGTACGGTATGAGAGTGCGCATTGGCTGAAGCATCCTTCAAAGCAAAGCGATGTTGTGTCCTATTTTTAAGGCACCACGGAAAAGTTCTGTCCATCCAGCTCTGGCATATTATCACTTTTCGTACGGCTACAACTTTTAGAAAGTTTAATATTCCCGGCTATAACCAGAGAAGTTATAAAACTTTCAGCCATGTTTTTAAATATTGAAATAAAGCGTTAGTACTTGGGAATTTTTTCTTCCATCAAGTCACTGAAAGCATCACATTTCAAAAGTGATAAAAATGAAAATTGTCATATTTCAATTTTGAACTAGAATATCCCACATTTTAACCAATTGAAAATTCATGACGTTTTGAGATTTTTTAGCAGAATAATTTTCCAAGAACACCATCAACCTAGTCTAAGGCAATATTATTTGGTACTAGCATTCAATAACGACGCTCATTTGCACACTCATTAATCTTGAATTTAAAATAGATAATAATATCAAAACATACCCTCGTACAAAAAGAACTTCAATCATAAAGCACGGGCTATTATCCATAGTAAAAAAGATCATCGTTTCCGACCCTAGTGGGAGCCATGGAAACGTCACGCGATGACGGAATTGTTCTGCGGCCACCAATTTGTCAAGTTCAATTATTATCAATTAGTGAATCACGCTATTGAGGATTCTCATTTGATGTGGCACGTTAAAAGGCTGGCCCCGCCACGAATTCCTGAAAAGATCCGCCGAATGGATCATTTCTCATGGGATGGAAAAAATTAAATGAGGCGGCACCGACAACTCTCGCGATGACGTCGGCGAAAATCTTTCCACAATGAGGAACTACGGCATATCGTCCGCCTAAAAACCCTCACACTCCCGCCCACCCACAAAAACCCACTCAACCACACACAAACTCCCCCTTCCCCGTTGACTCCCACCCCTTTGGCACGGAATTCAACGCGAAAAATCTTCCCTGAGCCCTTACCTCTCGTCCTCCCCCCCCACATGACCCGCCTCATTCTCCGGGACCCACCCATCAGTCCAACCCCCGCTCCCCACTCTCCCTCAAAAACCTTCCTCGTCCATTCAAACCTTTTGATTAATTGATAGCTGACCGCGGACGAACGTGGTGCACGAATGGAAAGGGGGAACGGGGCAGGGACGGCTGGGTAGGAGGTGAGCGGAGCGTCGGTGTGCGCTTGGAGGAGGAAAAGTGACGAAGGGTTTACGGGGGATTGAAAAAAGGCGAAGGGGGTGCGGAAACGGAGTGAAAGGAAGGAGGATGGGGCTGGAGAACGCTCAAACACTCGCTCACCCCCAATCCCATCCTTATATTAAGAGAGAGAGAGAGCATGGCCGTATGAACTGAGGGAAGGATGAGGCAGAAAATGAACAGGGTGGAAGGGTAGGATGAGGACGTATAAGGAAGGCTTATATGTACTCAGGAGACCAAAGGGGTCACAGAAAGGATTCCTCTGCCTCCTTTTCCAACGAACTCCCCCAGGGCATCGATTCGTAGACATGTTAAACATTTTGTTTTTATGGCCGATGACACAAAGTTATGTTGAGTAATTTCATAATCCGAATGGTATTCGCATTCACTCGTGGTTACCAGCCTTTAAATTGGTTAATACTTATTCGAATAGGTACAGACATGACGAAAAACATGCTAGAGAAATTCATAAGTTTCATGAGAACTAATCATAAAACTAGAGAAGAAATCACGCCGGATAGCGGTGGTAATGATAATATCAAATAGTACGTAAAGAGGATATTTAGCTCTATTTGAGAAATTTCCTTCCCTTCTCAAAGAGAGGGTTGAATAATAAATCGCCCAGTATGAATTCATAAATGGAGAGAATGAAGTGTAGCAACTTGCTACAGTGCTACAACCTTCAACTAGGCGGTTTTTACCAATTATCAATTAAAAGCAATTGGTAATTTTTCTCAATCATTTTTTTCAAATTGACTAAACCAATTTTGACGTTTACTCATCATTATCGGAAGTTTTTGCCTTTAATAATTATGTGAAAACGTTGAAATTTTTTAAGTTATTTTGATCAATGTGAGTCAAGTTTTATTTTGACCCTTATTATTATTATTTTATTAGGTAATCTACCGGTTAAGGTAGTTTTTAGATGGACACGGCTACTAATTTAATATTTTGTGACTCCTGGCAAAGCACAACATCCTACTCTACATCAGGTCCCTCTTCATCTCTGAGTACTTTCTTCCTCCCTTCATCCCGTCCAACATCCCTATCCTGTTCCTTCCCTTTCCTCTTTTGCCCAACATTCTCTTCTCTATCATAACATTCTCCAATTTCCCTGTCCTCATCATCGTCCTAACATTCCACGTTCCTATTCTAACTAATTTGGTCTTCTTCTCCTGCGTCTTCTGTCCTGCTGCTGCTTGTTTTCCCCTGCAATGGTTTCGTGGGATGACGACCGCGGAAGCCTTGCCTCCCCCGCTGCCGGGCACGACACACGGCCGATTGGGCCGAGCCCCGTAGTTGCCAGGACTCAAAATCTCTGTTCTGTCCATCATTTAAATCTTGGGAATGATAACTGAAGTGGTTTCTCGTTGCCTTCCTCAAGTGTTTTTAACGTGACACCATCACTTACTGGCCGCCCCACTGGGGTCAGACGTCATTGCAGCCGCCTAACTGAGGAATAGACGCTGCGTGGACCACCTTTCGTCTGACTCCTAACCTTTGACCTATCTGGTATGGGTGACCCTACCAGGAGCAATAATTATTACTCCCGCCAGCACAGCTCTAGGGGTCATCGGAACGCACAAGCCCTTCCACCAGGTCAAGGTTGTAGTCCGGGGAGGGGTTTTGACCCTACTGTATAAAATTGAATTATGATCAAATGAATTCTTATCAGTTAAAAATTTAAGTCCCTGTATAAGCAGTAAATTTAAAGGTATACTACAAGTTAATTAGCGATCATTCTGTTTATGTATTTCAATGAATGGCAATAAGATTATCTTGAACTGCATTGATTACAACAGGCTATGGAATACAGGAGGATGATTTACTCCTCAAACTCTTTAGCTCGGGAATATCTATGGAAAATTTTAACGTTCCGTGATTATTTGGCTTTAACATTTTTTTCGATTCGACCAAAGATATAAGAATTAAATTTAACTAAACATATAAGGATCATTGTTCACTATAATTATTCGACTTATATGCTGACAAGAAATATTTGGGAAAATGTTCCAAAAACGGAGAAGGAAGATGCCAATAGAAAACTGAAGAGGCCAAAATTTAAAGACAGCTAAGGATAATATTATAGGTAAGACCTTATGATATACTAATCGTTGCAAAATAAATATTTTATGTAATCCCGCTTATTCATGCTTAAAATGATAAATAACTATTTTATAAACAATTCATATCATGCAGTAAAGTTATTGATGGAAGACCTTGGCACAAGTTAATATAAACAATATTGTGAAGCGTTATTAGCTTGGATGGTTATTAAAAACTAATCCTCACATTGAAAACCTATATAGATTACAAATAAATGATTTAAGCGGCATGTGCCGAAAACATTAAGGATTTTAAACAATTTTTTACTTCAAAAATTCATTTTTCATTAGAATTAAATGAGCGCCTTAGTGAAATATACCCCATTAAATGGAGCGGAATTTGTGAATATAACGACGTCTTTTAATTCTAATACATTCATCGAAAAAAGCCCCCACTTTTGCGTCAAAGAAACGAGAAATAATAACGAAGTCAAAAAGCCAATACTTGAAAAGCAGAAAATTTTAACGAAGGCAACCGACTTCCCTCAAAATGCAATTTCCTCCTTGAAATGTTTTTTGGCCGCGCCTTCCTTCCTTGTGCCAGGATCGTAAGCATGGCGCCAGGTGATGCCGGCAAACCTATGCCTTTGTTTTCACGTGCACTCTTGTTTATCTGCGCATTGTACTTCCTGAAGTTACGATTCGGAATGTTTTGCGGAAACTGTTATTCTTCTCTTCCGCCATGTTGACTCCGAGGCAAAGCTTTTTTGATATGTGGCTGGAATATGAAATTGCGAGCACGAGAAGGGAAAGAGAGAGGGAGGCGTAAGGACGGAAGACAGTGAGTCGACGCTCTTGCTATTTCCCGCTCCGCGAGAGGCAGTGCAGTGCACCGAACCCCTCCGCCCCCTTCCACAACAAACCCACCCCGCCGCTGCGCTTTCGCTCCCTGGGCGATCCCAATCTCGCCTTATTCTTACGAGGTCGGCCTCTCCTTTTGTTTTCGCTTGCGCGCGCGAGCGAGACCGCGGTGGGTGGTGGTTGTAACCGCAGTGACTGTAAATATTTGGGCAATTAGGAAAGATAAACTTCGCTCAGGAGGAAGTGAATATTTCCAGTGACGAAAGCTTTTACTATGGAGAATGGGGAATTTCTTCCATTCGTTCACCAATTACTTCGGTTAGATTTCCGCCGAACTCAATCCCCACCGTGATATGAATTCGTAAGAATATATAATTTATTTCTCTTACCCGAAGACTTCACCATCACTAACAAATGCTGAAAATGCATAATGTTTTCATCATCAACTGACAAAAAATAAAAGCTATACATATCTTTCCAATGTTGTGAAGTTGTTAAGGGAAAGAAATATTTTTTGTTGAATAATGAACCCACTGTTTCAACTCTTTTATCCGCCATTAACAACTATGGAAGCGCATAGAATTACTGGCATCACTAAGATGATCTATTGAAATTGAAATTAAACCACTTGGCTTTTCGACGTAGAAAATTTTTTTATTTACTACCAAGGTTTCGTTATGGTATAACATCATCACCTGATGATGTTAAACCATAACGAAACATAGGTAGTAAATAAAAAAAATTCTATGCGGTATTGCCAAGTGGTTTAATTTCAATTTCAATATGAAGATTATTCCCCAAGTGATGCCAGAAACTGCTTTATTTAAGATGATCTAATTATTCCAGGTGTTGAAATATCATGTGAATTATAATGGCAAATGATATGAAAGCTGAAGAAATATGGATATGGCGATGAATGTTAAAAAATAAATTGGGAGGAAAGAAAAACTAACGTTGAAGTCTCGTATGTATTTAATGAAGATAGAGAACTGACAAGATATACGGAGGTAAGCTAAATTTTTGGGACATTAAATAATGCATAACAGATTGATTTTTCGTGATAACAGTACTCAGAAAGACAAAAATAGGTCGACAATGGAGAAGATATTTGAACGGAATCCAGGCAATGACGGGGTTAAGAGAAAGGAATATAAACGGGATATAAACTGAAGGGAATACCAAAAATAACAGGAGCTCGTGGTTGCAACGAGAAGCTTAATCTTTAAATGGTGATTAAATTAATTGCAAATGATTTCAATTATTAAGGAGTGCACAGTATTTTGCTTCAGAAACATTTTCTGACACCGGAAAATTGAGTGGGATGAAAATGAGTTATTACGATATTACTAATAAAAAAGAAGCAAAAGAGGCATCCCTTAAAGCAAATTGAAGACGAAATACTATGCCCTTCTGTAGATTGTGATGGACGATTACCAATGGAGGCCAAAGATTAATATCTAGGACAAAAAGGAATTCTTGATATAGTTGGGAAATGGAAATATAGCAGAGAGATGATACGGGATCAGTAATTACTATAGCACGCATGCGCGGGGATAAAAGACGGGACTGTAGTAATGGTAATCTCATGCAAAAGATGTCAAAGGAAGCTAGGGCCAACTGTAGGGGGGAGATTGACACTGATTAATGGCATCAGCAAAGCTTACAGAGATTGAAAGTTATAAATTTCCTTCTCCAACGGCCACAGGTTAAGTTCATAGAAATTAATAAATGTGGGAACAATTACTGTAGGCTCGGATGGAATAAAAAGCTTTGAAAATATGATGTTTCAAGCATTCATCACATGTAAGGGCCTAAAATAATTGAAGTTTCCGAACTATCAAATGATCAATTTACACCTGTAAACAACAGTAAGTTTCTAGACTTCAAGACAGCCAAGTACTCAATCCAATTCCACCTCTTCAATAATCACTATTTTAACATGCATAAGTAACTTTCAATAATATGAAAACCTATCGTTTTAATCATTACTTGATTGCAATGTGCATAATTAGTATGCCGAAGTCGGCCGAGGATCGATCGACATGTGTCAAGTTTTCTGTCATTCGAAAGAGATTAAATCACTGTCATAATTATTCCAATTAAAATTTAAACCTTAATTGTGAACTCGTCAAATCATTGATGTTGCCTCAATTAGATGAAAAAATCATCATTGTGGAATCCGCAAAAAACATAAAGGGAGGAATTAGGACTGTGATGCGGTAAAACTGAATTTTTAGCTGCACTTGCTCGTACTCCGACGTCAGACCCAAGGTTTTCCTTGAAAATGAATCTTTTTGTCAGATCAAGCTGGACATGTAAGATAACTGGCATACCAGTGTAAAAGGAAAAAACTGGCATTCTGAACAATCTGATTTGGTCGCATTATCACAAATCTACAATTATATTTTGAAAAAGTAACTTAAAAGAACAAGGAAGTAGTCACCATGTATTTTACAGATGAAAAGAAACTTTTCAGGCCACCAGCATTACCTTTTGGCACCGCAAACCCACCGAATTACAAATTCATCGGTCATCAATTCCCACGGAAAGCATTTAAAGAATTTCCGAGGGTTGACTAATGAGAGGGATGCGAATCATGGATAAAATGCTTGAAATGCGTATAATGCTCCCGAAATCGCGAAATTTCATCACGAAACTGGCGAATAACGGCGGAAAAAAATAAAATGACCCATTATAGCCAATCTTCCTCCCAAATTAACCGACAGTTTTACGGAGAGGGGGAGTGTGGGGAGAGGGAGAGAGAGAAAAAATTACAGCGATAGAAAGCGAGCCAATGGATTCAAGAATACTGTTTACCCTGAATTTGCAATTCTAATATGCATATGCGCGTAAACTACATGCATCGCGCTTTCTTCCCCCACTCCTCCCTGTGGCGTGAGCTGAGGGACACGTGGGGGGGCAGACCCCAGCCCCGGGTTCGGCCCGGCCCGGCTATTGTGCCCGGTTTGCCCCTCCCTCCGGTCGCCACTTTCATCCCCCAGCTCGGAGTTGAGCCGTCCCAGGTACGCGCGTACACATATAAGCCCCGAGAGCGCCATTATGGACGACGAGGCATAAGGCGGTAATGAAGCCTCAGCGGCCATTGGGTGCGCGCAGTGTTCATGCCTCAGCTCATGAATTCGGACAGAGAATAACGAGGCGGTGAGCAGATGTGGGAAGGGGGTGGGAGAGGTAGGTAGGGATAGTTTGGCGTAGGGGCGGGACAGTGTGGGTGCGGGCGGGTGTAGGTGGGCAGTTATTAACAGGCCGTTCGATTATTCAGGTATTCCAAAACAAGCAAATGCACTTTTTTTTCGAACTTCGAAACCGCATCAGACTCTACCTTCCGCCCGCATCCCTCGATTCCGACCCCACACACCCCCTACCACCACCACCACCACCGCCGCCGCCCACCCAAACATTCCTTCCATGCCCGGTAAAGCACCCTCGTCCTAAAACCATTCCCGCACCCCACCTTTTCCTCTCCCTCTCCCGATCCGCACTCCCCTCCCTACCTTTCCTCCTCTATCTCCACTCCATTTGAAACCATGAGGCGGAAGAGAGAGTGAGAGAGAGAGAGAGGAGAGGGAGGGGTTTATGGAGTGGGTGGACGGGCCGCCCGGCGCTTCCGTGCGCATTTACGCTCGTTGCTCCTCCATTGTTTTGTTTATAGCGAATTTACCGCCTCTTCTGTTTTTCCCTCATATTTTATTGGCGCTACAATGCGGGCTGTGTGCGCGCGTGGTGTGAAAGTGGAACCCGCACGGGAGGACCGACCGTGTAGCCAGGCTGCTGCCTATGTGAACGTGAAGCTCAACACTGCTGCCTCAGAGGGGAGGATAGAGTAATAGGGATAGACAGCCAGGGGAGGAGGGAAGGCTGGGTGAAAAAATAGGGGTGGAGGAGATCGCGACACGGTTTGAAAGCGGGATTGATTAGAATCGCCGTGGCTTCTACTCCGAATGCGTCATTGTATTTGAAAAGAGATAAATAATGTCCATTCAACGGTGAATAAAAAAATGACCGAGAGCTGAATTCACATAGAGCTGTCGTGACGCATTTGATAACGCCGACCGTGGAAAAGCGACGGATTGGTATTTATCTCGTCCTTAATTCTTCCTTAAATATGGTACGCTGCTCCGATTTTATTATCGTGATTGGATTTTCTCTTTCTCGTTAAAATAATAAACATCCGCAGGGCAAAATAATCGGCTAGTCGAACAAGATACTTTATATTGATTTAACGCGTGACCATGCGTCATTAAAAGGGAAAAGTTACTTAAAAGGTTCCGTGAAATGCGTGACTTAAACCATATTAGTCTGTTTCACGCTCATGAGATCTTTTTGATGAAACATGGGGATTTGGACAGAACAGTGAAACCTAGGGAAAAGTCATCCACACTAACAACCTTAAACACAGAACTCTATTACTCATGCGATGAAACTAAGGAGCTTCACGTTAGGTTAATTTCGTTTACCAATACAAAGTATTAGCCACGTCGTAATAAAATATAATCGGCAAAAACAAGGTGACGAACTGAATAAATTTGATTAAAAGGTTGTACGACGTCATGTAATGATGTTTTATTAACTCGTTTAATTGATCAATTGTTTTAATATTGTTTTTTTAAGCCAAAGTGGTCATCCAAATCGGAATAAGTAGTTGGACTTTCTTGTAGCTGAATCTTTTGTGGGTGTGGTGTAGGTATCCAATGAATGTATACTGGTAAGATTAAAAATCCAAATAACTAAGATAATAAGAGTAATAGCCTGATTACGGTCTTATCGATCGAAAATGGTGCATTAAAGCGGCTACGGTGCAAGGCTGAATCAGAGCAAAAACATTATAGAGCATTGCAACGCTTACCAGGACAGAAAAAATAATCCAAGTGTACCAGTGATAATTCTTCAAGGAACATGTGTCATACTTGCACTAAGGAAAAAAAATTCAACCCTCTGGGAGTAAATGCATTCAAGGCGACCAGACTTCGCATGCATATTCATCCTCGAGCCGTCCTATCCTTCTTGTTCTAGGAGAGTATGAATAAACATAGAGGCCGCTCCCTCGCTCAACTCTACATTCCGCTCCAGACCCTCGGAATGCATTCCTTACTCCACTTCCGCCTACGTACGCCGAGGGATAAGAGGAGAAGGGGCGAGGCCGGGAATCACCGGAGGTCAGAGCGCGGCGCGCTCTTGCGCCGCTTGCGTGGAGGGGGGGCAGTGGGAGGAGAGTGTTCGGACGGCCAGGGGAGCGGGGTCGGATGGGGAGGGGGGGTAAGAGCCGTCGCCAAATGAGGCCAATTGTCCAATTGTGTCTCGCCCGCGCCCCGCCACCCCCTCCCTTCACCTTCGCCCGGTCCACGTTCCCGGGACCTCGCCGCCTCCACCACGCGAGAGCCCGACCCCAAGCCCGCAATTGCTCCGTCGGTCTCCTTCGACGGACCACGTCCCTCGGCTTCTTGCATTAATGCGGCCTCTCTCTCCCCCTCTTCCTACCTCACTCCTCTCCGCCCAAACCTCTGTGCGCTACGCCCCGCAATCCTCTCTTTCTCCGCTCCGTGCTGTACGAATATTTTACCTCCCACGCTCCCTCAAAGTCCCAGGGTATTTTGTTCAATCGCCATCTCCTCCTGCTACGCTTTCGACTAGACTTAACCCATCTTGATCATGCTGCACATGTACTGCGGGTGAGATCACCGAAATATTATGGAAGTCGCAGTGAAACCGGTTTGGATGGAGCGAATACAGCGTTCAATGGAGACCACTCCATTCGAATTGGCCGGAAGTAATTGTACTTTTTTTTCTATATACATTCCACACTGGATGTCCACTTTCACGCAATCGTCATCATAACTTTTTGAAAGAAATAAGGAGGTCGTAACGATGCCCTCAGACCACTACGAGGATATCTTTTCGAAAAATATTGAAAGATTACTTTTGAGAATGCTTTTTCAACCGTGACAACATTACTAGGTAAATCATCCGTGAATCTCATTATATTACACATATATCAACTATATTAATCATTCATATTAGCCGCACGAGTTTTCTTAACGACCACTAATGATGACAGCATTTTTTTGAGCATATTGTCAAGGCTAATAATGAAAATCCGTTTAAGCGGTTTTGAATGATGACATACCGGCGTGCCTATAATTCCATTATGAATTGAAAGCATTTTAAAAAGTCCACAGTCATTCATTTTTAATGTTCTAAGCTAATTTTATGGGCAGAGGGTCGCGTAAGTAAGAAAAATTAGATCCACAAATAAACGGATACGGAGCCATTTAAATTCAGCCCATCGTAGAGGATGCGGGAACCAACGAGAGCATTAACCCTTCCCTCTAAACTCTCACTGAAAAAAATCATATTCCTGGGTCCATGACATCATTTCCTTCAAGGCAACCATGATGATGGCTTTGTAAAGCGTGTCGAACTTATGAAAACATCGTCCAAGGATGACATCTATGTTTCTACCAAATTCAGTGTGCTAGACGAATCATAATAGTATTCAAGCATATTCTCCTTTTTGTTCCATTCAAGTATCCATCCTAAACTTCCCCTTTTCAGCCAGTATACCCAATCAACCACGAAGATGCTCAGGCAGCCCTTCAGACTTCTTTGTATTAAGAAACTTTAATACACTTTCGGTCTGTCACGTGCCTATGCGCTGCATCCTCTGCTTTACAATTTCTCTCATCTCCCTTTGTTCCCCAGATAGCTCGAGCCGAAACCCCACTTCTTCCCCTCTCTCCCCCCAATAACCCACCAGAAAACATGATTAATCGCAGTCACCCTCCCTTTTCCATGTCCCTCTTTACCGGCCCTCATATTTCAATTCCCTTCCTGTGGATGTGCAGGAAATTGGCTCGCAACACAAAAAAAGGACCACTGGTACACATTAGTTTTATGATAAGCACTGCGAATGATGGCAGTAGTTTGGACTTGAAGATGAATTTATGTTTTCGATAGCAATAGCATAAAACGGACTGGATGCCAAATTACACGACTCTCATCATAATTTCAATTTACGAACAGTGATAATCAACATTTCCAAGGCGAGTATAACGGAGTGGCATTTTAAATCCTTTTACGAAAAGGAAGAAAGGGATCGACTAATCAAGATCTCACAGGAGACCTACACTCTTTTCCGTGGTATTACGCCATTATCATCGATAAAATGCAATTTGATTGAAATTATTTTGGTGTTTCGAAGCTGTGAAAGGCCAGAGTTTCTCTGGACCTATTGATTTTTGGCATGACAAATAGATGAGCAAACAAAATCATAGGAACAGCATGTTTTCAAAATAGCCAGCGCTCATTGATTAAGCGCTTCCTGTTATAGGTTGCTAATGGTACTAATTTGAACATCTGAACTGACGCCTGTCAGAAGCACAACTTTGCTGGGAAAATTTTGGAATTGACGGCGCGGGTTTTTAGCCGAGCGTTTCATGTGCAAATATGCTTTTGTAGAATGGAGAAAATACTCTATAATGCTTGACTTTAATTTAAGACTTTAACGAAGGGTAAATAAGCATTTATCAACAAAAAATAGCCTCAGGAGAATTAAAAAAAAATATTTACACTTTCCTTACAAATGTGTACGCAATATATACGCAAATATTCATTTAGAGAAAGTACCAGAGCCAGCGACATTGATAACATACAATTTTAAAATAAGAGTTTGGCATATCAACACCACGACGAATTTTAAAGTGTAAGCAACGTCTCCCTCCCATATTTGACTCATGGTTTACTACCTCTCTTGACCTTTTGTGCGTAGAGAATGACTGCTGGAAATCTAGATTAATTGCTTTAACGTTTTTAAGGGAATATATACGTGAACCTTGCCGTTATAAAAATCGAATTTAACGTTCATTTTCCTCAGACAGGATTCGGGGGTAAGATTTCAAATTGCCAAGACATATTCACACAAACTTCAATAAAAGGAGTGTCCAGGTCACAATCATTATACAGCACAGAGTTAGACAGTCTCTATGAATGTCGTAAATAATGAACTAACAATGCGCGAGTTTTGAATTAATAACGGCAGATGGACCACTAGGTGCAGAAAATATTGTAAATTAGCTGTCAATGTAACTAATGGAGTTGGTCTATTGTTTTCACCTAATTTAGATCGCTCTTTACTTCAATTGCACTCAAATATGCACCTTCCAATATCCTTTGCCTTTGTACTAACTTGCACGGGTATACAAACGCAACTACATAATTTGAAACAAAAGCTCGCTGGCAGCCTCTCAGCCTTGAATTACAGGTAAATATTTGAAAGGAAGAGCTACTATACGTCCAATAGAGACTCAGTGCGTATTCTATAATGACCTATGATGAGAAAAAGCCTTCAAACTATCATCTAGCAAATCATGCAATCGTTAAGCAAGAAATCCTTACAAATATATTCAAGCATAGGCCAAATCCTTGCATAAGTCAACCTATTTGAAGTGATGTATTTAATATCGAGACGGAACATCAGAAAATATTTGTATACAAATAAAAATGATATTATTTTCACACTTAAAATTCAGCATGCCCATGTTGCCACCTGGATGCCTTTTTGCTATCTACGTACAACGCTGGGCGTACATAAACAGATCTCGCGTGGATTCCATGAAGTCGCACTAGTCACAGTAGTCGAACATTTCGCAACCGTGATTACCATCCGAATACTAGTTACTCATACGTCAAACTCTACCTCTGCTTGCTCTTCCTCCTTTTGTTAAGCTTTTAACCATTCCAAAGATACCCATGGCTCTTCCGAACAAAAAACCTTTTTCTGTCTCATCTTAGGCTATAAACATAGCCTTCTTCCATTTTTCTACATGCTTCCAACCGAACACCCTTCCCAATCGACGCTCCCCTCACCCTAATCTACTGCCAAATCTTCCTCCACCCCGTGAGATGAAAAACCTCTCTTTCTCCGACCCACCCAACCCCATTTCCCGCCCTTTCTTCAAATCACCCTCTTGCCATGAATTATTGATCCCCCACACACTCTCAAGGCCCACCCGTAAGACACCCACCCATGTCCCCCTCCTCCGCAGCTGCCCCGTAAGAAACTTCAACTCCTCTCTCTCTCCCCCTCGCATCGTATGCCTCCCCTCCAATCAAAACTCATCCCTCTTTTCCATCCCTCATATTTCCCGCATCTCCGGAACACTTTCCACCCTCCATTCTGATCTCTCCCGAAAAACCCACCTCTCTCATCTCTCCTCATTCCTCACCTTTCGAGCTCAATATTTCAGGGCGATCGAACGCTCGCAACCTCCACACACTCTTTCGCCCTGCTTTGCAACTTCAAAAAAAAAGCGAGCGAAAAAGAAAGAAATCTGACAGCCGTACGGACGAACTGTATTTCACACCGCAACAGAGACGCACGCTCTCACCGGAACGCTCTCGTAAGCTCTCCCACCCACGCAACTTTCCATCCACACAGACACAAGTAGGCGAGCATCCCGTGTTCTGTCCTCTCCCTTCCAGCGCGATAAATCTCCACCGATCCCACTCCTCTCACCGCACTGACAACTATCCTCCTCTCGCCTATCTCCCTATCGCCCACCTCCCTACATTTCTTTCCCCTCTATTTCATCTCTTCTCACCCCCACCTTCCGACACTTTCCCACTTTCCTACCCACCCACCGCAAGCCCTTCCCCCGTTCACCCACGCATCTCAACTCGGAGCTATTTCTCGTCCAACCTCCCACGATTCCAGCCCCTCCACTAGCCCTGTGAATATTTCGATCCCCTCAACTGTTAGTCACTCAGAGTCAATTCCTCCGCAGTGTCATTATTTAACACGCCAGCCCATTTTCTATCTCGATAATTCTGAACGATAGAGAAAGTGGCTCGGGTGCAAGTGTCGTGGAAAAGTACCCTTCCCGCAATCTATCCCCCACCACTACCCGCCGGATTGATTTATTTTCGATCCACTGAGATATTCTGAAGGCTGGAACGCCAAGTGGGAGGTTGAAGAAAATACTTGAATTTAGTTTATAATGTTAGCCAAAAATGAAAACCCAACATATTGATTTCATAGCGTACAAATGCATGCTCACCGTGATTAATGAGTGAACGAGTCCTCCCTTCGTGCTAAAAATCCACTCGAGTGTTCGGAAAGGTATCCTCTGCCTAAAAAATTTCAATTAAACTGTAAAGCAAGGACTCTAGATTGTATAATGTACACATAAATAGCCTGAAATTCTCAAAATTTGCAATATCTATTGATTGCAATATCTACCTAGTGATTGGCTAATGGTTCGATAGGCCGAGGAGTGGCAGGCAGGGGATTTGATCGACGCATTATAACTATAACTTTTTATTTGAATAAAGAATAATATGCTCTCCGGGAACCCAGGGATAAAACTATCACTGAATTGGAAACCTCCTTAAAAATCTGTTATACCATGGATTAAGGCTGTAGATACTCGTAATTTCTGAAAAGTTATTCCAGAAGTAGAAAAAATACTTATTCGACTATTCTCGTAGTTTGAGCGACTACAAAATCTACCAGTGCATACAATTTGATACATTCTATAATATTGCTATGTGAAAGCATTGTTTAAGACTCGTGAAACATTTATTCAATCAATGTATACATTACTAGTTATTTAAAATGGCAAAAATGTAAAAATGATCAAGCAGGCACACCTCAAGCCTATTTGGAAAAAGGAAAGGTTGTCAGAATGCTGAAATGAAATTTGAGATGGCTCGTTTCTCTTGTGAATAACTTGAAAATATATAAAAAATAAGAGGTTTTAACATATCTTCAATATTAGGAGTGTTTTTATGACAAAGATCCTTTTCCGCTATTTTGATAAGTGCTTAGGTTGATGTTACAGTTGATGTGAATTACCATGAATAGACGAAGACAACCATTGGTTTATAGCTGAAGATATGTCACAGATAATAAAAAAGAGATTAAGGACTGACATGTTGACATAAAAGCCAACGAGTTGAACATCATTAATATTGCAGATATATTTTGAAAGCAATTCCGTCCTCTCTATATAGACAACTTCTGTTCCACTCCGTTTTATCCCTCTCACAAACTTCATGTTTCGGTGTCGCTGAAATTTCTAATCAAACTTTCTCTGGCTGGATCAATCTTTCAAACTTTTCCCCACGCACGTCGCCATCTACATATATTTCCTTCCTGCTCTCCTTTTTCTCTCTCTCTCTGCCTACCCACTTTTTGCGGCCATTCGTCCTTTTTTTCTCTCTCCTCCCCACTTGTCTCCCCGGAGTTCTCCTTCCGCACTTCCTACCACCCCACCCCGCCTCCTCATCTCTCTCCTCATGTTACCTTCCCCCACCCTAGAATCCACCCTACTCGACGCACCGCGCCCGCGTACACACACCCCCTCTATCTCCCCATCGCTCACCCCATAGCCTCCCTTCGTACCCTCCCTCCCGGATCAACCAGCTTCCCTGTCCGAGAAACCTGGTTCGGACCAGGTTTCCCTTTACGAATTCATGGGACGCAGCTCGGTTTCCCATGTTCTACCCCTCTCTTTCCCCATCCCCACTCTACTCCTGCTCCCTTCCTTCTGCTTGCTTTCCTCACTCCACTTCTCACTCACTCCATCTCCCTCTCTCTGTCTATCTCTCCCCACAGCTGCACCCCAATCTTCCTTGTTCCACGTGGCATATAGTATATCCGCATTGCTACTCGGCTGTTCTCCTCAAAATAACATTAATTTCCGTGAAAACGGGTTAGCTCATTACTCGCTCCCTGGACCATTCCCCTTTCCTTTTTCCATCAACACCTAATGTAACCTATCATCCAGAAATGATCTGCAAGAGATAATAGAATATGATCAGCAGGAAAACCACCCCTAAACCCCAGGAAAATCTTCCGTGAGATACGTACAAGAAATTTGTAATATTTACGAATACCAAAGAATATATTAAAGTGAAATGTAATACAAAATGTAACAATGTATTTACAATAGTGACGAATGCATTCGCAAATATTGACATAGTTCAATGGATCGGACCGAGTAAAGCATCCTAAAAACATTTAGAGCCGAGGGAATTTAACTCTGCTCCTGATATTGTGACATTGATTCTTTAATATACGATAAAATACTTTTGAAGTATATAGACTATTCCTGTCATAAGCTAAAGCATGACGTCATACAGTAACACTTAAAGTCCAGAAAAAATGTCAATCCACGCGGATGAACCAGCTACCCAAAGATGCAAATCTGATTTCATTTGCCTCTCTACTGCTTATGATAGTATGACATTCTAGTGGATGGAGATGGACTTCCATGTAGTCCCGGGTTTAAAACCGAGTTATGAAGCTGGAAATACCAACTCAAATTCCCAAGCAAGGTACCTTTATACACAAGGATAACTGAAAAATAGCAGAAAACTGCATGAGGCACAGGAATAGGACTAGTGTTCCTACCTCGAATGGGTGAATTTCACACATTATAGGGTATAGAACGAACGTGATATGCTCTATCATCACCGTTAAAATATGACTACTTTCCTATCGGTTATGTGTTGGTAGATGTGTACGTCTATTATTTATTATTATTAGGTAACCTACCGGTTAAGGTAGGTTTTTGGATGGACACAGCTACTAAATAAATATTTTGTGACTCCTAACAAGTTTATGTCTATATCAAATAAATTTAGATACCACGGTGCTATTTAATAAAAATTAAGAATGTGTAATAAACAGCACTCTGAAAAGTGAGTTTGAATACAATTAGTTACAGGGTGATGAAAGTCATAAGCGCCATTGAAGTGTAATATAAAAGCCAAATTTAATCAAATGCAGGATGCAAAGCGCGAAGACAGAATCAAAGACTTCGCATTTCCACAGGAAAATATATTGTTGTTCACCTGACAACAAGAAATTCTTACTTATGGAACCGCAAAGTCTTTGATTCTGTGTTCGTGCTTTACAAAATAATTTTCATAAAGTATCGGTCTCAACCTTCCATCGAATGAAGGATAATTGGAATTATGTCACCTAATTCATTTTATCAACTTTCTAACACATAAACAAGCATAAAAATCTATTTACGGCAAATTGATGGAAAGCTGATATTTATCGTCCAAAGTCTGGGTTAACATTTAAGTATTTGGTCATGGTTTAGCTTAAAAGGATATTAATTTCGACTACATTTCCTTGAAAGTTCCGAATAAAGATTTCCCGATAATATTTCACTAGTGCCATAAAAATATTCGTTTAGAAAAATAACTCAAATGCAATAATCTCTCATAGATCAATCACAATTATTCATGGCCATTAGTTCAAAACATTTTATTCGCTTCATTGCGTTAACTATCTGAATAATTAAGAAAATAAATAATTTTTGTAACACTATCATCTTCTTCCTGAAATTTAAGTTGTGCAAGTGAAGTCGGAATATTCAATTGTAAAGTACCTCTCATCATCAATCAATGACCTAATATAATCAATTTTCATTGAACCATAAAACTTTCAATGACATAACTACTAGTGATCTTTAAAACCTTCAAAATTGCCAAAGAGTCACTAAAAATCTCTAATTATACACACATAGATAGAACCAAGATATTTAGTCACAATTAATTTCTCACGTTTAATTGAAAAAATAAAATCCGTTAATTCATCTCGCCGACAAGAGAAACGAGCGGTTAGCAAAAACCAAAATAAATAAAACACATAAGATTTGGGGAAAGCCGTCGGAGTTTTTAACTTCGTCCATTGATGCGAGAGTGCCGCTAAAACTCCACCAATCCGCCTTTACCTCCAAAACGCCTAACTCCTTCCTCTCACTCTGACCCCTCCTCTCCCGTCTGGTTTGGGAAAACACCTCGGATGAAGAAAAACTGCGGATGTAGTTAATCCAGCGGCGAGCCCAATGGGGAGGATAAGAGAAGGGCTGAGGCCTGGGGGGGGGGGAGAACGATGGCGAGAGGGGTTGTGGGGATGCAAGGAAGGGCTCGGGCGAACGCGGAGAGAGAGATATATGTGGTGGCGGACTGAATCATTCGTGCACGCGATGGGCAGGGCGTGAAACGAACGGTCGCCTTGCCGACCCACTCCCGAAACTCCGCCGCCCCATGCCCTCTCAATGAAACCTTTCCTCTCCTCACCCTCTCCCAACTTTCCTAACCCTGCAGGCACCACCGATTCCACATGTTTCCACCCCGCCATTTCGTTCCCTCCTCCGCCAAACGCACATCTATACCACACACGCAAACCTTCTTGCCACCTCTTTTCTTCCCTACTCCTTAGCCTTAATCCCATGGTTTCTCGCTTCATATTTAAGTCATCGCTCCCTCCTCCCACACCCCATTCCCTTTATTTTTTGCCCTCCTGACCCTTCTGCTGATTTATAGAATTCTTTCGCTTCCTCTACCTGATCAACGACTTTCTCTCCTATCCAGCCAGAATAAATGAGTATGTATATTTCTTTTCGTTCTCGGCCCAAAGCAGATCCATATTTAATGGATGATTACGGTCCGTGTCCTTATCGGTTCCATCAATGGCGTCTTTGGTTTGTGCATAAAAGAACGAGATTGATTGAATAATCCCCACATCGAAGAGTATAAACGGGAAAAAACACAATTAGTATTCCATGGTCGACCGCGGTGGCGGCGGGGTTACGTCCTCGTCTGCCAATCCAAGGCCTGCGGGTTCGATTCCCATCTGGGAGAGTTTTTCCCACCCTAGGGCTTGGGTGTCCGTAATCGCTTCCATTTTTAACACTGCTGATAGTCTGCTGTAAAAGGCCAAAAAGTGCTGTTTTCGGACGAAGGTGTTGGATAAATAGATTCACTCCAAACTGCTTGCGATATGATCAAACGGCTCCGGTTTACTTTACACATCATGAGACACACTATGAAGAAATGAGCCGACACATAAACATTATTCATCATACGATAATGATATATTATTCAATATTAAAATTTCTTTGAACACGGAGAGAATATGAAATAACCAATAAAAAGGTGAATGGTCAAAGGCAATGGTAAAAGGTAAATGGTAAATATGAGAACTTGAAAAAATGTCGGAGCTGTAAGCATAACTTATTTAAAATTGCTCACAATCATTGATCACAAAATTCTCTAATTCTACAAGTGTCATCAGCAATATTCAATCACAAACTACGTTACCGTGAACAGATTATAGGGTAAGAGAAAGGAAGCTATTCAATTCTGACACGTCCAACACCAATTTACCATATGAAGTAATATTTTTTCAAATATTTTTAATGAATTTAAATGCATTTTTGAAAATAGCAAATTTTACTGAAACCAAATGGTTATTTTGCTAGTCAGCATTATTTAAAGTTATAATAGGGAAGGACCAGAAATATTGATCATACTAGCCGTTATGGATAGTATGATCAATATTTAAAATTTTACATTTAGTATGAACAATGAATTACACCAATGAAAGAAAACAGGATCTACTTAAAAACTGCGAAACATCATAAGGAAGCAAGACGGTTGGCTACATTTTGTTTTTCAACATTTAACATGACTTCTTGACATGTTGAGAATTGCAGTTTCCATATATTTAAAAGTAATTACAATATTCACAGGGATTTCAGCTATAAAGCATGAAAAATGCCATGACTACACCTAGTGAATATAATAAAGAAATAAATGCCACCTCTGGCTATTCTAGCAGTTTTTGGTTTGAGATGTGACATGATTTTGGTTTAAGATGTATAATTTGGCCTAATATACAAAAGTTAAAGAGTGCTAGCCTGTGTATCTAACACACAAGGGTCCCCAACTTTCGCTCTGGGAGGATTTCTAATTCTTTGTTTAAGCTATAAAAATGTTTTGTGTGCATTCTTACGACACATGTATACTTTAAAGACAGTTAAGTAAGCAGTGAATTTAAGGAATTTTTACTATTTGATCAATTCACTTATGCTTATTATTATGAGTCTTGAAGTAAATACGCGACGTGATAATTTAGCAAAACACCCCTATCTCAATATTGAATTTAAAACGTACGATTGCATCAGTAATGGGAATGGTAACTCGAACAGATTTTAACCAGATATTTTGAATATTTTCGTTGCATAAATATCGCATAGTTATTTAACCGATAATATATCAAAATTACATCGATTTTACACCCTAGGCTAAAATTACAACCCCGCTACCCTTCGTGAATGATCCCATGCATGATAACAATGAATCGCGTCCGATGTTACGTAGTATTTTTCTTTATTTCTTTCTTGACTGTCCTTTCTCTTGGTCTCACTTAGCCCGGTAGTCGAATCACCATTATTTTCCTAGTATTTACACTATCTTCTACTGTTGAAAAAGTCCGCATAGTCTGAGAGATTTTTACAATTTTTAGGTGGTGTCATTTTACGTTTACTGTGTAAAATCACTAAGCAAGAGGCTTAGCAAACGCATACAATTTATATTACTGGAGTAGATTCAGTATGTAATGACGCTATTTGAATTATATGTACAATACACCTACAATTTTTTTTAAGTATCGGAAACTATTTTTTTCCTGACGTGACTGTGCGTCGCAGCGCGCTCGTACTGCTCGTCACTGGCGCTCGCAGGCTCGGTGGTTGGAGGTCTGACCTTCAACACCTGCTATGAGCCAATCGTCTGCGAGCATTCGTTCAGGCTATATCGTGTTTTTGGTGGACCCCAGATGAGTGACTAGGTGCAAGTGCAAAATACAGTGAATGATTGAACAGCTGAACGCCATTAAATTTTGTGTTGGACTGGGGAAATCGGGTACGGAGACATTGGGCATGATTTTCCTAGTGTTTAAGGATGTAAGTATGCCACAAACAGCAGTTTTGCGTGCAACGCGTGCTTATTTGGCAAAGGTGTGCCGATGCTCAAGGGATGTACTTAGAGAAACTTTCCACGATACTTTTCATACGAATCTTACACTCGTACAAAAGGTTTCCCTCTTTCTGTTGTTACTAAATTGCTCAACACTCGGCAGATATTACTTATATCTGGAAACTCCACAATTATCTACGACTTAAAGTATTTAAATCTATTTTTTTCCAAAAAATACTGTGAAACTTTAATTTAATTATATCAAAACGCCAACACTCATGGAAAATCTCGAATTTTTCCAACTACGTTACTGATAATTCATTTCGGAATCGTATAATTGTAATTATTTAGGCCATTCTCTTGCAAGAAATACGTACTCCCTTTTTACTCACATCCTTGAAGAAAAATCCGTCCATATCCCAACGTAAGGTTTTTTCGCCCTTCTTGGTAAATTATTGACGACCTTGGTACCATTAAAGCCCTTCGAGCATTTGCCTACAAATTCACTTTTGAATATTTTACTCAGAGGCCCATTTTACTTAGACAGCCCGAATCGCCTGAGGGCAACGATTTCGTGAAGTTCATCCAGATGAGAGAGTTAAGGTGCATATGCCTCCTATCTTCGTTGACTTTGATATGTTAAAAGCCATGTTACTCCACAAGAACTTTCGCCGTTCCAGTCTTCTCAACTGCCACGTCATATTTACTTAGGATAATAAAATGTGAATTATAGAAAATTTAGAATATCGTTATTTAGTACTTGGCATACCTTTTATGAGGGAGGCCTGTGCACTGCAGAATTAAGTTCTTTTCATTCAGTCATCAACTCACGTACGTACTCTTAAATCCCTGCCCACACTAAGGACCACACCTGGTCACTTTTTCTCCCACTGCAACACTGAAGATCTCTTCCCAATCACCCTCACTTTATAATCTCGACCAACGAGGGAGAATTGTGTCATCGGTTGTGTCCTCCCTCGCGTTCATTATGGTTTAATAAGCAGGGCCGGATAGCACCATTGGATTTCTCGGAAAGTTTTCGATCGTGGTGCTGGCAGGAAGTAGGGTGAGGTGTTACTTTATGTTTGAGGAAGACGAGAGAATATTGCTCCATAAAAGCCCAAATTTTATGCATGTAGAGAGGAATGGGGGCTTATGAGAGTGTTAAAATGGAGATTTGATGTGAGTGCAGGGCGTGAACGGGTTACGTATTAAAAATTTCAATTTATTTACGATTTTACATCGCTTGCAAGCTTGAAGAAAACTATGGAACTGCATAGTTACTTGGAAAGGAGAAAATATTTAAATATAATGAAAAACTGCAAAGGTGAAGGTATATAAAAATGATTTAATGAAATGGTTAATTCAATATGACTACTGTTTGTTATATCATGACTACTGTTTGTTATATCATGACTAATGTTTGTTATATCATGTCATTGCCACCCGGCTTATCGCCTAACAGCAATGTATCCCAAATTAAAAAAAAAAAATATTCACGTCAATAATAATTATTAGTACTGAAACTACAAGTTTGGAATCTTACACAATATTAATAGCAAGGAAACTATACCCTTCCTATAAAACACAACTCATAACAAACCAAAAGGAAAGTTTCACACATTGTGTAATTAGTACTAAAATTATGCACAAGTACGGAGTCGGTGCTTTCATAATAGATGTCGTCAGTTCGCGCGATAATGCTCGGGTTTCATATTTTTTTGCTTTTGATAGCGTTTAATTTAGCCATGTTTTCGATAACACTTCAGAATACTGACGGGAAAACCTCTTTATTAAGCGCAGGACGTTAATTATATTGCTTTTGAAATAAAAATAAAAAAACGTAGCTGCGTGCAGTTGGCAACGACCAATCACGACTTGGAAACTCCAGCCCGTCTTCACGGACGTTTCCTTACGTGGAAGCCTCACGCACAACGGTGATAAAGCCACATCAAATCCCCTCCCATTTCCTTACGCACGCTACCTCCTTCCTCACTTTACCCAGCCGAACGAACCCCATTCCCTCATTCACGCGCCCCTCTCAGGACCATCGATCACGCTGAAGCGCGGTGGCATAATTCAGTGCGGAGCACCACTTTTGACACTTCCCTGAACGGAAGGTTTTCCTAAAACTTTAAATCAATCCATTCAGCCCTTACATATACACTTAAGCATTCACCACCGATGAACACTGCCATCACCCCACGCATTCCACGGTTCCCAACAAGCTTTCTCCTTCCTTATATATTCAGGCACATATATCCACACCAATATAGGTACAAGTGTACATACATAGATGTGTAAATGCAGGAACTCTCGAAGCAATACTTAACGATTTGACGCTACAAACGTACTGTGTGCGCGTCACGCCTGCGATCAATTATTATATACATATATGTATATATACACATAAAATTATGTATATATAGTATATATATATGTATTTAATCTAGTATGTAATATACACTGCAAAATATATTCCCATTTCCTACACCCAGCTTCTTGTGAGAGCACCTTCGACGCTAATATTTATTTCTCACTCCATTTACCCAGTTGGAACATTTTCAGTAACACCTCAATTCTCCCTTTAGCTAAACCAGAGCACGGTTAACGACAGCAAAAATCTACAAAAAGTTTTTCGGAAGTTACTGAAAAAACCTGGAAGGATCAAACAACCCTGGAATGTTTTAACTCCACCTTATCCCAAGTTTTTCCCTGTTGATTATCAATGGGAATCGATGCCAAGCATTAAGCATTACATTTTCAACCATATGAAAGTATCACACTTGTTTTTATCATCACTTCTTGGGACACATAATTGAGGTGCATTCCCATCTCTCTCTGCTTTTAACGTGACACTATGACTGAAATTGCCGACCCACTGGGGCAGACACCTCAGCAGCAGCCAAACTAAGGAACATACTGATGATTGTGATTGAGGTGATAACGTCAGAAAGCGAGTAAGGGCTAGGAAAAGGAAAAGCATTTTGAACGGAATGAAGGGAGGAAGAAAGTTGGCGGAATTGAAGAAGCATTTATTTAAGTGCCAGATTTAAGATCGCATAAGGTTATATAGTATGTAATAGAGCCAATGAAATGTGTCGTTTTTGGGTTTGAGTTCATTCAAAAGAATCTTAACGCTTGACTGCCGAATAACAATGAAAGCCTAAAAGTTTTAGATGACTGTTTCGAAATAATGCAGCCTAGAGGTGTGCCACTAAATTCATTAAATAGCGACGAACAGATTTATTCAAGACTGTGAACTGTCGATTGGGTAGGTATGAAATATGTATGCATATTCAGAAGAAATAAATGGACAGATATAGAGAAAGAATATTAAAGTACCTACGGTAACTTAACTGTTGCATTTTTCGGGTTACTGGGCAAGTGTTACCAATAATCTTACGAACTTGAGGCAAGGAAAAACTTAAGGAAATTCGTCGTGAGTTTGGCACCACTGATCCAGACCTCTCTCTTTCTCTGTTCCTCCACTTAGAGGGCGGGGTGAGGAGGCACCCTTCCATCCCAGAAACCACCTTTTATTCCATCAATAACAGCAGCCAACAACAGCAGCAGAAAGCAGGTAGTGGTTTTAGAGTGGGGGAGGGCAGGAGAGGTGGGAGAGAATCGGGAAAGGGGGAGACTGAATGTGTGGCGAGGGAGGGCGTGGGAGGAGTGGCGGAAATGTAAGGAGATTCATGGGGGAGAAGGGTAGCTGGGAGGAGGAAGGGGGCGATGATGGAGAGCGTGGAGGAGAGGAGGAAACGTCCCGGGTGCAGACGGACAGACAGACAGACAGACGGATGCACAGACCTGGAGTGAGATGGGGGTGTAGATGGGGATGAAATAACGACCGTTGAGGGGATGGCTGCCTAAGCGAGAAATTTAAATCGGGTGTGGCGAGGAGTGAGGGAGCAAAGAGATTGGGAGGGAATGCACTTCGCCTGGAGGGAGGCGGCGGGAGAGGTAAGTTGAAGTGCGGGAGAGATTTACTGCGTTGTCACAAATATCCCGAAAGGACAAGCTAAAAGATAAGCATTACATTTATGCCTAAGTACATATATCAGTTGCTCCATCTCGGAAATGTAAGACAGACGCAGAGAAAATATAATTTCTCGTTTAAATGTCCCAAAGAATGAGTACGACGTCGCTGCTGATGAGGAGTTTATAAGTAGCAGTCTAAAAGCAAATAGAAACTTCATCCAAGACCACAACCTTATCATGCAACTCTTTTTTTCATTCATCCTTGGGCCATTATGGGCATGTTGTGATTGGGTATAAGGTAAGAACAAATGCTGAAGATTATTAAATAATAATGAAATTGGTTTTGAAAACATCAGTCATATTCTGTTACAGTGAAAAATATACAGTATCCTTAAATAAAAAAAAATAATACGTTCAGAACGGTGTACTTTCAATAGGGAAAATTTAACGTGCATAAATATAAATCAGTTATATAAAACTCTATATCACCGTAACATATAAGTATACTAGAAATTGACAGACTTGATAATGTACGTAGATTAGTCATGAAGACAAAATTTAACGACGAATTTACCAAAGATCAGGTATAATTAATAAACAAAAAACTGAATTATTATTAGTGTTAAAAAAAGGAGATTAAATATACTAATAGTATACCTATTCATACTTTAAAGCATTTTATCAAGAGAAAGAAAATTAGAAAGAATAATAAATAATAGGCTGGAAAAAGGTAAACGAATCTCAAAATTGCATAGGCAAAGAAGTTTGGGATTTTCGAGGAAAAACATTATGGCATGGAATTATGGATGACTGAAAGAGCCAACATTTTGAATCCTACCTCCAAAAAAATCTGAGTTGGAAACCAAATACTGTAATTATACGGTATCTGGTATCGTCAAATCTAAAAATGAATAAAAATTCAGGAAAATCACGGGTATCCTTAGAACTTTAGAACGGCGATCCAAGGGCAACCATTGCGGTTCGGTTGGAAGAGGGGGGAGTTGCATATACAGCTAGGGAAAGTGGTACGAGTGATTTAGGCTCTAAAATCGCTCGGGACTCTCGGAGGAAGTGAGCAAACACTGATGTGTCAAATGAATAAACCGCGCCGCACTGCCTTCACCGCTATGCACTGCACATCCGTGACGTTTATGGGGTCGTCATTCAGAATACCTCTTCGTCACCGGGGGGAGGGAAGGCAGCGGCCAAATGTCCCGTGGGTATATGTGGGATCCGGCCAGTTCAAACAGAAACGGTGAATTAATGCATATGCTTAATGGCGTTCCACTCGCGAGTAAACATGCATCATTTCAGGGATCGCGCTAAATGCCATTTGAGATACAAAAGTTGGGGAAACAAATTATTCATGGGAGGAATTTAATGAAATCTGCTTCGCAAGGACATGAAATTTTCTGCCTTATCACCACGAGGATCCTTTGTCAGGTTTTGTCTTGAATTTTACCTAAATCACATCGTAAAAATATATAAATGACCGTACTAACTCTCTCCTGGCCGAAATTTTAATGGAATTCACTATCATAAACCTCAGGTACTAAATTTTACATCACGTAAGTTATTGCGATGCAATGGGTTCACTATCTTTTGCTCTTTAATATACATGAATATTCCTTAAGTGGTTCAAAAATCTTTTCAATTTATTTCTTTCCCATAAAATACATGTATGTAGGGGATAAGTACTAAATGGATGGAAAACATTCACGGATGAAGTACTTAAAATCAATTGAGGTATATTGTAAAGGTTATAAAAGTTAGAAACAAAAGTTGGTGCCCAATTGGTATGACCAATATAAAGTTTTACATAGGACCCTTATGCGTCAAACACTCTTTCATGCGTCAATGAAAGAGTGTTTGAACCTGTCATAATAATGCTATAATTCTTCGAGAGATATAATTTTTTTATTGCGAAGTTCAATAAGTTCGCTAAGTAATAAAATAATTTTAAGAATTTGAGATACCACTTAAGGGCGAGGAACCCTTCCTACCTATGCAAGCATTTAATTTAACCTACAGTGAAATACAAGCGTTCTGAATAATCACCTGTACCATTTATGGTTTCGGGCTCCGCTTCGTGGAAGTTGTATATACGAGTATTCTTACCAATAGAAGAAAAAAGTACTTTTCCGCAGAACCCGCCGGAATTCTGAAGACACGAAGTTTTTTCTAATATTATGTACCATACCCCGATAAAACCACATACTCGTTGGATTTAATCTAACATTATTTTGGCCCAATCATGGTATCTCTGATGTATGTAAAGGGGTTGCGCTTCAAAATATCGTTGTCTCTAAAACACACGAAGAATTGTGCACTCACCATCATTGACTTTCAACTCTGTTCTCATTCTTGGGAGATGTTACGGAAATAACAGCAAAATAACATCACAATGTAACAAAAATACCAAATATCCCAACCAGGAACAAGCCATTCTCCATAGATGCAAATGAAACAGAAACAGTGCATGAAAACACTGGAGTAGAGATACATAGGCGGTAGATTACTCCGATGTCCCAGCCAGTAATTCGTAACTTGGGCTGAGAGGCCAATTGTGTGGACGGCAGCGACACCGGAAGGTAGAAAGATTAACTTCAAAGCCTGCACAGAGCAGTGCCTCGGGGACAAAAGGACGATCTACCCCGAGCGCTTGAGTTGACTAATATGAGTCATAAACCTAGAGTGGGCGGGATTGATGAGGGCGGGAAGAGGGGGAGAAAGCGGGGATGGAATAAGAACGGGTGACAGTGCGTCTCATTTCGTAAGAGAATAGAGGTAGAGTGGGAGAGAGAAAGAGAGAGAATGGTAGAGGTCGTATTAGATACCATCTGTATTCACTCACTGAAGCCCGGGAAAAGCCAGACGACAGGGAAGGAGGGGAAGGGTTAGGTAAGCCGGGTAAGAGAGAGCGTAGGGATTCTGAGATAGGGAGTGCGGAGGGAGAGATGCAAAGTGTTGAAACGCAACGCGTTCCTTCTGGATTATTTGGAATCGAAGCGTGCATTCTGAAGATCCGCGTGACGCGCCTTCTTACAGATCCCACCTGCTCCCCAGCTCAAAATCCTACCGTTGAATCCCACCCACCTCCCGTCCCGACATTCTTACTTTGATTCACTCCCTTTCCGCCTCCCCCCTTTCCACGGCCTCGGCCCTTGAGTATATCCTTTGCCCCCCTTTGCCGTCTTCAACCTAAATCCCCCGTTCGCTGCCTCCCGCAAAAACCACACTTGTCACACGACGTGGAGGAAGACAGCGGACGAGGGTGGGCCAGGAACGGAGTACATGAAAACAAGAGGGGGCAATTTTCTCCGACGCAGGCGCGTCAGGAAAAAAACCCTCCAGAAATCACCACATCGATGCGTTAACCTGATCACGTCATGCTCGCGTCTAAAAGTAAAATCTACTACGAATGCTGCAATAGTAAATTTCACAATATTTTGGAGTGAAAATTAATTACTGATGAGAAACAACACTAAGATGATAAATCAGGTATTTTATAAATGTCAATAATTTCTTTCAGTTCTTTTCAATGAATTAACTTATTGTAATACAGACATTATTACTAACATGTTTTTCAACAAAAACCTAGTACCCATTAAGAGACTTACAACACTATTGTGTTTTTGCGTGGCGCCAGCCATTAGTTGATCATACCAGGTGTAAAACAAAATATATGAATATATTAGATGAATATTTATTTCTTTTTTGTGGCCTGCGTTTTGATTCCGGGTCGGAGACTTTATTTTGGACTTACAATTTCAATATGATTATTTGATTATCCAGTAGGCAAATGCGTCTGTTAAGAATAACTGTTAAGACCCATCAAACCATGATGAAATGTTCAAGTAAATGCTACGTGAGGTTTCGTTCCAAAAATATTTTAAAACTTGTTGACTTTCAAAATCAATAACTGTTTCGAAATTATCACACTTTTAATGATTCAGTAGAATGATGAACCTACCCCCCTTGCCATTTTATCAACCGACCATAGCAATCTCTCTAAATTCTATACTTAATTCATATCCTAAATCCGATCACTGAAAATTCCACAGCTTCCAGCATTGCGGCTTTTCCAAAATACATATCGAGATGGTGCGGGGGCTAACGTACTGACTTCCCACCCAGAGGGCCCGAGTTCAAATCCCGGCGGTGTTGAATATTTTTCAAAGGTATCTCGATCCTTACTTGAGGTGCTTTACGGAGGGCACTTTGAGTAAGTACGCCGTCCGTCGGATGGGACGTTAAGCTGTAGACCCCTTGGCGCCTTTCGTAAAGAGTATGCTAATGCCGACGCCGGGTTTCTCTCCACCTTTCATCCTTTCCTGTCCATCCCCTATGATGCAAATTACCTCAGCTGCCAGTCGCCTCCCCTAAATACTACTACTACTCCAAAATACATCTTCTTACAAAAGATCAAGGATGGGCCACGATATTATAGCAGATTTTTATTACGCGTATCCATCTTTTCTAATTAAAGGGTTCTTCCGCTCGTAAACATACGGGCACACAGAGAGACTTTTAAACTGAAACCAACAGTAGATAAAACACGAAATATCTTTAAGATAAGTAAACATACCACCATCCCTACTCACAATAATCATCCACTCTTTTACGTTCTGAAAACCAAATATACAAGCAGAATATTTTTCACCGACTTCTCCGTCTCATAATTTCCACCCTAATTCCTCAGCAGCGCATCCATTCCCGGCATTCTTCCTTCCTCCAGGTTACCGGACCAACCAGCACAATTCCGAACATCTTCACATACTTTCCACTACTTTCTTTCCACTAAAATCCCTCCAATCCCGCCAACCTTTCATCCGACTCTTCTTCTCCGCATCACGCGGAGGAGAGACAGGAGAAATATTCGTGAGGCGGATGAAGAAGGGGAAAAACAGCAAAAAATATCGATGTACCACGCTTATATATACATACTTATTTTTTTCGAATCTCTCGCTCCTTCTTGTCTTGAGAGGCAGCGCACGCAAAGGCTTCGCTTGCGCTGGAAACAAAAGACTGACGATCGACTGCCAAAAAAATGAATAAACACCGGGTGGGTGGGAGGATTATATTGGGGAGGGAAGTTGAGGGTGTGTGTAGCCTTAGGATGAGAAGAGAAGGAATAGAAAATGGGGAATAGCTTTAGAAGTACGAGCAAGAAAGCTTTCCCTGTGGGGCGTTCTATGAATGCCATCATTTCTCGTCGACCGTTAATGCCAGGGAGCAATATCATCATTGACCTTGCAATCATACGTCATTACAGGATTACTTGCATAAAAATTTACAACATTTTCCCGATTCACTGATTCATTTCGCTTAGCTTGAAGTTTCATATGCTAACTCCGACGGATTCAGATAGATTTTCGTCCTTCACAAGTAGTTTTACCAAATTCATATATTCGATAAAAAAAACTTAGCGAAAGAACTTTGAATAATTTCAAGCGATATATAAGCAAGCCATTTTCCCCAGATAATAGTCCAGAGTGCAAATACAGACATTTATTTTTATTACTATTAAAAGTAATCTACGGGTAAATGTAGTTTTCGGATGCATCTAATAAAAGTACGATTGCACTGAGACGCGCCTAATATGTAACTAAATAACTAATGAGGACATGCAAATATCTACTCAATATAAAACCGGTGCCTTTCTATTACTTTCACAGAAATCAAGTACAGATTCTGGGTACTACAGATTCATTCTCTAAGTTGTGTGATACAAGGAGTATGATATGTTATCATCACTAAGTGTGATACAAGGAGTATGATATTATTTCGTTCCATTAAAGAAACAATATTGAATATTGGTACAGAATGAGTAATGTTTAAGAAACCAGTGCCAGTATTTTCAAACGGAAGAAATAAGAAACTGATGAGTTTCTAAAGCAAAAAAAAATAATACCAAGTTCTCCTATGTCAATAAAAATTTCTTTAGACGCCTGTCGGGAAGTTAGCTTTCTCTTTTTGTTAATCTATTGCTACAAAAAGAAATAAAAAGTTCTATCTCAAAAAGTATACGCTCATTGAGTTTAAGTCACAAAAATTACTGCGGAGCATATACTTATTTCAAATGATATTTCACTTCTGAGGATGACGGTTTAAGGGTTGAATCGTCAAACATATTAGTGCATGCTTTTTACTTCTATTTTTATATTTCTATGTTATGCTTAGTACGTCTTGAACCAGAGGATATGCATACGCATGTCGGTATTTATAGTATGTGCAAATATGTCAATATAAATAAATACATACACATATATTTTTGACCAGTTCTTAATGACACTAATCAGAAATATTTTTAAAACTGTATGCTTTAAAAACACCTTGAGTGACAGTTAATTTCCAATGAAACATTCCTGTGATGCAATTGGTGAGCAAAGAAGATATAGTTCTTATTTTACACAATTGACTCCGGCATTTTGTTCTGTCTGGTAAAAAAATCTTCCTTTTTCGTTTCTGCAAGATTTTTGAAGACATGTATTTTAGCATTAACCACAGTATTGTTTATAATTATATGCGGTACACGAGGTCACCACCTCAGTATCTCATCCCATATTGAAAAGGGCATATGCTTTACAGGTTTGAGCAGACTGGAGTTATGTCTCTTTCCGGGATGTATAAAGGTCAAACACGCAGAACTGAATCTTCGCAGATGAAGTGAGATATGCAGCCGAGGAAGACGGTGGAAGGAGTAAAAGGAAATTTGATGCAGGGAAGCAAGGGGTGGAGGCTACTTGGGAGAGACTACTAGGGTGGGACTGCATGGATTTCGGGATTGTTTCCTAAACGGAGGAGTTCCGGCAAAAGGGAAAACGTAGGGATGGGGAGAGGGGTGGAGCGTGGAGGAGGGATTTAAGTCGGACGTGAGGTCTCCCCTTCCTCTGACACCCTCTCCCTTCCCCCGATTCGTGTCTGGAAATCGTTAGGCGCGCGTGGCTTGAGTACCAGGGTGTTTGTTCAACCTCAAAAGGCAGCCGTTTTCGCACTGCGCCTCCCGATCCTCATCCCTAGCTCGTCCTTCCCGTGTCCTCCCGAGATCCTTCCTCTCCCTTACGTCCCCTCTCCTCACTTCGAAACCTAATATACCCCGTCAATTCCCACCGCGCCACACTTACGCTCCTCACCTATGCCCTACCTATCGCTTTTCCGTCTCCAAAAGCTCTCTTCTTCGAAGGTAATGCGATTTTTCCCGAGTCAGAAGAAAGAGAGAATAAAGTTATCATGTAAGATTCTTGACTAGGGAATGGACTTACATATTGAAATACTTATTCGAAGAAAATTGGGAAAGGGGGATAGCAGAACTCCGGAAATATGGGAGGTGACAGAAATATAAGCACGGATCAAAGCTAAGAAGTGATTAGTAAGGACGTTGACATTAGAGAGCAGTGAATAAAAAACACGAGAACACAGAATACGTTAATTTGAAGTAAAAAATTAAATAATAAAAGTCGGATCTCGCTAGAGAAACTAAAGAATCAAGTTATTCAAGAAGATAAGGCCAAGCAAAAATATTCAAATCTTATGCAGAAAAACTGACACAAAATTGTCACGTGGCAAAGCAAATATAATTAAAATGTAAACAGGCACTTGTGATAAATAAGGAAAACCCTTCCAGGGCAATATTACAGAGCATAAATTGTTTGAGAAACATTTGCATAATTATTTTCTGAATTTGCTCTGAAAATATCTACATACATATAGTATATTATTGATCTTGCCTGGAAAGAAATACCATATAATTTCTACAAAGTTCCACAAAACTACTAATTTATGCAGCAATTAATATACTAATTGGTGAACTATACAATATCGTTCAACTTAAGTAAGCTCCCGAAAAATCATACCATCCATTGATGAAAATGTAATGACAAAAAATGGCTCACCTATTGGTTCCATTAGACACTTTTTGCAAATACAAGTAGTCTAAGAAACTGTATCCACCTCAGACCGCAACAATTTAAAAAGCTTTCAAAGGCTTAGAATAAATAGAGCCAACAGTTCTGAAAAAAGCGATGATTGTGTCATTTTCATTCCCGTATTATTCCCTTAATACATATATTATACTTGGAATGACATGAGTGAAAAAACTGCTTTATCCTAGTTCTTCAAGTTTGGGACATTTTTCTCACTCATACCCTGAACCCTTCCTTGTTTTCAAGGTATCTTCCATCAACCCTGCCTCCATCCCCTAACCCAGTCCTCTGGTCATCACGTACTCACACGCGCAAAACACGCACAGGCACGCATTTTTCTCCCGTCCCCTGTCACTCCATGTCTCACGCATTCCTTGACCCTGCCTTCCTCTCGCTTTCCCTCATTCCTATGCCCTTCCCATCCTCCATCCTTTCTCCCTCCACCGCTGGTCCTTCCCGAGAAGACATAAATATATATTCGCCAAACCTTCCCTTTCTCCCCACGGTCCCCTCTCTCGCATACCTCGGCCCCGATCATTAATTCATTGCACCAGAGATCCTTCACAACCTAACCGGCCGCTGCAACCTTCACCTCACAAACGCACACACCCCCACGCCCGGCCCGGCCCCACCTCTAGCCCAACAGCCCTCTCCCTCTCTTTACAACCAGAACGCCCAATATTGGCACACGTCAAGACCAGTGCCACATCCATTTTCTCTGGTTAACCCAAATCTACCCGCTCGACCTCTCTCTCTCTCTTCCTCTCTCTTCTTCCCGCTCTCTCCCCATCCTCAACACAACTGCCCACAAATCCCTTCCCGCCCCACCCACGCTCCTCCTGCCGCTTCGAGCCCATTTTCGGGCCCTGCCCCGGCGTCCAGCCTCATCCCGTCACGTTCCGTTCCTTCCTCATTTCACTCCCATTTCGGCCCTCCCCTCCTCTTCCCTTCATCCTCGCCTACTTTCCACCTCTCTCCCATTTCTCTCCAGACTCGACTCGAGGGAACAGGGGCCTCCTCCACTGGTCGGTCCAATCGACATGTATTTGGCAACATGCTTCCTCCAGGCTCTCCGCTCCAATAAATGCTTCACCCTCCTGGCAGCGTGAGTTATCTTGCGCCCGGAGAAAATACCCTGAGCGGTCATTTTAAAAGAAATTTACCCACGAAACAGCGCGGGTCTCTTATATTCCAATACCTTCGGTGAATCAGAGGGGGGTGGGGTGGTGATGACATGAGCGATCGTTCGGCAGAAAGGGAGCGAATCAAATAGCTTGAGTGAGGTGGACACGTGCGGATTAAGATAACTGTCATTAATAAATAAAACCCGTGGATTTAATATGAACTTTCCCAAAGGATGCCCTTTTTTAATTTGGTGAAATGTAAAAGAAATTTAGAATTTCCTCATATAAATTTTTGGCCAGTCCATTCCTTTTAATGTTAAAATAGTATGTCATTTGAGCAGATGGAAAAATTCCCCTATTTTGGAATTGATTTGGAGTAAGATAGTCAACGAAGTAGGGATTTAATGAGAAAAAATGCTTTTAACATGGCGTTTTCACTATCAGGAGGCAGATGATGACAGTGATATCGAATAAGGATGCTAAGGTTTTGTGCCACACAGAAAGAAGACCGTGAAACCAGGTGTTAATCATAGATTGGAGGCTTCCGAGATACTGGTTTGGAGAGGGATGGAAAAGATACAATGGACAGAAAGGATAAGAATCAAAAGACTAATCACAGTGTGAGAGGAAAATGGGATATCGGTAGAAATCTAAAGGAGGTGTGTAAGGTGAATTTAGAGCATATATATTGGGGATGAAATTTTGAAGACTGCGATAAAGGGGAGAAAGTTAGGCGAGGAAGATGGAGGAAAACGATAGGTATATTGAACGGAAAGAGGGGAGGAAATGAGTATGCGGAATTGAGGAGCAGTTAAATGTATCGTGGGATGTCAGGATATGCCTTGTTGGACTATGCTAAAAAATGCAGCTGTAAACACTCTGTCTCCTTCCTAAAACAATCTTAAACAGTAATCTACTAGTAATAACAATAATTATTCTGGTGTGTAGAACGCTCGGCTTTTGGCTTTTAAGTCCCGAATCGAAGAAATGCAATAATAAATCTTAAAAATCATAGTGGGGTATCATAACTGAAGAAAGTGGACGAACTACTTGTATATCGGGTATGAAGCAGGATCTCCAGAGATGGAAGAATTAAGAAGAAACTGCAGAGTACTCTGGAAGGCATGCTACTAATGAAAAAAAACTTAGAAGCACAAGCCTAAAAATTAAGCCAAACTTCACTCAAATATGAATCTGGATGCTATTCCGTTACGCTAGTAAGAAGTGGTCAATTACAGCAGAGAATTAGAGAGGAATAAACCCAATAAAATCTAGTCTCGGAGACGAATGATGAAGATTAAATTGACCGAACAATACACCAATCGGGTCCTTCGAAATGTAGGGCAACGAAGGAGTTTGCCAAGAGCACGACTAATGGGTTAAGGTGAACTTATTGCAAGTACCCTTAAGCATAACTGACTCGTAAACCAATCATGGTGGGAAGAATGCCTGAGAAGTAATGCAAAGGCAGTCCTAGAATTGAATATCTCCAGCTGATAATAGGATATGTAAACGTGAAAATTGACGTTCAATCATGGCTGAGAGGATAGAGAGAGATCTGTAGCAAACCAATTTGTAGATTGAAAATTGAAGATGATGATACACCTTGGCTAACTCCTTGAAGAAATTTAAATACGCAAATGATAAAGCTCCTTTAAATTACAACGGTAAGGATTATTTAACTTATGATTCTTATTAAGGTCGAAGTAAAGAAAATCTTTCGCGTTTATTTTCAATTGATTTTTGATAAAGTTTCAAATTCACAGAATTGAGCATTATTTCACTGGCATCTGTGCCATATTCAGTCGCATCGCGGAAGTTACATTTGGGTACATTAACTTCTTGCAACTTAAAAAAACTTCTGCTTCGGGAGTCAAAAATAAACAACACCCCTCATACCATTTAAATTTCATTCATCATTCAAAGATTGACCGAAATCTTTCGTAGAAAGCATGAATGCAGGTAAATATTAATAAAAAAATACAACTGTTCCTTTCACACTCTCTCCGCTTTTTAACGCGAGCAAACGAGGAAAAGCAGAGCGAAGGGCTTCTATCCATTAAATACACGGAAGTAAAAGAAGGAGGCTGTGAAAGTCTGCAAGACGTGTTAATTTTTCATTTTTTTGCTTCATTATACGTACTTTTTGGTAGAAGTGTGAATTTAGGTGCGCGTTATGAACCCTTAATGAAAAGAGGGACGGAGTGGAAAGACACAGAGAAAGCACTGAGATGGAGGCATGGAATATCATTGAATCAGTCACGTAATACGGGGAAATGATTCCGCTTGGAACGAGAAGGAAATTAATTCCGCATCCGGGCGAGAGGAAATAGGGCAGACGGCCCTCGTATGTATGTTCACGAGTCTGTGTGTATTCGCGGTCGAGTAATTAGAAGGAATTGCAAGGTGAAATAGTAATAAAAGCCCGTGGGCGTTGTTGCAAATGCTACGTCCAACCAGGGCCTAAGTTCGCTTGCCTAGTAAGTAACAAGCATACAGTAGTGTATGCAAAACGAGTTCCTGGTTTGAGTGCTTACTGTGCTGCGTATTACATGAATTTTACTCTCTCAAGAATACTGATCACGTTTATAAAGGAGGGAAAGGGAATAGGTAAATATCGCTGGGGCAACATCTTTTTGTCGATAAATATTGGAAAGGTACCTCTTATTTTCCAAGTGGCATAATAATTAGGCTATTGAAAATAGGATAGTATTTTTCAAGTTATTCTTCCATAAGCAAGCCATTGAGTAAATATTTTCTACCTCATTCAAAATGCATATTTGTTATCGGTACTGTGTGTCAAAAATATACCGAACTACTGTATGCATGAGCTAAGTGAGTCGAGGAGATATACTTTTCTATTGTTGTTTATGTCCATTGCATGACAATCTGTTATTGAAATTTAAATTCGGGAGCTTTTCGAGGAATCTAAGGAGTTGCGATACCACCGAAAGATAAAATAACTGAGGTCAAGAAAGACCCTTAAATCAAGGACAGATTTTTCTTTCCTCCATTTTTAGAGATTTCGCATATAAATACCAATTTTTATAACCTTTAAGCTCTATCTTAAGTCATGGAGGTAAAAAATAATTTTCGTCTGGAAATGAAAAAAAACAATCATTAAAATGTTCTTTATTTCCAAGAAACTGAAGAAATCGACCTCGGCAAATAAGATTCCTCTCTCTTCACTCTTTCCTCTCTTTACCTTCAAAAATATATCCTATCTTTTTCTACAAAAATATATTGTTTTAAGCTTTATCTACACACCAAATAATTAACTACTAAAATCTAAAAACATGAATTTTACAGAGGCAAGAAAGAGCAGTGACTGGAAAATTCAGTGCATGTCCTTATATTTCATTTATCATAAATGCAAGATTAGCCAAAAAGTTTATCGCATAGTTGTAGTCCGTTCTATTTTTCGACATAATTCGTTGCGTTTAATTTAATTATTTATTCCGAAAACCGAAACCTAAAATTAAATAAATATCTTACTTGAAATTAATTTCTTTGCACTGAGTTGCTGATAAATTGTAAGGGAAAATAATTTTTAAACAAATCTCATCACTAAAAATTCTCATAAATAATAAGAGATCTAATTTTCACTCTGATTATCTTGCCTTCTCATATTCACCTATCATACATTTCTACGACATGCTGGTTTCATTTTAATATTACTGCAAGGGGAACCTGTGTTCGTATCAGAGTTTAGAAGCCAACTGTCGAAGCAGTGATGCGTGAGGGAAGACGCGAGCACGGTCTTCTCAACATAAACAGCTTTGCTAGAAATAATGTAGAGCTGGGATGCTGGTTGGATTGCGCTTTATGGGAAGATGGATAGTAATAAGATGATTAGGGCGTTACTTCACCGATTTCACCACAGAATCTAAGGCGGTATAATGGATTGATTTTCATCTAACTTGTGGAATTTAATAATGTTATCTACATATATTCTACCAGGTAATTTATCAATTTTACGACTATGAAAGAGGAATAAAGGGTTTTTCTTATCAGATCGCATGCAAAAATATGATAAAGGAAAAAATGGATAACCGAGGCGCCTTGAAATTTATCGCCATTCTGGAATTTTCGTGAATTTTTTAATCTTTATCTTAAAATTATTCGGGCATTTCATTTTACATTGCTCAAGGTTCTTATAAATAACCCAAATAAAAACCAAGTAGTTTCACCTACACAAGTCCATTTTGCCTAAATAATACCCATAATATACTTCCTCTTATTCTCCTATCATCAATTAGTTGAGGGGAAAGGAATAAGGTGATAGAGTTTCAGAGAGGTTAGAGAGTGACATAGAGATATTCGTGATTGGATGGGCACGGTGAAGAAATTGGTGGATGATGAATCCAGGATGGAATCGGAAAGCAATTTTTGTAAGTGCATTGACGAAAAGTTGGGTTGCCTGAACGGTATAGAGGTGAGTAATTGTAAGGGTCAGCCAAAAGGTAGCGTTCCAATTGAAAGGAAAGAAATACCAATCCAAAATCCAAAAACTGGCATATGAAACGATGTTAGCTACTCCGTATGGTCAGAAACACGGTTTTCATCGCTGATATCCGAGGAGCTTGAATGGAATATACGGAAAACGTGCATACCACCTAGCTCATTAGAAATATTTACATCCAAAATTCCTGTTGATATCTAAATAGTTTCTTCAATTACCGCGTTTTACGCCTCGCAAAGCAACCCCGTTTCCGTTCACCTGACAGTCTCTCGCACTCGCTCGTGGTGATCTAACACGGCCGCGTAATGTGGATTTTTGGATAAACCCCTTGAGTCGAAAGCAAACTCCTGTGACCCGTGCCTTACCAATGGATTTAATCTAGCTTGTAGCCCCCGTGTTTTGAGAGAATCCCTCCCGTGCGTACGGCAGGCGTGTAGCTAATCGCGGGCTTAGGTGAGAGGGAAGGAAGTGCGTCGAGATGGGAGAAGGGTGTGTGCATGTTTAGGCGGGAGGAGAGAGGGCGGGATTAAACTCGTTGAGACCAGTGTTGCGATGACCAGTGTCGGGAGAGATGATTGGTGAGGGGGGAGGAAATGACTAGGATAGGGATGGGGAAGACGGTTGCCGCGGGAGGAGTGGGAGAAGAAGGGGGAGGGTGGGTGGATGTAATGGGGGCAATGGAAATGGAAGCGTGCATCGTCACGCCCCGACGCCTCGACAGACGCCCTCACGCGAAATGACTTCATTTCCAGTTCGATTTAGAGGGCGTACGTCCGGGGAGGGGGGTGGTTGGGTGAACGTCGGCCGGAGAGGATTGGGTCATGGTGTGGGAGCAGATTGGGGGGGGGAGTCAGCGGGTGGGGGTGCTGGCGCGTAAAAAGAGTCGCGGCCTCCACCGCCATCGGGGAAAAGGCTTTAAGACCGGGAGAGGGGGGGCAAGGGAGATGTTTTGCGGGGGTGGCGGAGGAAGTTGGATCCCCGGGGAGTGGAAGGGGAAGGAGTAAGGGGGGAGAGGAGAGGGTGGGTGGCGGAAGGCCCCCGAGGGACACGGAATCGGATCGACGAGTAGGCCGGCGAGTAGGGAAGAGAGGAGTTTGTAAGGAATGGAAAAATATGCGATTGGCGGAAGAAATTAATGGAAAGGATTTGGAGGATTACGGAAGGGGAGCCGGAATAATAGATTCGAAACCATTAAAATTGTCGGTTGACCTTCTCTGGAATTGGAACTCACCGAAAATCCAAATTGGTGGTTAGGCTCTAAAGGGTTTTGGTCTTGGGGGAACTGGTTAAGTGAATCTTATATCAGATTCGAATAGAAATAAGAAAAGGGGCAGGAAAAGGGTGGGAGGGAGGAAGGAAGTTTACAAAAAGAGAGGAGGCGAGAGATTGATTTTTGAAACCCTCCGCGCTCAACTAGAAATAAAACCATCAGGAGAAACATAAAGCCTGTTAAAAAGCACTGTTAATTATGGGTGATCATTTAATTCAGGGTTAAAATATATACTGCAACTAATAGTCCTTAGCTATATATAATTAGTGGCCATCATATTGCTTTTAGTAACTTATGATGCCCGTATATTTGGAATTGGTTTTTACTTACGTTTATTAATAAATGAACAGAAGTAATCACAAAATGAATACAATCATGAAGAAAATAGTAACGAACCAAGTTCTTCCTAAGTAATGTGAAAAGAATACTTATGTCGAGAAGAAATATATAAATGGCTTTTCGCTGGTTAATAACCTTCATAACTACTCCTTGTTTATGCATTTCTTAATTAATTTTTCACTTTTCTCAATGTCTTCGACTGGTAGTTGGAAAGAAATTTCACTTTCACTTCTTTTGGCAAAATACATAATCCATTCGAATTTCAAGCATGCTATTCATTCCTGTAGCATGCAAAAATAACTTTTGAGTTAGCACGCTACAGGTAACCCAATCACGTATACAATAAGTTATCCCTTTCCACACACAAACATAAAGGAAGCCGTTGTGTCGGTCTTTAAATAGTATTGTTAATCATGTCTATTTTGATGACAATCGAACTCTCTTCTAACTTTCATGAATTACGTAAATATGTGAAACTGAAAGTTAAATATTGTAAGCATTAATTAATTAAAACCTTTTAACGCTCTGAAATAGTTGCATTTTAATGAACGTTCAGCAGGTGACTCCATTAAAAGTTGCTGTCGCGGCATCTCCTGCAGTTTCTTGGATTCTTAATACTTTTTACAATGCAACTTATCACCTAATAATTTCCTCAAAAAATGCAAAATTCTAATGTCTCAGTCAAGGAAATCTAATTGCCCATTTTAAAACCAATGATGAACTTTGTAATGAATGAATGATTTCTTGATGTAGGTCCAGTTGCCGTTTCTTGAACTCTACAATGGTACTACGTATTTTTTACTCAATTTCTTTGACCAAAATATAGGCCTTCATTGTCCTCTGGATAATAAAAATACGAAACATATTTAACTCTATTTAGAATTTAATAGAAATGTGGTATTCGCAAAAAGCTCCAGGATTACAAAAATGTAACGATAATCGAATGTACGATACTTTATTCGTTATTGATACTCGTTGTTCGCGTGTAGTTTGATCAATCTTTGTTTCAGGGAGCATGCATTTATTCGAAAAGATAATATTTTTTAACTTATCCAAATAACAACATAGTTCCCCATTAGTAAGGGAATCCCTTGATTGCTTTACCCTCACAGGCCAAAAATAAAGGTCAAATTCATATGACTATTTACTTTTATCAGCACAAGTCCCCCGCGAATCATAATATTAAAAAAATGTTCGCCCGCCTAAGGAATGAATAAACAAGCGAATTATTCTCCTGAATCCCCAGGAAGAGTTCGTCCCGGGACTGCTTGCAAAGCCAATCGGCGTCCATTTAAGTCCCGGACGGGACAGCGGACTCTTCAAAAAACCCATCAAACGTCGATCGTGGCCTGGGAAATATAAACGAAATACCGCCGTTCCCTGGGAAACAAGCGTTTGAAAGCTGGGTCCGAAATTGATCGAGGAGGGCGAGGGCGTGTGGAGCTTCAAATGGTGATAGGCGAGCGTAAGCGGTCGCATGCACAATCTCCAGACGGCGGTGGCAAGGGGAGGGGGCGAGCCACCACAGCCACAGCGTATATTCAAATCAGGCGAGAGTCGTAGTAGCGTGGGAGGATGAGAGCGAGAGGTCGTAGTCCGGGGGTCTGGTGTTATCATCGCATTCGCCGGTTAGCGTGGGTCGGGAGGAATATGATTTCCGCTTCGGTCGCTGGGTGGGGAGAGAAGGCTGGGTCCCGGGCGAAGATTGTGAAAGAGGGGAGCATATGCGTGTGCGAGTATGGGCATATTAGCCGTCGTGACGCTCGAGGTTGTGCATCGTAATTGCGCCTCTGCGTCGAAATTATCATGCTCGTGTCATTGAGACCATCATGACTGATCATGGATGCACTTGTTATGAAGCCATTTGGCCAAATCGTCACAACACCGAATAACACCAAGAATAGAACTCGGGACGGAAAAGCCAAGTTATGTCCACATGCAAACCACTCTGTTGGCAACTCCGAATCTAGAAGTAATCAAGAATTATAACATAGATTTTTGAGTTTGACATATAAATTCAATTCTAAACTATTTTTTACTTTGAAAACTGATATTTTCATGAAATCTTATGGGTTAAGTTCAATGAAGGATACGTTTCAGAGACAGGAAACCCAAGTCAGGATAACAAGAATGAAATCACATACACCCGACCTTCTTCAAATAATATATTCAAATAATATAATGTGCTCACAATTCATCTGGTTTAGCTAATACTTTAAACCATAATTACTTATCGCAGTTCGCTTAAACGTGCGTAACTGAACCAACCAAATTTGAATGATAATTCATATAGATATCATAATCGGATATCAGAACTCTGGTAAAGTGTACCGCTCAGTGAGAATATGTCAGAGCACTAGACACGTAATATTTTTTATCGGCCATTTGCCATTGCTGTCTATATTCTATCGCAGATCAATATTCTACCCTATATTACGCAGTCCGCCAATGCCGGATATTTATGGTTTGTGAACAGGAGGTGGAAGACCGACAAAAGCAGGGGTAGCTGAAGGGTTTTGGAGACCACTTTGCAGAGGTACTAATGCGCGCATGAGGCCATCATTTCGGGTCTACTCTCAAACACTGAGGAAGAGGACGATTAGTCGTAATTTTGAAAGAATTGAAATGGAATGGGGAAGAGCGGGGAAATCATAGGTGATGGAGGGAATAGAGGAAATTGAAACGAGCAGTCATTTTAAACGTTCCTCGGCCGTTCGCGTTCCGCACGATGATGCTGGTTACGTAAATCATGTCTCAATTGTCAACTTTTGTCCTATTGAATTCCACTTTCGGCTGCAATTTCAAGTAGTTCATATGATAAAGCGGGTGAAAATGGAAATCGTCGAAGAGAGGATGTCACTGAAACTATCTTCAGTATTTGGCACTGTTATCAATTAGACTAGCGTCAAGAATCATTAGTTGGATGAAGTCCCAAAAATGTGTTTATCCTTTCCCCGTTGTACTCGTAGGCCCTGAACGCAACAAATAAGGTCATAGAGGAAAAATTATGGATGTATAAATTACAAAAATTATGGATGCATACATACTTCTCTTCCTTTCTGGACTTGAAAATAAGCCTTCTATTGCTATTTTAAGGTATTTTCATGAATAGTTAATGTTCTCTAAAAAGAAGCTAAGGCTCATTCCGTAAAAACATGAGATTTGATGATGGTTTTCAAGATAAAAAGTGTAATTGAATCCTTCTCTATACAATGAATACTCTTCCTGATACATGATATTTATTCAGAACTGTAGATTGTCGGATAAAAGCAATAATTTGATGGAATATCACGACCACATCTTTAAAAATCTTTTTTTTTTACTTTAACCAAAAATTAAAACAGAATTATGAAACAAGCCAATATAAGAGAACATGGACGGCAGAGCGGAGGGAAATTCACCAATGACGTATTCTGTAGGTGGTCGGAGCAAAGACCGAATGTGGATGAGAGGGCCAGATGGGTCTGAGGGCGGCTGCCACTTGGGCGTAGGCAGGAACCAAGGAACAACGAGAATGGGCGTATTGTTAAGGGGGAGGGGGAAAGTAGGATGTACGCTTTGGACGCGACCCGGGCAGCGTGGGTGGGTGGATGGATGGGCGGTCAATTTAAATTGATCCCCCTCCTCGTTCCCCCATCTCCGCGACCCCGCTTCTGAGCCCGTCCCATCCGAGCGGCTAAAAGCGTCGTCGGCCCGGCGCGGTGTAGAGCGGGAAGGGTGCCCGCTCAGACTGAGACGCCCCAACGACGTGCACTCGAGCAAATAGATTGGTGGAACGCCCACGGACCGACAATTTTCGAATACAAAAGCTTTACAATTTTTTTCGGTCATTAACCCTTTCTAAATGCACGCTAACACACGGAAGCATAAACGGAGGCGTAATAACAGAGGTTGAAAACTGGGCGGGCGAATTCGATGGACGTGAGGGAGAGGTCATGCGTACCTCCGAGTCACATCTTTTGGTTGAGTTTCCTCCCTAACTCTTGGAAGACTCATTCCTCTCGACAAAATGAGCAAGCACTGTAGAATATGTTAATTTGAGGGGTCAATATTAAGGAAGATACAGTCCATGATCTTAATTGCCTAATTCCCCACGGAGTATGCATGGTGTGACCTAAAAAAGACCGGGCTAATACTTGTAAGGTAGAGAAAATCGAAATTTTCAAACGCTTATCAGATAAAACCCAATTATCATAAATATGGCAAGAGGTTTTACTTATGATTTCTTCTCTTAACCATGAAAAAAATATGGTGAAAGATGAAAAAATTGAATGATTTTTCATAAAATTTGCGTATTCTATCAGTAAAGATGCCCATCCAGATCACCATATAACCTCATCGCGGTACATTTCAAGGAAGTACAGCATAGAAAGGAGCAGAAAAATTTTGGAAAAAAGAATAAATTCGTTAAGTATATCGTGGTAAACTTTTATAATGACTAAAATACATTCAATCAGTTTGCCCAATTCATTTTTTTCCCCTAATTTTTCCAAGTCAAAATATATTGTATGGGACTAAGAAAAAAGTGAGAAAGTGTATGAGGAAATGGCGTAGTGGGCTGATTTTTCCTGACATTTTGCTGTTTGTTATTATTTTGACCAACACAAGACAAGGCATCGAGGAAAAGAAAATTATACAAAAATGTTGAGTAGCTGAAATCCAAGTGTATTTTTGGACAAAGTGAATCGTCACCGAGCGACGTGTTCGCCTCAAAATTATGATTGAAAATGTAATCCTCCACTGCTCTAGTTTCCAACAACTTAATTATTTATTCAAGGAAGATTAAACTCTTTATGACCCCAACAAAAAATAATAACGTCATATGCCCTTCTCCAACGGAAGAATAATATTAGAAATTCATGCGAAGAGATGAATCATTGGATCCTGGAAGACTAATGTAATGTACTCACAGCTACAAAATAGGGAATAAATCTTTACTAAAATAAGATTAATATTTGAAAAAGTTTTTTGCTATGACTTATACAGATATAAAAGAATGATTGATGTACAAGATGATTTATAAGAGGTATCTTGACTGGAAATGTTATATTTATGAATTTTTTCAGTCAAATATGCTCATAAAAACTGCTATTTTTATGTTTAACTGGTAAGCATTAGACTCAAAAATGCATCTTGCGAAACTTCAAGCAAGGTGCACAGAGACTATTGAATCCTCAGTTGATATTTGGAATAATAACAGACATCACGTAATTCGGGTGTATCTGCGTTTTTTGTGCACGAATCCCTTCCGGTACAATTTCCAACGCCATTTAGATGGTTTCACGGCAAAATGAAATGTAGATGACTCTGATTCTGACTTAAAAGCCAGAATGCGGTATCTAACTGACTGAATGTTACAATATAACCTTTTTTAACATTAATATTCCGGTGCAAGCTTAACACTAGGTGACGTTAACATGAAAGTCATTCATCAACAGTCATCGAAGGACTTCAAATTGAGGACCGGTTGGTAAAATCTCTTAAAAAGCATCAAAACAATATCCTATAACTTACCACTATTTTTATTTCCATCCATATTAGCCATGAAGAGCATTCATTTTTATTGAAGAATAAATATTAATTAAATTTAGTGAGATATAAATTATCAGTATGTTTTAATACTACGCAAAAAGTAGCATCAAACTACATTGAGCTCTGTCATTTTAAGGAGAATCTTTTTCATAGCAGTCAACCAATCAATTTTCTTGTTCAATTAGCTTTTACGGAAATCATCCATACAAGGCCTTCCTTTCGAAACCCTTCAATTCTCCGTTATTCTCTTGCCATGAGCTACCCTCCATAAACATCTCTCTATGTTTCTCCACCTATACCTCGGCCTCCGCATCCTTCGTTTCGCTTCGCCCCAAACAGTCAGGCACCCCAAAAATATCGTAGCACTCCTTCCATAAAAAATTGGCAATTTTTTTCTTCGCGTATCCGTCCAAACAACCACGAAACTTAACGTCTGAGTTATTATGTGGACTTTAAACGATGGATGACGGCAAAAAAGCAGCAATTACAACATTTTTTCACACTCAACCGCTCTCTCGTTGGTCCCATCCCCCATAACATCCTTTCGTATTATTACCACCTTTTTGTTTTCTCTTCCACTTCTTTCCTCTCACTTTCTATGAAAGGATTGAAATCAGGGAGGAATTGAATTTGTTTCCATCCCCCGCAGAATTCTAACTGGTGACGCTATCCCCCCTCTCCAAAATCCTCTCCCCTCGAAACCCCATCGAATCTCCCGTTTTCATCATCTCCAACGCGCGCCCTCCCTCGCCCACGCCATCCGCACCCCGTGAACAGCAAAAGAGATTTTTCTTCTTTTATATATGGTATATATTACGGCCTACGTTCCCCTGTTTTTGCGTACATAAGCCTTAATTCGAGTTACGTCGTAAATCTTAATCCGAATCACTTTTTGGAGGAGGGAATGGAATAAAGAGGGAGGAAGAGAGATGGAAGGAGAGAGAGGGAGGGAGAGAGAGGGAGGGAGAGAGAGGGAGGGAGAGAGAGGGAGGGAGAGAGAGGGAGGGAGAGAGAGGGAGGGAGAGAGAGGGAGGGAG